>NC_036437.1:2329101-2661830 GCF_000184455.2 Aspergillus oryzae RIB40
CCCCTATCGTCCAGAGGCCTGAATGTGAAGAGCCCTTAAAGAGTACAGCCTTTGAGGAGAAAAGCTCGGCTACTACTCAAGCTGATGAAGATGGAGCCTGCGACAAATTCCAACGTGATATAGAAATGCTCTGTAAGCTAATGGCGTCAACCTCACTCTCGGACAAGCATCGTGAAAGCTTGGAGGAATGTAAAGCAGAACTCGAGGCAAAACTCCAAAGTTTTCATCGCACACCTAGGCTAACTCCAACACACTTAGAACCTTCAACTAAAAGTCCTACTGAAGCAAGGAGCGCTTTACCTGTCTCAAAAAGTCGAAATAGTCCTAGTCTACTAAGCCGCCTTAATGGGACAGCGGCCTCGTTCATTCCAAGCAGACCCGATATGTCACCCACCCCCACTCGAACACGAGCTAGATCCGTGTCATACACGGTACATTCCTGCCATATATTTGGGAATCATCTGCTACCAGGCCAGCGTGAGAATCAGGCTGCAGTACAGCCCAAGGAAACTCACATATTTGGTGATCACATACTTCCTGGCAGACGTCAAGTAAGCGGTATGGCAAATTCCTTTCCCTCATTTTTAATATATGGCAGCAGCTACTGAGATTGCAGCCTTTTAGAGTCAAGCAGCACTCAAGTCAAGTTCAATATCCCGAGGAAAACACCAGCACTGCCAAACTTGAAGATCCCGGGGTTTGGAGGACATGAGGACCCTGTTCTAGAGTCATCCCACCCTCTTGGCGATACTCAACAGACACTTCTACATACAGGCCCAGTAAACAAGATGATTCGAAAAACAGGTGCACCGGATGATCAGTTGCAGCAGTCAGTACACGCGCCAAAGGAGAATAAAACCCCAGTGACTCGATCGACTGGGCAAGCCTTGGGTGGCCTTCAAGCTTCGATCTATGCTATTCGTGAGGAAAACAAACCCATCCGTTGAGATAAAGATCTCTCGAGGAATGACCAGTAATCTTAGTTGCTTGAAGTAAGTATACTTCGCAGCCCCTGGTCGGTTTGCTTCTCTGAAAAGGCCTTTGCCCTCAGTCTAACTCGTTGACCCCATGTGCTCGATTCTCCTGTTATTCTAGTTAGACAGTGAATGCTTGATGACGACGATGGAATGGTCCCCACCAGCTGAAATTCAAGGCAGTTCTTCTTCGGTTCCTTATTTCTTATTTATCGTTTGAAGCCCCATAAAACTCCAGGCAGCATCCATGCTTATGGCTTTTTGACAGAGTATGTATAGTACAAGCTGTGTAGTGTCCGTAGACAATCCAGTCACACAACTGCCTAAGGAGGCACGTCTTGGATGCTTTAAGCTGGAGTGAAGAGAATATAACAAAAATAACATTCATCAAGAACATTCATTACATTTAACCCGGAGCTCCTTTACCCGTACCCCAATCCTGAACGCCATGTCTTGAACTACCGATGAGATGACCTCTAACGATGCAATGAGTGGACGATCTCCCCGTAAGCATGGCTATTATTTATGTTGCCGTGTAACTATACTAAATCCGCTAGGAGTCCTATTGCGGATGTTGTTGCTGTTGGTGTGGAAGAGGCCCGTCGTTGATTTTCGGCCTCTTAGGGTCTATCGCACCACCAATGGGAGCAGGCCCGCTGCCGCCTAAAGTGGATGCATTAGTCACATCACTTAGGGGAGGTCGTTTCCCATTTAGATTTTGTGGCCCGACGCCCCGGTTTGCAGCTGTAGTATTCACAGCATTCTTGGGGTCGATGTTCGGTCTTGTTAATGGGCGGTAAGATGAGGTTGTCTGGCCTCGATTCATGGGACTGCCTATTCCGCTAGGAGCGCCGATTTTCCGATGCATATCTTGAGAAGGGTTGACGAAGTCACGGGTATTGTTGGCGGCGGGGGATACGCTGGCAAGCATGGGTTTGGAAATCGGGACGCTCTTACTGTGGTCGACGCCAGCTGTCTTGCGGATGGATGGGCTTTCTGCATGGGGGTCGAATGCCGGGGCTGCGTTTGCTTGTGGGTTGTCACGTAGGAGATCGACTGCTCGAGCTGAGAAGAATGAGGCAGATGGCATCGGTGAGCTTCCTGGTGGGAGCATGTCCTGGGTTCCGGGGTCGTTGGGATTAGGAACTTGTTCCCGTTTGATGGGCATCTGACCACTTGCACCGGGCATGGCTGTGTCTTGATTAGGTCTTGGTTGAGCTGGTGGTATTCTTCCGCTTGGAAGGTTGTGTTGCGGGTTGTGGGCGGGTGCAGCAGGGTTTGGTCTGCCATTCAGAGCAGGAGGTGGTATCTGTCTAGCGGCAGCTGCCTGGTTCGGCGGTCTTTCTGGTTTGGATGGTGTGGCAATGGCGGAATGGGGTCTTGCAGCGGCTAAGGGGTTATGCTGTTGAGGGCCCCTGTACGGGGCTGGGCCATTTTGACGGTTCAGAGGTGTTGGTGGCTGCTGAAATCTTTGGGTATCTGGGTCTATTACTATTTCATCTGGGTTTCCAGTTGCGGCGACTCCAAAGTCCGCTTCGTCAAATAAATCACCTGCGATCGTTAGTGAAATGCATGCAAGGTAGCTTGATTTATCGTTACGTACTTCCGAACTCTCCATCAGCATCAAAGGCAGTATCGGCTGAGTTACTGTTGTTCTTTCCCGCATCAGTCGGGCGAGGAGGGAGATCATCATCCTCCTGCATCGGCTTCTGTTGAACTGGTTCTTTCTTGATGGGTGCGAAATCAGGGTGTCGGTGAAGGTCATCCACGTCCCATCTTGCCTGGGAGCATGTTAGTACCTGAGTCTAGTCGAGTAATATGCCGTAGAAACACATACAGGCGCTGTCTTCACTTTCGTCACTTTCGATACGTAATCCTTATCATAAATGCAATTGCCCAGGACGTTGCCGAAGTTCCTCAATGTACGCTTTAGGGCATCTGTGGTTCCTTCTTTCTTTGCTTTTTCGAAAGCCGCAGCTTTCCCTTTACAGTTCTCAATGTGGCCGTACCCGATATCCTAACGTCGTCCAAAGTGGTTAGCGTTTGGGCACATCGGAGCATATCATTCACGCAAAAGTATACCTCATGGTAGGTCCCATCCTTTAGAGTCACCCTCACTACAACTGACAAGCCCAAGCTAATCTTCCCCGTATTTGGGCTCTCGTCAACCTGTTACAACGAGGGATTTATCAGCTGTCCGATCTCGGGCACACGCAACATAGATATGCTCCTATCAATAGAACATACGAAATCGATCTGAATTTGTTGTATCGAACTTGACCACCCATTGAAACCAAAGACCTCGTTGGCTAGGTTAATGCATTTGTCTGCAGCCAGATAATGGACTCTCTGTCCCGCGGCGCCTGGCCTAGAGGAGATGTATTCGGGGCCTAATTTCTTATCGAGCCGTGCTTGCAGTGTGGCGATCTCCCGAGCTGTATACTCATTCATGCGGCGAGGACGTTCCTCAAAGGGGTTTGCTGATGTAGTGTCTGTCGTGTTGGGCATCATGATGCATGTCGGATTGCCTCGATGTTGGTCGCCAACACTAAGACGCGTTAGCTTAGATCGGGATTAATAGCAGCGGTAGCGTAGCACACTGGGGTGGCTCACGCGGGCATTATTAAAAGATATATAAATGTTACACTAGTTAAGAAAGGGTATCATTGGTATACACCGATGCGCGTGGCGTACACAGTGGGGGGTAATGAAGATAGACAGAGGTCAACTGAGCTGCTCGACGCGTGACGGAATCCGACAGTCGCGATACCACGTGATTTTTCATATATAGCTACTATTGTCGGGAAACAGACCCATCGAAACAGACCCAACCTTGGCTATAGTTAGTTAGATAAATTTTCTAGTGGTATCAATGTTCTTCTTGCTATTCCTAATTCTCAATGAATCTTTACTCCTGTCTGTGGCCGATACCTCCAACAAGACCCACTCACTGGACTACGAGGCTTGCACTGGGTGTAAGGCCAAGGTCCTTTAGTGACTCCCCGTAGTATTCAGAATCAAATACCTTTCTTGGGAAGGTCTGCAAGAAGCTCTGAACGTCAATGCCATCTTCCTGTTTGAGAGCCGCAGCAACCTCGAACAGCGTGGTCGTGACAGGAAGCGTCTTCAGAATGTTTCCCTTAGGGGTTTGAAATCTCAGACGAGTTTCGGTGTAGGCAGATGCGGGCTTCGATGTGGAAGGGCCCGAGCTTGTGGCAGATGGAGCAGAAGCTGGTTCAGCTGAAGGCGCTACACCCGCTCGTTCTGCGCGCTCCCGCTCAGCCTTCCGTCGCCGCTCTTCTTTATCAGCTTCAATCTTCGCCTTGACACGTCGTTTCGCTTCGATGTCTGCCAGCTTTTCCTGTTTCTTCTTCTCTGCTTCCTTCATCATTTGCTTCCTCTGGAGCTCCTCTTTCGCGTCTTGGGATTCTTTCGTGCTCTTTCGCCGGATTTCCTAGTCGCAAAGTGATTAGTAGATACTCCCTCAAATGTAGTAAAGGGTATCGCATTTACTTCATTTCTCTTCTGGTCAATCTTATCCTGCACAGACTGCACCGATCGCTTCGCTGCCAGCTTCTGTCTGAGGTCTTCGAGTTTTGCCTTCTTTTCTTCCTCCGTGAGAGGCTTGAGTTCCTCCGTAGATTCCGAGAAATCAACATGTTGAGACTTGGAGGCATGGAATTCCGCTTGTGCATGGCTTCGAAATTTCTTTCCACATTCATTGCAGACCAGGCTCCTAGCTTCCTCGCCCGGTTGGAGCTGGGGGCCCTCTTCCTCATCATCATTCTTGGACTCAGCCTTTATCTCCTCTAATGATTTGTCTTGATTCGCTTCGAGCCATTCCAAAGCACCCTGGACTGAGGAAGAAAAGCTTGTTGTTAGTGAACACCCAGAGCACAACCAGTGGTAGTATGTCGGAACACCTACGGCCACCGCTCTTGGTAACAGCCAACTCGGCCCGTTCCTTATCAAAGCCCATTTCAATGAGCTGGTCCAAGTCTGAGGGAGCCATGGTAGTGTTGCGACAGGAAATGTAGAGAGATGTAGAGAGGTTCGATGTGGGATTGAGTATGGATGGGATCGTTTGGAGAGGAAGTGGGGTAGAACAAGGTACTACAAGGTAGTCGTTCTGTAGCGTGCTGATGTATGGGTGGAAAAGAACAACTTGATATGCTCAGAATCTCAAGAGAAAGAGGGGATAATGAGGTTTTTGTGAGAGCTACCAAATTGATGTTTGGGGTTAAAGCTAAAGAAAGGTGTTCAAGTGACGTACTTATCGGAACCGGTTGACTGTTATTAATCACCGCCGATACGGTACTGTTTGTACATACATACCACAATACCATTGTTGACCTATCTGGAGTACCACCTATATATATGGATATCTTCTTACAAGCCAAGTCGATGGATATTAGTTTACATTTATGGTGCTGGCTATAACTACCGTCTCTCGTACTAAAGGAGCTCATCACCATACGAGGATCTCGTCATGGCAGAATACAGCTGTAGTGTAATGGCTGAGACCATTTAAAGAACTAAGGATACTTATGAAGCAGAACCTAATCTACAAAGCTGGCAAGTTAGGCATTGCTACGGCTAACAAGGGTATGTCCCCAGCCCTTCTCGTATCGAAGATTAACTCAAAACTGATCAAGCTATAGTACGTAGTGTCCCAGATATCGTAGTCCACATATAGTGGGGAATGTGACAGGGTCCAAAGAGTTTAATTTCTGCATCTGTAGAATATCAAACTCAAAGTCAAGAAGCAGTACTATGCATTCTAGTAGCGGTGAGTCCCAATATCATATTGAGGTTGGTATCTGGCTTCATGAAAAACACCTTGACATCCCATTCTTCGGAGATACAATGCTGATGAGCGGTCAGTCAGCAGACGTAGGCAACTAGAACACTAATGCCAAAGGGAGCTCGCTATGGCTTCCCTAGAGAGTATGGTGACCCGTACGCATTGACCATAGCATTAGGCGCAGAGAGAGGAGAGTAATACGGAGTATGGAGCAGATCATCATTTATGCAAAACATCCGTCACATGTATCGAATACCAACTAGGAAGATTTGGGTCATATTTTTAGGGTCCGAGGATGTCAATGAGTGGATCCCGAGGGATAGGGCCAGACTTTCGAGAAAGACAAAAGAAAAGGGGGAATCGGATGATTTCCCCTCTTGCCATTGCTTCAGTTGTGTGTAAAGCACGTTGTTCAGAACAACCACGGGTATAGAGGAATAACACAGTCCATAATGCAAGGCGCTCATAGATAGTAAGCAGAGGATTCGGTACAAGACAATGATCTAGAAAAGAGGATAAATAGTCCGTGATGACATCACCTGACTTCCACCCGCGGTCTGGCTGAGTCAGCGCGGCCGGGGGCCAATTGGCGTCGTTGCGACAACTCGAGTATTGCGCCTGAATAATAAATCAGCAGCATCACCATCGAACTACTTCCTACCTGACCAAACTAACTACATTGGTCATCTCTCAGCCTCCTACCTAAAGTCATCTGTTGTCCAGCTTCTTTGGCCTCATCGGCTGCCCTACCACGCATACATTTATTCTCTCTTGCCCGGAACCATTTATCAGTCCCAACCCTCCTTGTGTCTGCCTGCGCACTTGTGTCTTGTGCCTCCAAAATGTCTATCATGCTCGAGCCGCCCGAGTTGGCCTTCAAGCGTGAGTATACCTCTCGGGATTGGGCTCATCCGTCATTGACTCGGGACTAAATGGTTTGGTCGCAGGCCCCTTCAATCGTGAAGTCTGCCAGATCCTACATCTCAATAATGAAAATCAGGAGCCTGTTGTTTTCAAGGTATGCGGAAGGACACTCCCTTGAGATCTCGATCGCACACTAAGAGTTGCTCGGTACTAGGTTAAAACGACCGCCCCGAAACAGTACGCAGTCGCTCTTTTCCCCACGTCATCTCTGCCTGCAGTGATTCTGGTGTTTACTAACATGGATCAGCTACTGTGTCCGCCCCAACTCGGGACGGATAGAACCCGGAAAGAGCGTTGATGTCCAAGGTGGGTTCGCAATCTAAACCTGTGATTTCGGAAACCTCATAATGTCTAACTATTATAAAGTGTTGCTACAGGCCATGAAAGACGAGCCTGCCCCAGATGCCAAATGCAAGGACAAGTTCCTCGTCCAAACTGTCGCGGTAACTCGTGATATGGAGTTTGCAAACGTCACTTCTATCGTACGTCTCTCGATTGATATTTACAGATCAACCTCCTAACGGTCTCATAGTTTGAAAAGGCTTCCAAGGCTTCAATCCAGGAGCGCAAGATCCGCGTGAACTGGTTATCTGCCGAGGACTCCCCAGCCGCCGAGCAGGGAGATACAAACGGTGTTGTACGTTTCACACTATCGCCCAGCCTTTCGCACAGGTCACCACAGGACTAATCGCTTATTTAGAATGTGCCGGATGATGAACCCCCTGCCTATACTTCTCCCGCTGCAAACTTTCAGACCCCTGCTGTAGGAGCTGCCAGCAAAGTCGCCAACGACACGTCACCAATCCCACCGCCAGATTTCAGCGATAAGCGGGACATCGCTACCCCACAGACGAATGAATCCAAGATCTCCTCTGCTAAGGCAGCCATTGCAAGCGCTATTCCAACCTCGGGTGAAGACCTAAGTGCACAGCTTGCCGAGGCTAAGGCGCAGATTCAGAATCTGAAAGACAGGCTGGCAGACCAGGGCTTGAGGCAAAGGAAGATCGGCGGCGAGACCGAAAAATCAGCTGCGCCGGCGTTGCAACAACAGCACGCTCAATCCGTCGAGGCCGGAGTACCGGTGCAAATGGTGGCTGGTTTGTGCCTGCTAAGTTTCTTGATTGCGTACTTTTTCTTCTAGTCGCCGATCTTTCCCTCTTTATCTTCTCTTTTCTTACTAGTTTCACTTTTACCCCCCATGTTTCAACTATTTTGTTACAGATGAACTGTACTTCGTATTCCCTTTGAGTTGCTTCCGTGGCATCGTTCCTAGCCTCAACACTCCGTTATATCGTTATTTTCCCAGTTGCACTCTACACCGCTGTTATCTTATTCATACCTCTTGTCTGCCTTTGCCTTTTAACTTTTTTTTCTTTTTCTTTTACTATACTTTTCCATTACCCTTTCTCTTTCTCTTTTCTCTTCTTCTCTTTCCCCTTTCTTTTCTATTGTTCCTCTATTACTTTCTTCGATTTCTTATGTTCGATCATGACGGCCAAAATGGAAGCACAGAACAGCAATAGAAACAAATATTAAAAAAAAAAATTTCCGATTATACGAGTCCTCCGATGTTGTATCATACGTAGTAAATTTTACTTGCCTCATTGAAGCTCAAGCCTTGTTAAGTATTGCTAGTATTGCTTTAGTCAATACAGACATGATATACTCGCCGCGATTAATGTGGCAAGCCAGTATGACTTTGTGTATGTCCACTGTCTGGTGTCGGGTAGTATTAATCATGTGTAATAATTCAGGAATGAGTGTTACTAGGCCTCTGGTGGTTGTTGATCTTAACAATCTAAGTTCGTATAAAGCGGCCGTAGAAATACATACTCTGGAGTGAAAGGGATCATCTCTATTATAGAATCATCAACAGTATCCATAACCTAATAAGTAAAAACAGCAATAGTACATATACAGATCAGTTTTGAAGTTCACTCTCCTTCCACCCATCTTCATTTTCCTCCGGCCCAGCCGACTCAGCCGAGATAGTCTCTCCGCTACGTCCGGACTTCCCGCCACCACCGACAAGCCGGCCCCCCTGGGCTCTCTTAACCCGACACCACATCCCGACATTCTTGTCCAGAATAAACGTCCAGATAACCCACACCCAGGAACGATGAGAAGGCAGCGGCTCGTAAAACTCGCTCGCGATGCGATGGAGCGCAGGTAATCTTGTCCAAGGGATCGCGGGGAAATCGTGATGTTCATTATGCAGACCTACGTTGTAAGTCAGGATGTTGAGGGGCCCATAGTAGGAGTATGTCTCCGGGGGAGGGAGGTTATCCAAGGGATGGGGCTGTTTCTTTTCGGTGGATTTCGCCTTCTGCTCTGTGATGGACTCTGTTCCGTGATCGACTTTGGAGAAGAAATAATGTTCTGCGATGAAGTGGCCAGCGCATGGATGGAGCGAGCCGGCGAGGAATGAGCTGAGAATGAGGTAGAAGAAGGGCTGTAGTGAGCCGCCGCAGAATTTGACGAGTGCGTAGTCGAAGGAGAGTTGGACGGCGAGGTTCAGAGTGTGGATGTAGGTGAAGGGCGGGCTGTAGATGAACATAGGCCGGAGGGCGTAGAAGAGGATCTGAAAAGTGCAGAAGAAGGCCTTGCCGAGGAGGGAGTCAAGGAGGAAGGCCTCAACAGCAGTCGGAAGATCGGTATCGAGGCCTGCAACACCAAGGGATTTATGATGCGTTAGGTGGTAGGGCTAGTTATTAATTGTCAGTGACGAGTGTCTTCCCGGTTGTTATATCCTGCAGGACATACCCGGAACGCAGCACTGTAAGGCACCCCAATAGGGAGATTGGCAAAAATCGCCAACAGACGATTACCCATTGGGGACCGGAAGGCCAGGTTATGAGAAATCTCATGGATAGCGAGGAAGAGGTTCTGATTGGCAGTTGCTCCGATCAAGTATGCGGTTGCAAGAAACCGCCAGGACAGCATCGAGGTGTCCCGGAGTAGATATGCACAGCATATCTGGAGGGAGACAACACCAAACACCACATATTTAGTGAGAGGCTCATAACCACAGAGCTTGGTAACCTGATAATAGCGAACCCATGAGATTAGCGGTGCATGAGATGAAGCGGTGAAAGGCGTTGAACACACCTCTGGATGGGCTTTGATAATCGCTTGCCGTCTTGAACGGTGAGGCTCTTCCGTATATGTCCAAAAGAATTGGTCCTCGACTATAGACGACTCTGACGGTGGAATTCGAACCGACCGCTGGTCATTCTGTGCATCGAGATCCTTGTTCTTCGCGGCGGACACGCGGAGATGCGGACTATCGGTGGTCACGACGGCGGAGGGCATGATTGGGGGGCGGGATAGGAGAAGGAAAGATGGTATATTTACGCCATGGGTCGAGAACGGGTAGAGAAGGAGAGAAAGAAGGGGAGGCAATGGCAAGCGACGATCCGAGTCTTCTGATTAATTGCAACGACAACGTGAGTCGGAGTGGATTGTTTCCACGTGGGGCCTCCCGGCGCCATGGATGGTTATGACTGGTCCGATCTACCGCCTTGCCTATTCAGGAATTATGGTTTGACATCCTAGATCCATGGGTTGATTCCAGTGTGTAACGAGTATTGTTCATGACCATTTCTATTGCTATCATTGGGGTTTTCTTGATCTCATAATGCTATAAGCAAAGTAACAATATACAACGTCCAGGCAAACGCCCTAGCTCAGTAATCGTCTCCACGACTAATCACTTCCTTAACGTTAGGCCGAAGGACAATAGTCTGCATGGTCGGTTAGTCTGAATTCAAAATTTCAGGTACAGTGATGTGGTTCGGTCTTACGTGTTCATATTGGGCAGTGTAAGAGCCCTTGATATCGCAAAGTGGTGGGTAGTCCTGGACTATTCCGGACGAAACCAGGTTGTTCAACTACGAATATGTTAGCATATAATTCCGAAGACCTAGAGAGCTTATCGTCTTACTCCAAGAAGATATTTATCCTGTCCAAGTCGGTCAAGATAACGACGGCAGAAGGGCAAAGTGCCGAAGTTCTTGTTGATCACATTCAACAGATTCTTGGCCGAAGAGAGACGCAGAGGCACCGGAGAGGCATTAGGAACCAAAGCGTAATGGGAGGTTTCCATCTGTCAGCAAGTTAGCTCTGTCTAGACTCACAATATTGGCCAGTAGCACACTTACGTCTTCTCGCACGTAGCCCTTTCCGGTACTACCGAAGGTCTCAATGGCGAAAACTTCACCTTCCTCCATCTTGGTCTGGTCACCACCCTTCACAATCGGAACACTCTTGCCTCCGTGGATGACGTGCTGGTCAATGTTGTGACCGTTGAGGTTCCTAATACACTTCACGGGATGCATGGTCCCGTTGAGTTCAACTTCATAACTTTCCATGGCCTCTTGGATGGCGGCACCAATATCGCTCATGCGGACGTCAATACCCGCTTCCTACATACGGTCATCAGTAAAAGTTCCATAAACTTAGGAAGTTGGAGGCATAGAAGCATACGCGAATTCCAGTATTGGTAGCATCCTTAACGGCCTCAAGTAGGGGGTCATAAACTGGGTCGAAAGCCACAGTAAAAGCACTGTCGACGATGCGGCCGTTGATGTGCGCGCCGAAGTCGACCTTCATCACGTCTCCCTGCTGCAGCACCATCTTGTTGCCCGCATTAGGTGTGTAGTGAGCGGCACAATGGTTGATGCTCAGACCACAGGGGAAACCCATACCACCCTTGAGGTTGTCACCTTCCTCAAGACCCTGGTGGCCAGTCAAAGCACGCACTGATTCCTCGATGCCCTCAGCAATCTCCGTCAAGGTCTGGCCCGGCTTGATAGTCTTCTGCGCATACTGACGGACCTGACGGTGCACCTCAGCACCCTGACGATACTCCTGCAAAAAATCATTGTTCATGCGGTCGAGATAACGCTTTTCTTCGTTGGTCGTGCGGTACAGATTATCATCTTTGTACTCGACGATCTCGCCCTCAGGGTACTGCTTGCCGGCGAAGAGCTGAGAAAGAGGGACCCGCGGGGGCTCGCTCTGAACCTTAGCACCGCCCTTCTTCTTCTTCTTAGACTTGCGCTTCTTCTTTTTCTTGGCGGCTATACATCACCGGTTGTGGTCAGCGGGGTTCTGTATTTCTTGGTCGGGGATATCTTGCTTGGTTTGGCGCACCTCCGTTGGCCCCGCCTTCGGGAGCAGCGTTTCCTTCATCAGCGTCATCATCCGAGTCGTCCTCTGCCTCTCCGGCTTCTGCCTGACCCGCGGTAGGGGCGTCCGCTTTAGCGGCACCGCCCTGGCCGTTTACTGGGACAGGACATATCTTATCAGTTCAAGTGTGATCGACAATGCAAGAATGGGGTAAGCACCTACGGTCAAGCTTCTGCAGATCCTCGCTAGCCTGAGCAGCCATTGTGAAGAGGATTTGGCACAAGAAAATCCGTTGGCGGAGTGCAAAAACCTGGGTTGGATGGGCAGAGAAATCTGACGGCGGAAAAAAAAGAGGGGAGCGGCTGCATTCGGTATTTACCAATGCCAAGACATACTGCCTTCTTCCCTATTATCTAACCAGGCATACTTAGATACACCTTCGCCACCGTAGAACTGTGGAGGAATTACTCCTTCCGTAAGTAGGTACTACCTAGTTTTCCAATATTGATGTAATAGAGCACTCTGCGTTGATCAAAATGGCTTACTCTGTCGTGTAACTGGTATTGGTTTGGTTCCAGACTCAATACCAAATGGTCGCGTGCACAGCTGGTTTTTATACTAACTCTATGATACATTTACTTATACATGTGTATGTTGGATGTATGTATGTCTTTTATTTGATCCAGTTATTTGAAGCTATCTGTGACAGTAGTGCTGAGGAAACCCTGCGTTTTCCTTATCAACGTCCAAAATACATGGACGAGACATGGTATTATACCATCAACAATGCATCAAGATAGTAGGTAGACAAGTTCAACAGTAAATTTAGTTAAAGGAAGGAAATGATAAACATATCAATAGCAATTACACGCCGGATTAGCCTGTGCACAATTCTATGTAAATGGATATACACACCTTAGCCCCTTCTTATAGATTGACTAAAGTTAGATTATCAGATAACACCGATTTAAATCAACCGATGACGCAGCACCCCCGATGAGCGGCGGAATTTCCTCTCTTCCTCCCATACTTCCGCTCCCAATCTATATCCAATCCAACCAACTACCTATTATTCCACCTCCCCGTTACCCGTGCCCTCCCCTCCAAGTGAAAACCACCCCTATCTTTCACTTTCAGGATCGAATGACAACACAGGCACGTCCAAAGACATGTTATTTCCTCGCGTGAGGACCCCCGGCATTCGACTCCGGACCACGCATCTGCACACGCAACATTGGAACCATACCTATCCCACATTGTACACCAATACAGCTTCATTCTCGACGTCGCCAATTAGACGCGCAACGAGCCGTGAACCGAGCCACTATGAAATCCTCGAAGTACCGATAACGGCGTCACCAGCCGAGATCAAAAAGTGCGAATACCCCTCCACACTAACAGTTTTCCTGGCCTCAAGACATATATACATATACATAGGCAACGTCAAATTCATTTACACGCCGTCCTCAATCACTATTCCGCGAATACCAAAGAAAAAGACTAACAAGAAATTCCTGAACCAGAAAATTCTACGCCCTCTCCCTCCGCCACCACCCAGACCGCAATCGCAACGACCCAAAAGCCTCCTCACGCTTCGCCCGAATCTCCTCCGCCTACGAAACCCTCAGCAACCACACCAAACGTGCCGCCTACGACCGCGAACACGGAATCATAGCCCACCACTCAACACACAGCACCGCAAACCCCGGCCAACACCCTATGGGCAGCTACAGTAGCTACAGCGCAAACCTGCACACAAAGGGGGCATCATACGCTGGATCGCGGCCAGCTAGTGGACTGAGTAAACGCCGGGGGCAGTTCCGCGGACCGCCGCCCAGTTTCTATGCGCACGGGGGGTACGGGAATAGGAAGGCTCCTGGAGGAGCGTCGTCGTCTTCAGCTGCGGGCGGCTGGAGCGAGCATGATCCTACAGCGTTTATTTATCGAAACCCCGTGAATCACTTCAATGCGCCGGGGCATTATAAGACGCAGTCAGCTGAGGATGCGAGACGGAAGGAGAGGCGGTCGAAGGAGATGGGTGCGGAGCTGAATAATCAGTATATTGGGAGTCGCGGGGATTTTGCTGTGCGCTTTATTATCATTTGCGGCATCCTGGTGGGCGCTGGGTCTATGACGGGTCTCATCGGTTGGCCTGGGGAACGGAGTCCGAAGGCTAAGGGTAATAAACCTGCTCGGCGGAAAGAAGAATGAATCGCAGGTATCCTATGGTTTAGTATAGAAACTGTTGTCTTCCTAATTCCTTATGTACAGTAATCTTAGGAGCTAGGGAGGTGACTTTTCAATAGACTATATACCCTCAGATTGAGTCGTGCACGGCGTGGCTTCCCCGCAGCTGTGTTTCCCTTCCCCTTTCATGGATCTCGAGTCTTAGTATGCCCGTTGAGGTGGATGGGGCATAATGCAGCCCGTGCTTACCGACTTTGGTTCGACTAACGGTCACCAGATCCGTCATAGCAGAACGGGCTTGTCAAATAACTTGACATTTGCTCTACGATTGAGGAAGGCTCGGTGGTAACTGATATACATTGATCATGGATAGATACGGTACACGATTAGTATGGTTGGCATTTTATAACACTCGCCCATTCCCAGCATATCCGTGAAGCCTCATATATATGCACCCATTCCGAATGCAGCTATATGGCATCTAGAAAGCAACCAGAGATAGAAAAAGTCTAATATTATTCACAAATTGCTATCCTCAAGCTAGCGGAACACGGTATTTAAGGCGTGGAGAGATAGTACAGAGAGACTCGTTTAAGCCTCGAAGGTGAAGCTGGCACCGACCTTGTGGGCAGCCTGGTTCAGGTTCTGGGTATCGAAGGAAGCACCAAGGCCAAGGGTGACACCAGGGCGGAGCAGAACGTTGTAAGCCAGAGCGGCGACACCACGGTCGTTGATCTTGGCCTATTTTGTCATCAATTAGCGCTGTTTCACCTCATGTAGACGTAAGAAGATTCGCATACCTTGGCGAAGGAAGAGGGGTCGAGTCTGTACTTGCTGGCAACCTCAAGGCCGACAGAGTTGCCGGTCTTGGAGTCCCAGGTAGCCTTAGCACCAGCCTCAACCTGAGCGTTGACGCGGTGGTAGTAGCTGGCAGCGAAGACGGACAGGTTGTTGCTAGCGGTGATGGCAGCGGAGTACTGGGGAACGCTGTAGCCAATGGCAGCGGAGTACTTGGTGATGGCAGCCTTCTGGACGTCGTAGCCACCCTCAGCACCAACGAGGAAGCCCTCGTGGCCAAGGACAGCGTCGAAGTTGGCGGAGGGGCCGTTCAGGAGGTCGAAGAAGGCACGGGCGTGCAGGTTGGGCTGCTTGAAGTGAAGGTTGACCTTAGCACCCTTGGACTGCTTGGAAGGCTGGTACTGGGTGAGGATCTCGGCCTTGAGACCGTTGGCAATGTTGTTGTCGAGCTCGAGCTTGGTGTCGAGGGCGTTGGCAGTGGTCCATGCCTGGGTGAGGGTGAGGCCTGGGCGGGGACACAATATTAGCAAGACTGCATGATGGCTAATTCTGGATGAAAGAAAGATTTTGATATTGTGAGACAGGACTTGGCCGCATGAAAATGCAAACATGGACCGAGTGTCTCGCAGCACTGGGAAATTGGAATCGGGTGGTTTGCGTATGGGACGTTTGCGTCTTTTGGGGCCTTTACCAGTAGGCTTGTCGACGTACTTGGCCTCGAGCTATATGATTAATCGGTTAGCGCCGTGTCCTGTGAATCGAGACGACTCATAGTATGCAAGCTCTGGAACTTACAGAGCCAGCGATGGGACCCTCGTGGGCGTTCTTGCCCTTCACGTTGAAGGTGACGCCATTGGGAGCCTTGGACTTAACCTCAAGGCTGGCTAAATAAACAAGTTAGCTTGGTTGCGCGCGAAAAGTCTTCTGACCATCAATTGTAGGTCTAATGGCAAGCACACATACCAGCGCTGGTGTGGTAGAAATCCTTGTTAAGGAGCTATTGCGCAGAATGTTAGCACGAAAATCCTTCCCGGTAAGCTGTTTGTTGTCGATTTTTGCAAAACAAAGGAAGCCACAAGAGCATACATCGTTGGCCGCCTTGGCGATGTCAGAGAAAGAAGCAGGAGCAGACATTATGAATGTGAGAGGAGTAGTTAACGATAACGTGGGTATCGTAAAGGTAATATAAAGGTTGAAGGGGGACGGAAACGGTGAGGGGAGAAGAAGGGAGGAAAGCGATGGGGAAAAGCGAGGTTGAAGGTTGAGTCCCAAACAACAAGGAAACCACGGGAAAAGCCGCTCTCCCTGATTGGCTGTTGCTCGGTTGCCGGTAAAAGCCGCTAAGTCCCGTGATGCTGATGCCTAGGGCGGCTATGCCGTCATCTGCAACCAGACACTCCATTGGAAGTTTTATCCAATGATACTCCGCAGTGGTACACACCTTCCCAATAAGCTCAAACTGTAATGATTACTTCTTCACCTTCCCAGTGAACCACGTCAACTGCATGGAAGCATACACCATGGTTCGTGGTGACGGGCATTGGCCCCGGTCCCTGAAACCACTCTAAGAAGAAAATACAAATATTTTATCTATGATAGAGCTACAACCTGGTCTATTTTGAGAGCCCTAACCTGAAAGAAGGCATGATTATACAAGAGCTTGAGGGAACAAGAGCGTTTTTGAAAGGGACTTCATAACCCTCTGCGCTGTCTGGGGCGGAAAAAAACACTTTTTGAGACACGTCTCTAATAATGCATGAGTCTATCCCAAATACCCGACATAAATCGCAAGCATAATTATTTAAACATTTACTCAACATGATCGTACTTGGCGTTGTGAGTCGCAATAGCTCTGATGTCAAAAGTTAGCATCTGCCTTTGAGGTACCGAACAATCAAAAAGAGGCGACTCATTGCAGGCTTACCTTCCACTAGGGTCGGTCTGTTTCGACCATGTTGGCACCCAACGCTCAACGGTAGATGCGCAGGAAGGTGGGAAGTGCTCATCGAACATCATACGGTACCAGTAACTGCTATGGTCAGTTCCTATGTCTCACTCATGACTCTGTACGGTGCAGGGACATACGCTTCCTTGGTATCAGGGATATCGTTGCCCCACTCGGGCTTGGGGTTCTTCATCATTTCATCGGTGACATGAAGTTCAGCATGATCCTTCAGACCGTCGATCCAGCTGTAGCCGACGCCGTCGCTAAACTGTTCCTTCTGGCGCCAGAGGATCTTCTCCGGAAGGTATGGCTCGACATCGGGCTCATCGGTGGTGTCGAATGCTTTACGCAGGATGTACTTTTCAATGCGCTCCTTAGTGATCATCTTATCCTGAGGATCAACACCCATAGCAGTCTCAAGGAAGTTCTTATCCAAGAAAGGCACACGGGCTTCCAGACCCCAAGCGGAAGTCGACTTGTTCGCTCTAAGGCAATCTGCCAGGTGCAGGGCCTTGACTCGTCTCACAGTCTCATTGTGGAATTCCTCCTTGTTAGGGGCAGCGTGGAAGTAGAGGTAGCCACCGAAGATCTCGTCACTTCCCTCACCACTCAGAACCATCTTTACACCCATCGCCTTGATCTTGCGGCTGAGGAGATACATGGGGGTAGATGCACGGATGGTAGTAACATCATAAGTCTCCAGGTGGTAGATGACATCGGAAAGAGCATTGATACCATCCTCAACGGTGAAGGTGAAAGCGTGGTGCTTGGTTCCAAGGTACTTGGCCACCTCAAGGGCAGCCTCAGTATCGGGAGCACCAGGAAGACCGATGGAGAAGGAATGCAGCTGTTGGAATGTGGTGACGGTAGAGAGCTCGTTGCTGTCGTCAATGCCAACCAGATCGGATGAGCCAGTCTGGTTCTGGATGGCTACCTTGGCAGCCTCCTGCATGCGCAAAGTCTCACGCTGAGCAATGGAGGCGACCAAGCTGGAGTCCAGACCACCGGACAGCAGAACACCATAAGGAACTTCAGCCATCAGACGCTTCCGAACAGACTTCTCCAAGGTGTGACGGAGAACCTTAAGGTCGACAGGAGTCGTGGGGACGTTAGTGGGGTCCCACCACTTAGGTTCGAAATAACGAGTCATAGAGCCGGTCTTGGAGTCGAAAATGTGGCCAGGAGGGAAAGCCTCGATCTTATCGCAAACTGGGTGCAGGGACTTCAGCTCCGAAGCGAAGTAGATAGCTCCAGGGGTCTCCGAAGACCAGCCGATGTAGAAGCTAGTGACACCAATGGGATCGCGTGCCGCAACAACACGGTCTTGCTTTCTGTCATAAAGAACCCAAGAGAACATGCCGTCAAGGTGCTTAGGGGCATCAAGACCATGTTCCATGTACTAAACTCGTCAGCCTCCATAACCTCACTATTTACGGCTACAATGGTCCTTTCGCACGTACCAACGGAATAACAACTTCGCAATCCGAATGTGTCTTGAAGTCATATTGGTTCTTAAGGTTCTTTCTGATGATGCGGTGGTTATAGATCTCTCCGTTGACGGCCAGGGCGAGGGAACCGTCATCGTTCACAAGGGGCTGAGCACCGGAGTCTGAAAGGTCTTAGCAGGAGACCTCGCTTGCGAAGCTTGGCAGGGCACATACCGACACCGACGATACACAGACGCTCGTGTGCAAGGACTGCGATGCGTTAGCTCCTAGTTTCCAGGTGGACAGTCCTTGTAGGGTTGAGATTGACTGACTAGTCTTATCAGCGATGTAGTTTCCGCCTGTTGATTTCTCAGCATAGTATTCACCAAACCCTTACACATCTATGACTCACTCCAATCGGGTCCACGATGGCGCACGCTGGCAACAAAATCAGTCTCAATCTTGCTGTCCAGTAAAAGATGAGGAATACTTACGCCTTGGCCATGCGCAAAGCCGTAGGCTTAAATTTTTGCACATCAGGGTGGCTGCCGAGGGTAACAACCGTTAGCAACTTTGATCCGGAAATGACCCCGTACCCGCTGCTAGGGTTTCGCGGGGGGGGGGGGGGCAAGGTTCAAGCAGAAGCAGTAGGGACATACTTATAACACGCGAAGATGCCACACATGATGACGACGAGCAATTGGCTCACTAGAATAAGCGACAAGCAGCAAGACGACGAGAAGAAGGGAGGGAAGAGGAATTGCCACGCGTGCTTGCCGGGTAAAGTATAGGGTATGGGGAAGAGTGACTTTTTAAAATGCGATTTCCGGCGGGGCGGAATCGAGGGGCGATTTCGGCCACAATTTATTCAATCTTTTTTGACGAACGTGACTCACTGATAAGATAACCGCTCTGGGTCTGGATCGGTGCCCTCCAATGACAGCTTGATTATTCCATGACTACTCCGTACTCCTTTTTCTTTACCTTCTTCGTACGTTGCTAAACTGACCAGTACTACCTACTCGTACCATGGGAGGCATTGGGGATCATTAGTTGCACACGTCTGGGGCAGACCAATTCAACCCCCAAACCAATTCCTCCCCATCCATCAAGCGGATCATTCTACCCCACATACTAACTACGGAAGTGTCAGATCACCCGTTACAGACAGAAATGACCCTTTAATACGCGAGAGCACAGTGAATGTACGATGCCAGGGAAGACCCCAAGAGATGGACAGGGTCAGAGAAGAAAAAGAACAAAGAAGCGATTCTAAAACGCCTTCCATAACCACCCATTTTGTGAATGCTAAGACGCCACGCTCGCTAGAGGGAGTAAAGAAAACAAAAGGTCGTGATCATAAAAGCAAGAAAAGTAATGCGCCATCAGTCATCACGGCCAGAGAATGCATAACCCGTCCTTCTAGCTTTTCACCGTCCCCTATCCCTTCACAAGAAACGAAAAAGACGCTGCATAAAATGAGATACCTGATAACGTAAATTCCAACCCATATGGCTATCTATCAGCCGCCAACGTCCGCCTTGTTTCGTAATGCGCCAACCACGTGAGAAATTTGGCGAGGAAAGACGGCATGTGGAAAAAAAATGAAAACCCCGAAAACGTAATCCTATCCGCCGTAGAATGAAAGGGTGGCTCAAAGCGTTGGGTTCTCCTTCACAACTTGTCTCACTCGTTTCTCGTATGCTGGACGATCCTTCTTGAACAGATTGTATGCTTCCGCCTGTGCAGGCGACTCCGGATTGGGGTCATCGAGCAGGTCCTGGATGCCGAGCAGGATCTGTTTAATGGTGATGGCAGGTTTCCAGGCTTCTTCTTCATTCAAAATTGAGAGGCAGACGGTGCCTGAGGGGTAGACATTCGGGTGAAACAGAGGAGGGACGAATTTGCCTGTTGTAATGAGCATTAGCTTTCCGCCATGGGACCCAGCAAGGTGACCGTTGCTTTCCACCCCGCCTTGTCTTCGACGGAGGGGGATGATACGTACACTTTGGCGGTTTGGTCGGGTATTCTTTACAAAAACAGGTTAGTCAATCCATTTCTGTCTTCGCGACATCGGGGAAGCAGACAACGACTTACCGTCTGGAAAAGTGACATCAAGCTTAAAAAGCCCGCCGTCCCAGAGGGTCTGCGCCTTTCCAGGGACACCACATTCCCAGCGCTTCAAATCCAACACACCCTGAGGGGTTCGATGAGGCTTCGCATAGAATCCGAAAGGGTGGTCACGTCGCCACTGCTTTCTGTACAGATGCAAGATCGCAATCAGTATATAGGAAGAGCCAACTGGAGGTTAGACCATAGCCAAGAGCCAAATGCTTCTATCACATACCTTTCTTCTGTCAGGCGATTAAGACACAGAGACATCTTGATCGTTGGAGTGGCGCAAAAGGTAGTAACTAGACGACTCTATCAGAAAATAAATAAGAGCCAAGTGAAGAGTGGACAAGTTGGATTAGCTGTAGAAGAAATCAACGGGGGTTGAGTGGGTAATGAAAAAGTAAGAAAGTGCAAAATAAGAAAGAAATGAACAGGGAGGGAACACAAAGGTGGAAATGAGAGGCGCTGTCACCGAACCTGTGGAAGTCCGTGAATGTTCCAAAGTACGTCTTAGAAGCCCATCGGCTTAATGCCCCACAGCCAATCGCTGGCCGGCCCTACTGAGATTGATCTGGGTCACCTGACCACCATGTATTACTACATGCATAACAGGTGTAATCCGTATCAAGTAGTACATAAGTAGCAACAGGAGATTGCCAAGGCCATATCTATTGATCTATAAAGAACTCGGAGGATACACAGAAACCAATATAGCTTTTCCTTATTGTTGTTAATCCTTTTATCCAATAATCGTGGCCCAGGACAAGGCAGCCACCATGCATAGATTGCGTGATACCAAGCCCTATATCTCCGTTTGAATCCATGTTACCAGTGTCCTGCCTTGAGAAAAGTACCAGATCCCATTGTCCGATGACTTGGACTAGTGCTCTTATCAAACGTATGGCAAGACGAAGGAAGCAAAGGTAGAAGGGACTCCTATGTGATGGGCAGGCTGATTCCGATCAGTGAGCCCAGTAGCAACACGACTGAAGAGAGCTTTTGCTTTCGTTAATAAAAGCTGCAAAGCCTCAGGGATCACATTGAACTTGTTTGGTATGGTTTCGCTCTCAAGCCACCCTTCTCTGCTCTTGACACATGGTTATAATGTGCCAAGCGTTATTGAAGACTTGAACAAAAGAAAGTTGGTGCTTGGTGTTGAAACAGACAAAATTAGATGCTTGTCGGTATTCTTCTCGGCTTCTATTCCTTTGTATATCTCATTCATATATTCCTTGCTCAAATTTCTGTGTGTCAAAGAACCGAGCTGTGATAGGATTTCCGTTGAATATTCGGCCCTCCAGGGCATTGACAGCCTGGGAAGAGATGCATCAGTAAACTAATAACCAAACCTCTCTAATTAAGGACCCTTACTCTTAGTGCAGATAGCTGATTGGTGAATTTGACAAATACCGGAACTGGAGGGGCAGAGCCGCGGGCAATGAAGACACGTTCGACATTTCCATACTGTTCAGGTTAGAGTTGAAGAATAGCACCATAGGTAGTAACCCACCTTCTCAGAACACTCATCCCCAATCTCTTGCATCAAGCCCCCGTCCTGATCGCCTTCTAGTTCGGCCTCCACGTCCATGCCGTCTAACATGCCCTTCAAGATAACGACTTCGCTCATCTGACCAAACTTCCCTTCGTCTTCTTTCTTCCTCGCACCACCAATGATTTTACCCCTACCAGCGGGCGTGGCGAAGCCACCACCCTCTGAGTCTGGCCGCTTTTTCTGTTTCTCAACCTTGACCTGCAGTGGGTTGACGATACCCGTTCCCGTCGCGCCCAAACCAGAGCCTTTTGTCCAACCATACTTTTCAAGCAGACGCTGAGCAAATCCCTTCTGCCCGGGCCGAAGTGATCGCTGACCCTCCGCTTCACCTTCACCCTCACCTTCCACTGGTTGCTCCTTAGCGAAGACTTCCTCAAGCTCTGCTTCTGATGCAGGTATATCTGCCGGTGGTGGAGGTAAAGTATAGCGGACGGGCGCGCGAGAAATGGTCGCAGAGGCAGGTTGCAGCGCTTCTAGCGGCCGTGGTTGTGGTGGCGGCGCAGGTTCTGCTACAGGCTGAGGTCCAGCTGACATCTGAAGGCGACGCAGATAAGCGTCTTGACCCGTAGGGTCATCTGGAACAGGCGCTGAGGATGCCTCTGCGGGAGGTGGTGGTGTATAGTCGGCCATAGCCGTATCGGCTGGGTTTGTATGCAGTTGCGCACGCCGGGCAAATGCCTCCTCCCCCGAAGCAGCATCTGGTATGTCAGCAGGGGGAGCAGGAGAATGTGCAGGCGGTGCAGGTGGCATATCGTTGAGGTTTGGAGGTGGTGCGAAACTACTCGGAGGGGCGAATTGTCCTATAAGAGTTCAGCCGTAGGATCACTATCACCATAGGACAACACATACGGTTCATTGGCCTTCCATAGTCCTCATCACTATACGAATCTCGGCTCAGAGATCGCACTATGCGATGTGCGTATAGGCGATCTTTCCACTCGCGAACTTCGGATATCTGCTCGTCGCTGTGCTTATATTCTTCGTAGCTATTAGGCCGTGACGGGTCGTAAATATCGTCCCAGTCCTGGGCAAATTCCCGCGTATCCTTATTCTTCTTGCGCTTTTTGCGCCCACCCCGCTGTCTTTTCGGTCCAGCATAGAAATCATTGACATCATCCTCTTCGGTATTAGCCCAATCTGCAAGGGTAGTCTTAGGAACCGCTGCCGCTGCCGATGCGGGAACAGGGGCTGCCTTCGGTAAAGCTGGCTTCGGTTTTGGTTTCTGCGCAGATAGTTGTGGTCTTTTCGTAGGCTGAAATCGGAGAGAAGCTGATAGCCAAAACCAGAAGGGCAAAGGACGAGTGAGCAATCAGATCACAAATGAGAATACATGGAATGTCGGTCATGAGGAGGGTTATGGTCTACCGGTATTGAGCTGTTGTTTCTTGGCAGCTGATTCATCTGGCTGCGACTCGCCTTCGGAGGCTTGCTTGAAGACGACCGGGGCGCGAGAAATCGTCCCGGGAGAGTTATCGGCGGATGGATCGAGCAGATTTGCATAGAGCGAGAGCATGCCCCCGGGTTTAGACGGGGTGTTCTCGGAAGCCATGCGTCCGGTTGGTGTTATAGACAAGTCAACCGAATAAAGAGAGTGAAGATAATCGTGTCGGAGAAGTTGGAGACAAGTACTATCGTGCGGAGTACAGCTTGAGCACTTGTTTGCATCCCATATCACTTGACATGTGGACCGTGTAGCTTAGTCATGTCAGTACCCTTATCCTGATTGGATGCTCTCTATGCTCCTACAACAGTGAGGGAACTATAGCCAGGGCTGTACTCGATCAGATCATCCAACTTAAAGATTGCTACAGATTGATTCATACTAGCGTCAAGTCTAGATTTCGCATATCTACTTTTGGGATTGACTATATGTTTTTTCTCCTGACCTAAGTTGAAGAGATCACTCGTGAGCTGAAGACTACTAATTCACTAACCATAAGCGCATATATTTGCAACTTTGCACAGGAATCGACTTATATCTGGGCTTATAAAGTATTGGAAGATTAGCGCCAGGACAAGGTCGACAGCAGTCCGCTGTTCTTTCTATAAGCGGTGCGAGCAGCACTGGAATGACTTCTCCGGATAAAGAGAGCGATGACAGCAACCATTCCGATGCACAATTGATCTCTTTGCCGCTGTCATGATCAATATGCGATGACACATTCAGGGTGAAATGGAATCTCTAGCGGTCACCTCATTGCACCTCGTAGTCGCACATATGCTGCTCTGGAAGACCATTGGCGGAGTTTTGGGCCCGGCGGTTCTCCCCAGGCCACGTTCTGCTTACACACTGGAGGCCACATTCTAGAAGCTGCAACTTGTATGCGCGTATTGGAGATAATGTCGGATTGCTCGCTAGCACCCCTCCAGTCGGCGGTATCCGACAATAGCTCTCTTCAACCAATTGAACTAGTATCAGTCAATGTAAGGGGTTGTTGATAACTGAAACTCAACAGACTGCGCTCGCAGACAGAAGTTAGCATCCCAGATGACAATTACACCAATTGAGCAACCTGGAGAAGGCAGCAACATAATGGAAAGCCGCAAGCAGCTACCTGGTATTACTGTATGTAGAAATTACTCAGCCCGGAAGAAAACGGCAAACCCCCTACTTAGTCATGTGGGGAGTGGAGAACCCCCTAACAATGACGATAATCCCCGAGGGCGGGTCGTGCCATGAATCGTGGAGGCGATCGGTCATATCCGTTGCCTAATGCCTACCCCATTACCGGCCGAGAGGAGCTGAGCTATGTCTACCTGTCTGCTCCTCCTGTACTCCCTGCGATGGTAGCAAAGTGACAACCAACTGACAATCATCGTACAACTTCCATTAGTCCACGAATCGGAGATCTACGGTTCTTAATATCAATCCCTGAAGCCAAGACATCGTCAGTGTCTTGTCAGATCCACCATGACCACCTTAGCGCAGTCCTTCTCCTCTCGGAGCGCCGACATTGCAGTTGTGGTTCCCAAGAGACAGACCCCCCTGTCCCCTAATCTCAGCATCACCTATCAACAGCTGCATGCTCATGTGGCCGAGTTCCAAGCTAAATTGGCTAAGCTGGGCGTTGGTCACGGAGGTGCGGTGTCCTTGGCGCTGGCAAACTCGTACGAATTCATCGTCGGGTTTCTAGGCGCGTCCTGGCAGCGGGCGATCGCCGCTCCACTAAATCCCGCTTATAAGCAGGAGGAGTTCGAGTTCTATATCGATGACCTTAGTTCGACGTTAGTGCTGATTCCTAAGGGGTCGTATGCGCAGAATGGCCCCGCCGTGCGTGCTGGAAGAAAATACAATGCTGCGATTGCGGAGTGCTACTGGAATGGCACAGAGGTGGTTTTAGATGTGAAGGAACAAGGCAAATTGGCGGGTAGCGCGGGTGTGACTGTCGGACAGGCCCAGCCGGACGATGTTGCTCTTGTGCTTCATACAAGTGGCACGACCGGCAGGCCCAAAGCTGTAGGTCTCCCCGTTCCGGCAAAACTATAGATGCTAACATGGAAAAGGTTCCACTCACCCACAAGAATCTCACCACGACCATGAGTATGTGCCCGGATAGCATGCATCGAAGAGTATTAACCATGTCGTAGGGAATATCCGGGATACGTACAAGCTAACGCCAAAGGATCGTACATATTTGGTGATGCCTCTTTTCCATGTCCATGGCCTCCTAGCAGCATTCCTGGCGCCTCTATACTCTGGAGGATCCGTCATTGTACCTCCAAAGTTCTCGGCCCATGAATTCTGGTCAGACTTCGTAGCCTACAACGCGAACTGGTACACAGCTGTGCCTACTATCCACCAGATTCTGCTTAAAACTCCCCTGCCCAATCCCATCCCCAATATCCGCTTCATCCGCTCATGTTCCTCACCATTATCCCCCAAAACCTTCCAGGATCTGGAAAAGACGTTCAACGCGCCCGTCCTGGAGGCGTACGCAATGACCGAAGCCGCTCACCAGATGACCAGCAACCCACTTCCGCCCGGAAAGCGCCAACCCGGCAGCGTCGGCCTCGGACAGGGTGTAGAGATCAAGATCCTCGATCAAGATGGCAACGAGGTTCCCCAGGGCAAGGAGGCCGAGATTTGCGTGCGCGGTGAGAATGTAACCAAGGGGTATCTGAACAACCCATCCGCCAACAAATCTTCGTTCACCAAGGACGGGTTCTTCCGCACGGGAGACCAGGGTAAGAAGGATCCGGACGGCAACGTGATCATCACCGGGCGTATCAAAGAGCTCATCAACAAGGGCGGAGAAAAGATCAGCCCCATCGAGCTGGACAACACGCTCCTACACCACCCCAAGGTAGCCGAGGCTGTGTGCTTCGCCATCCCAGACGAGGGGCACTATGGCGAGGACATCGGAGCTGCGGTTGTCCTGAAGGGCAACAACACAGCCACGGAGGACGAGTTGAAGTCGTTCATGGCAGAGAAGTTGGCGAAATTCAAGACCCCCAAGAGGGTATGTATCCCGCCCAACACACACCCCCACATACCACAAGAATGTCACGGTGGCTGACAACACTATCACTAGGTCTGGATTGTTCCACAGATTCCCAAGACCGCAACGGGCAAAATCCAACGCCGCAAGGTCGCAGAGGCGATGCTGACACCCAAGGCAAAGCTGTAAATAGGACCTTACATCCTCACATATTCACATATACGTACAACATACAATACGCACATTCGTATTGGAAATATACCTACCTACCTACGCAAATAAAATAGTAGTACGAAGCCTCTTAGAAATCCAACTCAATCCAATCCAATGCCCAATAAATCTAAGGAAGAGCCTTATCCCCAACCCTAACGGCACACATAAACTACAACCACCAACATCAGCCCAAACCCAAGATAAAGACACCCTCCCCCAATCCCACCAATCCAAGGGAAACAGTGAAGAAAGAAAAGAAAAAATCGACATACCGGAATAATCTGCGCCTTCTCAACATCCCACACACCACTGCGCGTATAAATATCGTTACTGATCAACGCCTTAACCTCAGCCTCATTCTCGGCGACGACAATCAACGCACTCCCATTAAAGGGAGGGGTCTCGCCAGGCGCGGGGTGAGAGTCCAGCGTTCCGCCTATATACCCCGCCGTCAGTTCTCGCGTCCATTGTATGGTCCATGTTTATGTCCAATTTGACCCATTAAAAAGGGAAGATTTAAATAGAGAGGGGCATGAATGGAAGGACATACCACCACAGACGATCGAGCCATTCTGGACTAAAGGCTTTACACCTTCGAGGTGTTGACTGTAGTATTCCAATGTTAGTGGGTTGTTTTGAGAAATCCACGGTGGGGTTGAGCGGAATACTACGTACTTGCGGACTTCCAGACGCTTTTGCAGCGAGCCTGGCTTGTCGGGGACGAGGCAGATGAATTCCTTTTTGGTGGACATTTTTTTTTTCCTTGGTGGCTTGCGTCGGTGGAGGGGGATGTCTCAGATCGGTGATCGATAGAAGGATTTAGAGCTGATGTCTCAGTAGGAGGTCGGTATTTATGGAGGTCGAAGTGGGGACTGATTGCCTTGCGGGGAAAGAGAAACAATTATCCATAATAATTGATAATCTTTTTTATCATCTCAGATTCTTCTTCTTTGCGTCACACGTGGTTGCATTTTCGATTTACGAATCAGTTAACCCTCAAGTCATAACAGCCCGACAAATTGTAGCCTATATATCTATGTACATGGACGCCAGGCACCATTATGCCCTAGTTCTTTGCTCGTCGACGGCAGCAGCCTTGCCCCCCTTTTAAAAACATGGCTCAGTCCCAACTGAGCCCGTGTCCCTCATAGATGTTGATTCATGCAGAGAACAACAGCCACCCAGAAGGTGCGAGCACCAGGCCACGGCAGACTGAAAACCCCATCGCAAACTTGGGAAACCCTGCAGTAGGCTTGCTTGCACAGTCGTCAAGGAAAACAAGGCAACACCAGTAATACAAGCGTGAAATCACCCGTCCACTCTATGAGTGTCGACACCGCTGAACACGTTCCCCATAGCGCCAAAAATAGAAAAGAAGCAGCACGATCCCTAGAACGCGACATGAAGAAGACTAATTACCGGAACCATGAGATGTCCGTTTCAAACGTCCAAGTGGGGGGAATGGTAAGGGCAAAAGTACGAGTATCAGGAAGGGGAAAAAAGAAATCCCATGTAGTAAACCACGGACATAAACGGGAAAAGGGTATTAAAATCTTGGAGAAATAAGAACCGAAAGCCGCCGGCTCGGGGAGGAAAGGACCAAGTCCAGACAACATGCTTAGTACGCTTTACGGTCTCCAAGATTGCCGGGCTTTTCATCGGTGTCGATATGCCACACAACGTAATTAGGCAAGCCGTACACCTGGTATCCCGCTCGCTTCGCCATGCGCGCAAATCCCTCGGTTTCAGCCTGGTTCTCGAAGGCATATGCGGGGAAATTGATTCCTAGGTTTACAGTTAGTAATAGCTCTCCGGGGCAATCGTTCCAAAGGCCGTGCATAACATACCTGTACGATGGACGTCGGCCTTGACGAGAATGTTAACACCACCGATTCCATCAAGCTCGACCTCTTCGTCCTTGTTGTTCCGCCAGTCACCCATGGAAACAAGGTATTGGCGGCCCGTATCATATTCCTTGTAGCCCTCAGCCAGCACGGTGTCCGGGTCGAGGGTTTGTCGCAGCCGGCGTCCCTTGTCAGACTCAATCCACGAGTTGTAGTCAACTGAGAATGTTAGCACTGACCATCGTTGAAAAGGGTTATTTCCACTTACAGCGACCTTCGACATCAACACCGTCCTTGTATCTGTGAAACCAAATATCTGCAGAGAGGTCAGCCTTTGCTATGGAACAACCGTGGCATTCCACATACTCGGAACGAGGATATCCCTGTCATGGGCCATGAAGTCCTGAAGGATGGTCTCTGGGCTGTCGACAATATCCACATCTCTCCAGTAAACCCAAGAATGATCAGGCTTCAGGGCGGAGTAGAGCAGATAGTTACGTGCCCGGCCAATAGCCTTACGGCGCGGACCCTGAGCGGCAAAGGAGTGTCGATCCTCAACGTTCATGTTCACATCGGCCCCGAAGTCCTTCTTGATAATGCTCGCACTGCGGAACGCAACCTTGTCGCCCTGTTCCTGGATCCGATTCAACTCAGAGACGAGGAGGCTTTCGGTGTCATCCTTGGAGTCGCCGACGAGGAAGGCCAAGTCGATAAGGTGATGAGGATAGGACAGCTTGTAGAGGAGCTCGAAGTACTTTTGCAGATATGGGCCAGCATCTCTCAGCGGCGTCAGGATGAGCACTCGTTCAGCGTTTGCGACAGCTTGAGCACTAGAGCCGATGGGGTTGAGGTCAATGTTGTGAATGGTAGAAGAGTTGACTTCATAAGGGTCATGGTGGTTATAGACGACCGGGGTTTGCATATGGGCATTCCATTCGGCCATTTCGTTAAGACTCATATCCATTGGCGACTTGGGAGGTCCGTAACAGTAGAAACTGGACGGTCGAGTTAATATGTGCATCATGTGCAGGGGGTGATTCAAGCCGCGTGCCGCGCCAAACACAGGCTGAAAGCGAGTCGAGCACTTACTTTTGCATCTCCGATGCGGACTTGCTAATACCACGCCACAGCAAGATCAACAAGCCAGTAAGGGCCAATGACACCAGGAAACGAGTGCGCGTCACCAGGACCAGAATGGCCCTCCATGGGGGCAACCTCGCCTTCGCCGACTTCCACGTTACACCACCCTTGGGAAGAAGCATCTTTGCGATCTAGGCAATAGCGACAAGTGAAAAGGACTTGAGGTAGGGATATCGTTCGAAGACGAAAGTTGTCGGTGTCTCGAACCGGTGACGATCCCGGGAAAAATGTAGGGTCGCTGGCACCAACGTCCGGAGATCAATCACCCTTTAGCCGATCGCACGACCAATGAAGGTAGGACGGACCGGAAGGGGAAAAGGAGCGACCGAAAAGAGCACTTGGCGGTGGCGCCGACAAAGTCGAGGGGAGTCACTTGTCTAAGGCAATCCGAAGTTATTGTCGACTCAGTTGGGACGGGGAGAGGGAGTGCAAAGGGGAGAGAAAAAAATCGAGGTTTGCGCAGAAGTATGGGGAAGGGGGCAGGAGGAACGAAGATGGTCCGTGGGTGGTGGAAAAAGGACAGAAACGTCGGTTTGCGGGAGGGAGCGGCAACAAAATATTAAAAATAGGAAAAAACAAAAAAGAATAGACACCAAACGAATGGATTTGACGGTCGTCAAAAAGAGAAGAAGAATACTATGATTACAAGACTTGCAAAAGGCAAGAGGTGAATGCGTGTCGAAGGAGAAGTAAAAAGAAGGGGAAATTCAGAAAACAAGAGGTTCTCGAATACTGAATGAAATGGGGAGACCAACTGCGGATGGAAAAGTCCAGACAAACACGCTTCGGGATTGGCGTTCACGTTACTTTTTATAGTCACATCAGATATTCAATTTCAACCATCTCGTCCATACCTTTCCCCATGTTGATTTCTCGGCCCTACGCCATTCATTCCTGGGAACTCTTCCCCACTACCACAATACATCTTTCTCAGAGTCATGAGGGAATCCAAAAAACAAAAGGATCTCATTCGAATCCGATCCCAAAGCCTTCATCATGTCGGTAGTATTCGCGATGAAGGGTCTTTGTCTTCTTGGCACACACGCGGCCAATGGGACCCGTCCAATTCGTCCGCCAGTTATACTGCATAAAGGGGGACGGTGTTCATTTTATACGATCTTGGCTGGAATCACGACACTAAATGAAGGTACAGCAATAATAATATCGATAATAATCCATTCAATCACATTCGCTCTATATTCGTATTCGCTTTAGCCTGGACATGGATACACACAAATGAAAATAATGGAACAAAAACCGAAATCAACCGTATATATGTATAGATAGAGAGATAAGAAAATTCCCCTTCCACTCCGAATCCCCACAGGATAACCAAGAAGATGAAGACAACCCATCCCAATATGAACAAAGGAAAGAAATTATGTATTTCAACATGAGAAAGAAAAGAAAATCCGTGCAACTCGCAATTCCCGACCCAGTTTTTGATGTACAACCCACTTGCTCCAGTTCGCCAGGATCCAGTGAAAACAAGAAGACAGACCCTGATGAGAACACCAAGGCATCCCGGTGTCAATAATCAGTCCCGTTCGAAAACCAAATGGTACAATGCCACGCTATGCCACAAAACACAATCAAAACAGCAGAATCGGCTCCAAATCACAGCTCTATGCCCAAGGACAAGGAAATTCATTACAAGGCCAAGCAGAAGCAACATGCCCTGCCACCAGCTCATGGTGACGGAATAATGGACTGGCGCCGCGACGCGGGAACCGAAAAAGTCGATTGTGTGAAGACCGGGGACGAAGGCCCGGTCATTGGGGGTGAATGGCTAAGGAAGCTCTGCGAAAAGGACTGGGAAGACCCGGTGTGTGGCGGGTCGAAGCGGGAGGCCTCCGTGCCATTCACAGCGATCTCGTCGCAGAAAACACGTAGGCCAGGCAACATGTTGCGCGGCCTCGAATCGGAAAACTGGGTAAGAGGCTGGGGACTTGGCTGTTCGGTCTTGGGCGATCGGAACATGTGTTCATAGGATTTCAGCTGGAGCTCAAGCGCCTGGTTACGCTCCTCCAATAGCTGGTTTTCTTGCTTCAAGGACTTGATCTGTTGCTGAGCGGACTGATTCTGCTGCTGGAGATTGGCGATCAACTGCTGAAGCTGCATACACCGGATCTGAGGCTGAAGCTTCTCAGATAGCTGCCGAGGCATCTCATTTTCCTGGCGAATAAGGTGGACAATGATCAGAAGCATGAAATCGATGAGGAAAATGGCACCCTGCACAATGTGTTCCTTCGACTCGGGAAGACTCTTAGATGGATTCCACCCGGCCCGTTCAAGGAAGAAGTCATGAATACGACTGTCCAGTTCACGGTGTAACTGGCTCAAGTTCTTTCGTCGGTTGCCCTCTGCAATGCGGTGCTTCTCCCTCTGGTCGTCACATTCGCCCGTGACCATGCTCCCCTTACGCTTTCGGCCACACAGTTGCTGCAGAGGAGGCTTGCGGTTAATATGCTTTGGGGCGATCAAGTTCACGAGGTCGGCCGAAGAAAGATCCTGGGGCCATTCAAACATCTTCTGAGAAGGCAGAGACTCGGGCCATGAGCTATCGGCTGAATTGGCAGGCGAGGGGGGCGTAACAATGTGTTCGGATGCTGGAAACGGCGACTTGACAGGGAATGATTCCTGAGAGCTGGGAGGGCTAGGGGCGAAGATCTTGGAGGCCAAAGGATTGAATGGCCCGCGAGGCAAAGGGTCTACGCGGGGCAGGGGCGGTAACCGACGGTCGTCAGTCATTTCTGTTGCGTTAGGAGCGTTGGCGATAGAACGGACGCTTCTAAGAAGTCCATGTTAGTTATGCGTCAAGCGGCCAATGACGGTCATATCTTACGGAAGAGAGTAGCGCCGTGAGATGTCATCAGTCATCGAACTCATATCTTCAAACACCACGGCTGCGGTTGCTTAGGGTTTTGAAATAAGGTGAGGTGCAGCGGGAGGATATGTATGTCTTAGTAGAGTGGATGACCCAGTGAGATGTCGATATGTACGATGCGTCGATATGTATGTGCGAATGTCTGAGATTGATATAAACAATTGTCTCTGGGAAGGATAGATCGACGAGTGTCTCAGGGCGGGAAAGACAGTTGATAATAAATTAGTCTGAGGTCAAAGGTACGAAGTAAGGGCTAGTGATGAAACAATCAAGGGAGGATGTTGCTATGGGAGAGCAAGAAGGGATCAGACGAGAAAGTAGTCAGACTGATCCACGAGGTATAGACGAGATGAAGAACAGAATGGTTCCCGAAGGGTACGGTGCGATCCGCTGCATGTTTTATATCTTTTGCAGATGGTGAACGAGGAGGGGAATGGATCTCAGTAACCCGAAGCAGTAGGAGAGGGGGGACGAGAATGGATTGTGGCGGCGCTCAGGACTCTATGGAGACGTGCAGCAATCGATAGAGTGAAGATGGAGATGTATCATGTTGAGGATCTGCGCTCATCTCGATAGGGAAGTGGATTTTGATTAGGGTGTGTGTGTGGATGTACTTTCCGACAATGACATACAGATCTCTCTCTCTCTTTTTCTTTTTTCTCTTTTCTAGGTTCAGAGATCGATCAATAGTATTATTTGGGTTTTTCTTTTTTACAAATAATTCTAATATAATAATAGAGATTGTTATTAATTAATTATTATTGTTATATTATTGTTATTTCCCTCATGCTGATCTCCTTTAATAGAAAACCAGAGAACATTTTCTATCTTCGCTTTTACCATATAAATTCCTTTATTTTATTTTATTTTATTTATTTTCTAAGTAGAAGAATAGAAAGAATAAATAAATAAATAAATAAATAATATTAATCATATTTCGTTTCCCCCTACCTTCCCTTATTGCATGTCTGGACCTCCCGATAGAGGTAGAAAGTTAGGGCATGATGGAACCTCCTGTCGGGAAGAGACTCAAGTAATTCCTACTACTTACATGTGTGTATCTGCAACCCACTTCCTCCCTTCCGGTCCCCATGAGGCCGCGGGGAAGTAGCCTCAACCTTCCGCAAAGTTCAACTGACCCAATTTAGTGTCCTTTTATGGGAGACTCGTCCGAATCTCTGTCACAAAATGGGCACAGACGCGAGGCCCAGACGATCGGCGAATCAACGTGCTTTGATCGCGAGGCCCTCATTTTGAATAGAAAGTAACCAAAGCCCTTGATTTGTCACCAGTGCAATGGTTTGAATTTGATCTACACGGGCCATAGAAGGTAAATGTATCGAATCCCCTTGCATCGACGTCTTCAATAGTCGATCTGAGCCAATGGCCGTCAACCATGAGGTTATGTCTCCTCTTAATCTACCTGGGATAGCATCGTATTCCTTCTCCACCCTCCCATCTAGAGACTCATGATGACTAAGTAAAAATAGTGCCTATTGTCTGCTGCCATGCGCAGGCACTGTGGCTGTTGCGGAACTGGTTCCGGCGCTTGTCCGATAGATATTCAAGACATAGGTTCGGAGAATACCATCGTGAGTCCAGCATCCCAAACTGAGAACCAACTATTCTAGATCTTGAGCATCATCCACAGGCAACTCAGATCGGACATCCGCGAACTGCAGCCACAGCCATGATGAGACAAGGGGAACCCTTGTCCTTTGGGTGGGTTCGATCGCTCGAGCTACGGAGTACTCCGTTTTCGATTTACAATGTATGTACATACAGTCATCTTGCAGCAGGCTCCATCTCACTCCCCTGTCTAGGGTAGCACATTGCCAGGGACCTAGAATATTCGAAAGATTGACAAAAGTACCAATGGAGCACCTTGACGAACCATGATAATGAACCATACATTAACATCCGACGCACAGGCGGACGCAGGTTCCCCGAGGTAAATCCCTCCTCCGCAGGAGGTGTTCAGAGCCAGATAGCACGAAGCAAGGACTCTGGGGCAGAGAGTAAATCATCCCCAAATCAAGAAGTTGCCTGAGACATTCTCAGTGAGGAGTCGGTGCCTACCAGACGTTGAATGTTTAACATGACCACATCGACCAATACTCGATCTCGACGCCATCGTATCAGAATCGACATTATCAGCGAGTATAGCCGAATGCGGCCGAGACGCTATCTTCCTAGCTTCCATAGAAGAAGGGGGTCAAAACACAGAGTTTCTGATCGTCACAGCCCCCGAGACGGACCCATTCACTTGGGTCACCGGGAAATCCCAGTGACCAGGATCTGACGGCTGTCAGACCCAACGATTATTAGTTCTGGGCTCTGGTTTCTTATTTTGGTTAAGACTGTGCTTAAGGCTGTCACCTGCTACGGAGCATGGTGATTTGGAATTGGTTTATTTGATGACGTCTCCAACGGGAGAGACAGATTTAGATCGCTCGAGGAGTTTCGCTAGATCCAACTAACAGGCCAAGGTGGAGATTGTTCAGTGAGGTCGCTCCGTAAATGGGATTCACGATGCTAGGATTTTCATGCTGGTCATCAGCCCATGAGGTCGGCGGCTTGCCCGCCCATCATCCCTACCCGGGATCTTTTGAGGCAGAGCCCGGGGACGGCGTACTTCGGTGGAGATGAAGAGAAGCGGAGGATCCAAATACGGCATATTGGGCCCAAGTTCAAACAATACAAACAAGTGCAACAGCCCAGATGATGTGTGGACTGTTGTGACCCCGTTAGGATGGTTAGTGGTGGGTCTCATGGCAGCCCGGATAAGATCTGTCATATTCGAAATTCTAGGGATCTGCGGGTGAGTATGAAGAATTCAGTGGGCCCCATGCATCTAGCAAGTGTTCTTTCGCTCAGCTAGCCCCACGTTCCGTGCTCGCCCATCCCTTGGGAGCCATGAGGCTATAGCCTATGAGTTACCAAAGATCGGTCTGCTCCCCTGGATATAGCAGTCCCGTATTAATTTTCCCACTTTGCACCCGTTTCCCGTTACGATGGTGGATGATTCGTTTTTTTACCCGATTGGGGGAGTTTCGACTCTAGACTGACTCTGAGCGTTAGTAACCAAACCGCAAACGCTTTAATTAAGCACTAATACAAGCCAAATTCAGGACTAGGAGTGCCCCGGTCCTCTTAGCTTGATGAGTTGGCAATGCCTCCATCCATCTATCCAATTCCTGCGAAAGAGGTCAGAATCACGACGAGCATACCATGGTGAACCCCTGTTTGAACCAACAAACTCAACCTTGCACGTACTCGTCACCCAGGCACGAACTCTTTTCGAAACTCAAAGGAGACCATCACGCACACAGACGGATGGATGTATGCATGTACGTACCTATGTACATACGTCGCATACGTACCTTTTGCAACCGAATTGCTCTCAAGCTATGTACATCCTAGAGCCAGTCATGTGTACCTACATTGAACCTTCACGATGCCACCGAAATTGTCCGAGCGGCCTGGGGGTTTGGCCAATTCCTCATATATTCTCCGATATACCAGGGTCTGGACGAGTCGATACTCCATAATATGGCCTGTTATTGGTGACCCAGACTGTGGGAGCAGGAATACCTGAGAGGGGACGTGTGAGGTTTGAACCTTAATCGGCCATCCTCCAGTTGCAAGGGCTTTCCTTCCCTTGGGAAGTTCTCTCTCTCGGAACTCATCCACACCAACGGGTTTGCACATTTAACTCCATTAATTCGTACGGCGATGTGCAATTGAGGGTTATCACTTCCCGAGATGAGCTCCTGGTTACTTCGTATGGTCGAGCTACTGTGTTGGTAGTGTTACACGGCAGGATATCCAGCGGGGGTCAGTGCAATAGCACCAATCTTATTAGTACCGACTAGGTGCCTCACCTTAGGGCACGATCAACATCACCGACCACGATCAAATCGAATCCTTCAATTGCGACACTCCTTATACATTTGCCACCCTGAAGTAAAAAAAGGAATTGGAAAAAAAGAAAAAATCAACCTAAAAGAGTAAGTCATAAATAAATGAACGTCACGACAAGAAGCCTCAACGGGACCCCAAACTCGCCACGGTACTCGAACAGTCTCGAACAATATGATACATCACATTGACCCTCGAAGCCCTACCCACAATAGACCAACCTATCAACCACACAGACACCCAACGCCTCCTACCGGTTTTAAAACGCACACACATACATTTAACGACCTGCATCAATGACTACATGCATACTACTGCTACCCTCAAACAGGGGAAATCCCTCCCCCCAGGGCTAACCCTGTGCAATGGGGAACTTCATGTATCAAGTCTCATCCATTCGCTGGGAGGTGGCCACGACGACGTTCTTCGCCGACTGGGGCGAGATTCGATGTCTAAGTTAATCGACTCGTGCTCGTGTTTCAGGTTGTGGCTCTTGTTGCTCCAATAGTTTATTGCCGCCGACATAGTATTATCAGCATACGTACATACATCCGACATTTCTTTTGATATATGCATGCAGTGCAGCTTCCCTTTTTTCCCAATATCCGCTATTACGCACATACGGAGACAGAGGACCATTATCCACTTCTGCAAGGATCAATTACCTCTGCTGAACAGCGTGCAGACAAGCCAAGTAGTAGTATCCTTTGTATGACGATAGCAAGGTATCCATCCACATTGACCATTATTGCCACCGAGTCCACGAAGCCCAAAACTTTGCTACCTTCCTTCCACTCCTTCATACCTACGACACGACACTAGACCAAAGCAACGCACCCTCCAGGACGTGAACCGAGCTCCGTAACGTACCAGGCATCCATCCACCGTCCAACGCCACGTAGAGCCACTCTCCCTCAAGGCATTGCCAATTCCCTCAACACCCTGGAGACAGACAAACCACCTTACATCACTTACCGATCCAGACATAACCAAGCAGACATAGCTGAGACTTAACCTCGAAGGGGAAAAAAAAAAGCAAGCCTGAGGCATCCACAACCATATGCGGCAGGTAGTATCGCATAGAAAGCTGCAAGGCATGATGACCCCCATTGTATCTATCATATCAAAAAGAAAATCCACCACATTCCAAATAGAAACCAAGCTTTTCAGTTCCAAGTTTTTTCTACCTTCCTTGGTTTTCTGCATCCATAATTCTTCAATAGAGGCCCCCGTCGGTACCCAAATCCAATAAACACGGACTTTCCTCACTTTGCTGTCAAATGCCAGGGAACAGACACCCCCCCAGCAGATCCCGGCCGTCCAAACTCAAGACCCCATCTATCGTCGAAAGGGAGAGAGATATACTCATTCACGGGGATCGGGAGAGAAAACTCAATGAACAAGCCACTACTTACTCGGAATGGTAGGTAGTAGGGAAACCCACCTACCACAAAACCCTCCCCCCCCATGCTCCATTGAAGGTAAAAACGCAATGTCAATCCGTACATAAACAGATTAGTCCCATTCTCCACATTTCCTAAAGCGTACCTGGCAGAACTACCTGTCATCTGGTCCAAAGTACCAAAGGTCGACTCCGTAAGAGACTTACTAAACAGAGCTACCGACATCACCACGATATCCACACCTACGGGAAATAGAACGAAGGGAGGTAAAGCCAAGAAAATTAAAATATAAAAATAATCAAATTATAAAAATAAAAAGAGAGAACAAGAAGAAGGGAAAGAAAGCCGCGGCTCCCCCGACCCTTTCTTCCACATGGTCGAAACCTAGGAATTTTGTTCCGGCCACACCAGATACGCGATCAGATCCACGAGTCTCCAGTGTCTATCGGCCTCAGACCTAATAATTACCCAAACTATCCATCACCTTCTTGTTTTTTTTGGGGGGGGCTTTCTTGTTCCTGGAAACTGATATCTATCCCCAATATTTAAACATTAAAGCTCACCTGCACGGGTCCTGTTCGAGTACCTTAATTTTCTTGCACGGTACTAGTAGTGCCATCTATCTACTTTTGGCTTCCCGTGTGAGTATCTTGTCTTCTTTGTCTGTTGACTTCCAATTCCTCCTTCACTTGCGCTCCCGGTCCCCACAAAGTTACATATTGATGTTTATTGGCAAGGAGGGAGGTGAATGAAACAGATATAGATCTGTCAATTGAAACTATATCGGATCGGCAGAGGCTGATCATCGTTCTCTGTCGAAGGGGAACGAACACCCACTCAGCCACCCCTTAAGATAGGATATTATATATCATGATCCGGAAATTCGAAGTAGAGTCGTTCCCTTCTTGTCACGATTTGTCAAAGGATAAACCTTAACTGGGATATGCTGAAGATAGCTGATTGCAGGACTCTCTGCAGGAAGCTGTATAAGGAGAGCACCCACCGTGCGAAATGACTCGTCGATTTATCTGCACCCATTGTGGGAAAGGTTTTGAAGAAGTGACCCATGTAGGCACAGCTGTACGAAGCACATACCCTTCCACGGGCCGCTGGGTGCTAAATGCTCATGGAGATAACGCGTCCCGTCCTCAGATCCTTGTCCGCGTTCTGAATCGTGCACGATCTCAGAATCCCCTCATCGGTCGTGATACGTGTAATACAATATTAAGTAGTCTTCAGGGTAGTTGCAATGGTGGGCCTGGATCTCTCTGGTCTCCACGCCAAAGACCGAGGAACCCCGGTTGCTATTACATGCCTCCACGAAGATCGCTCGTTACAATCAAAGAGTTATTGATTTACGAGGCAAAGGCATCCACCACCTTGCTTACAGCACAAACTGTCCCTGGGGCAAGTGACCAAAGAATAAAAACATTTATGACACAAGTACATCGTCTGAAAAGGAGCGCTATAAAACAAGACTTTAGACGCCTGTATTCAACAAAGCGTGTGGCCCGCACGTAATTACTGATAGCAAGCACACTGGCTTGCCTCGAGACAGGCACGATTGAACGGCTTCCGACATATTAACCACCAATTGCAATTTCATACAAAGTAAGACAAAAAAAAAAAGTAGACCATCAGCTGGAATTCGGATTTCCGCGGAGAGCGACAAACCCAGACTGCGAATTTGCTCAAACAAGTTCAATTATAGTCATAAAAACAAAGCACAGGAATCAATATACCCTTTGCTTATTAAGCAACTCTACACGGCTGTAAGTGGAGTCCGATATAAGAAATAACAAAGTGCACAACGGTTTGGTATCGAAACATCCTTTACAGAGCATACTGGACCAGGGCACCGAAGACAGCGGCCAAGCCCATAGCAGGCATCGAGGAAACATCAAGAGCAGAAGCAGCGCCGGTAGAGGTGGCAGAAGCCTTGCCAGTGGAAGTGGTAGAGCCAGACTTGCCATCACGGGTCTCCGGGTTCGAGGTAGTCTTGCAGGTCTCCGTACCCTTGATGACCTCGCGGTTCTTTGCCATGTTGTCAAAGGTAGTGCAGCTGATGTTACCAGTGCTCTGCATGTTGAAGTCACCCCTAACCAACTTAAGAGAGTCAAGGTGGGCCCTAAGAGATATTGTTAGCACGAAATCTCAAAAAATTTCATGTGATTGTCAGAGTCCAAACTTACTCGTTGAATTCACCGCTGAAATCAATAGCACCTGTGACGGTCTCCAGCTTGGGGAAGTCGATAACGTTAAGCTTGTCACTGCGGGCAATCTGGAAGCCACCGTTGACAGTCTTGAGCACAGGCATGCTGATGTTGCTGAGCTTGCTGTTATCGTTGAAGATCAAGTCGCTGGTCTCGGTAAGGTTGGGAGCGCTGAACGACTGGAACTTGTTACCCCAGAAGCCGAGCTGACCCTTGAGCTTCTCCAGAGAGGGAACGGAAACCGAGCTGACGTTACGGAAGGTCATGTTCTGACCTGTGCCAAGGTTGGGGAATTCGATCTCAAGACCGTCCATGTTACCGGCAAAGTTGATGAGGGCAGTAGCGTTCTTCAGGTTGTTGACGTTGACGGTCTTCAAGTTGGTGTTCTCGGTAATATCGAAGCCACCCACGGTCTCAAGAGAGATACCGTTGAGGCTGCTCAAACCAGTGTTGGTAATGACAACACTACCAGCTTCCGTAACACCCTTGGTGAAATCCAGGCTCTGGAGCTGAGGCAGAGCAGTAAATTCGATAGAACCAACCTTGGTGAGCGCGGCGAAGCTGAGGGTAGTAAGAGTGGTAAGACCGGTCAGCTTGAAGGTGTCGCCGATGGAGTTCAACGAAGAAGCAGAGAGGCCGGTCATGTTGGAAGCACCATCGCAGCTCAGTCCACCGGAGATCTGCTTAACTCCATTGAGTTGGAGATCGCCAGAGTAGGTTCCGGAGATCTCAACATCACCCTTAAGGGTGCTGCAGCTGGAGTAGCCGTCGGCATCGCTCTGGTTCTCGATCTTGATGGTGTCACCCGAGCCGCACTCTATATCTATTGTTAGTCATTCGTTTCTTTCATCGCGCCACTCTTCACTCACTATCACTAGCAGCAAAGACGGCCTGAGCCGCGGCCAGGGCGGGAAGAGCGTATTTAATGAACATTGTTATGTGATTTCTTCTAATGGAGATACTGTTAGCACGTTGGACATGATCAAGGTCTTTCTTCAAATGAGAGGCAACCAGGGCTTAATGGTGGGCGGAATGCCATATATTGGTGTACACAAGGGAACACATTCAATGAATGGATGATAGACGCCTTCACTTACCGATAATGTTGTGGACTACTTGGGTATGACGGGGCGATATTTAGCCCTTACCAGATAACAGTAGCGCAAAGTCGCAAAGAGTTGAAAGAGGGGTGGGATCCAAAGATAAATAAACGAGTGGAAGAAAGATAGAGCTTCAACGAAAGAGAAGCGGTTTGATGATGGTTCCTTCAGCGAAAGGATGTGCACAGATTGGGTAGGCACGTTTTGACACAACAAGAAAAGAGAGGAAAGGAGAGGAAGAGAAGGAGAGACTGGGATGGCGAAGAAAAGCGTCAGAAGAGGGAAGGAAGGATTGGCTTTCCAGGAGCGCAAGAAAGGAGTCGTGGCCCGAGGACGGTGGACCTGAGACCGGGGTGGTCCCTCCTTGCTACGACAAAAATAAATTACCTTACTAGTACGTGTATCACCACGGTAATCAATCGTTTTCATTTTTGATCCCTCTTATTTTTTCACATTGGGAAAATATTATTACCGGGTGCAGGTGAAAGAAATCCTGTTTTTTTCTCTTCTGATCAGGAATGAGCCCGTTGTTCCTACTGAGTTTCCCCCCTTATCGTGTCGCACCTTTCCAATAAGCAAGGTCCAGTTCCAATCCTGATTCGCCCTCGGATTCTTCCTTCCCCATCGCCATTGACCATTCAGACCAAAACATTGTCAGTGTGTCCCACTCCTCCGCTGTGTACCTGGATCCCGTCGGTACAATACTCCTGTAGCCGAAATGATAATAATCATACTCCGTAATAAAAACCAAGATAATACCATAAGAGTACCTACAGAGTAGTATATAATATCCTCCTTGCGGATCTATATATTGCATACAACATAGAATTTCTTACTATCTACCACCGCGTAGTTCTTCCATACACCATTCTGTACAAAACTATCATTGTTGATACATCGACGTTACCGACGGTATTATTGTATCGAGTATTGCGTATTCTGTACAACGGAGGATAAGACGTTAGTTGGTATGCACCAAGATACTGTCTCAAAACAGAGGGCAAGACCAGAAAGAAAAAATTTTTTTCTGACCTCATAGTGGAGTGACTCTATCTAAACGAATATATACTAGGTAGCCGGGAGTAGGATTACAGATACAACTATCAAGATCATCACGATGATCATTTATAAACAATAATACAAATTTACAGCAACTCCGCCCAGTACCTACGAAGTACTATTTGTATTGGCGCTAGAAGGGGCCAGACTCCAACAAATTACATTACCTGGATATCATGGATTTGCATGCATTTTTGTCGGGAGTATTACTACTACGTACAGTGCAGCATCTACCTAGGCAATAAATGTGATAAAGCCCGATCACCCCATTCCAAGCCGAAACTATCTGCTACGGCCGACCCTATTTACGCCATATTTAGGAGCAAATGTTGTTCCTTCCATTCTCAGAGGGTCCCTTGAATGCTATGAACGTTAGACAAATTCATTAATAGAAGACAAATAAAGCCTACCGTGGCCGATCTGAATTTGCTGGAATCTAGTGGGACCCGCTCCCTCTCCCATTTCTGGTTTGTGAGCCATTGCGAACAGACAATCGGAATGGAGAGTCGCCTGCCCAAGTGGTTGGCGATCAACTCTGGCTTCATGCTGACATGCGCGTTCATTAGGTGGCTGTCAGAATCTTCATTCTTGTCATGTCAAGTTAGTCCATTGCAGTTGATTACATTCTTCTGGTCCTGAACGCATTTTGTTCTCATAGGTAACTAACTCATTGTTTTTTACTTTTGTGTTGATGATACTCGATCTACTCCGTAAAACTCAATGTGACCATTTCCATGGTTCGATTTTTCTATTTGTTTTCTTGGCACCTTTGTTTTTCTGAACCGAGCTGATCAGGTACCATGGGTAAAGTGGGTAATTATAGGTAAGCAGTTACCAATGGACGATAATAATAGGTGAGTCTAGTGGCGAAACCACGGCTGGAACGTCCAATGGACAACCATCATCACGTGTCGAAGAATACAACTACGGCTGTAATTCCCATACCTCAGCTCTGGCCCACTTGGTCTGATGCTAATGAAGCTAGCTGGACCCATACTAAGCTCCTGTAATTGCGATCTTACAGCACAACGGGGCAACCCGGCTCAGTTAATCTGCACAAATACATGAAGACGTCTAGACTTTTGTGCTTGATGCTGACTATACATACGGAGTAAGTACTGCTGTGGCAAATTCTCAGCTCAAGATTACTAGACTTCGAAAATTAAAAGAATAAAAGTAAGACCTACAAATCTTTTGAATATGGATGTAAACAAAACAGCCTCGATACGGAACCCGGTAATTCTCTAGGTAAAAAGCCATTTTGAGGAATGTTCCAGTTGTGTACAAGAATTGAGAGACCCAACGGCTGTAGCTTGGCAGATCGATCCTTTTCCGCCCTTCATCAACCAGCCTTTGTTGGAAAGAATAGAAGCTGATTGCTTACTTCTTTCGTCGCGATCAGTTTAGGGTTCTCACCCATCACTCCACTATCGGCCACGGCCCATCCAAACTCCACAACTAGCCGTCGTAACAATCGCTTCTTCCGCGACCAGGGAGTTCACCATATTATTGGTATCGCTGCAGAGAGTAATCCGAAAGTATTTCGTAGTGTACCCTACCTCCTACGTACCTTCCCTTCTCATCTTATAGAGAGTGATGCACTATGAAGTAGATAATGGCTTTTGTGAAGTGTTTACCAGTACATTCCAAACTGTGGCGTTTCCGCTAGCTCTTTACCTTGACCATACGGCGTACAAACTCATTACAATCCCATATCCTTGGCATGTTACACCTAGATATACAAGCCTGATGCACTCTACTGCCCTTAAACCCATTGAACTAGTCCACGTAGTGCTTGCAAATCCTAGGTCGATCGTCGTACAGTACATATTCGGAAAGCAGAGAAAGCACTGAAGCATATTAGACACAAGTCGTGTACCGAAAGCATATCAAGGGTACGTATGCTTCAGCAGACTTAGAACGGCGACGACTAAAGGGTGTCTTGTGTAAGTGCTAGAGTGAATCCATAGTTATCCATATCTCATAGTATCAGCTTTCACAACTCAACTGTCTACCCCGTCCTCACTTCTGGTCGTCACAATTACCTAGCTCGGTCAAAGTTTGCTTCTAACTTGGACAACCCCTTAACCACAACAGCCGATCAGCTTTCCCGTTATCTCTAAAGGAGACATGCCTTAGTTTTCAGGTAGGTCTTCTACTGCATAGAGGTCAAACATATGGAAGGCTTCGATCTACATGCCAGCGTCAACCTCGTGCCTCGAGACGCGCTTCTTAGGATGGCCAAGACTAAAGACGCCGCATGGTAGGCCAATAGAAGTGTCCGTATATCAGATGTAGTCACAATTGCAGTTTGAGTAATGATCGTTTTTTCTCATCTCAATATCTGCCTACACTTCCGTCTTATCCGTTCAGGGGACTGCTCGCCGATCCGTCACTAGGAATTATTTCAAAGCGGTTTCTATGTTTCACATATCTCTTACAGAGCATTAACCATGGCGTGGTAACGGATTGAAGTCCATTATATATTGAGTATCAAGAGCATGGGTCGAATGACCTTCCCGCATCTTTCTTTACTTCCCACGACGATTTGACATGCTATCTTGTGCCCTTCTAGAGCCACGTATAGTCCATCTAAGAGCTCGCTAGCCTTCTCACAATCATAGCAGAGCCAACCCTACATCGAGTAACACCAGGCCGGCAATTTACATGATTTATCCTCTGAGTTTGACGGTGGGTATAGAAATGACTGTATTCCGTAAGGACTTCAGGTCGTTATGGAATGAGGACCAATTTTAGTGACAATATAGAAACTTTAAAGAAAGGGATTAAATAACACTCATTGATATTCCACAACTCTCTTCTGTATCTGATGAAATCCAACAGCATATTCGATGAGCGCGCAGCTCTTCAAATGCCGGCCTTGGTGTCATAGGAATGCATATTTTCCAAACTCTCCCATAGACTATTGACCACACATAGTCTCGTTGAAACACCCTGATAGCCATATCCCCGTCTACCCCTCTCGTTCATGCAGACTATGGAGTATGGATCCAAAGAAGGCTCCGGGAGGGTATGTACCATGGATGGGGCAAATGGGGAGTGGGTGTTTAGGGTTATACCACCTCTAGTATATCAATGTCTCCGAGAATTACCTCACTATGAAGTACGTATAAGGCACTCAGTCGACTTGAAATAGGTCATTGTGGTTGCAGGAACACAAAGCAGTGTTTAACAATACGATTATTGCATGCACTTATTCATTCAATAATCAATCGATTGGCTAAGCATTCACTCGGCTCAAGTGAAGCCAGGCTTAATCCGAAATGCAGTGCATATAATACCCCTTGTCACACTATGTAATACACCAATACCTAAGACAAATCTTACCTGTACCTTAGGTACCCGCCACCACGTTCTTCGAGGCGCCACTGGACGGGTGGCTAAACACTACCTAACGCCCCAGTGCCCCGAGGACGTTACTCCGTATGACTGCTCTCAATGAATGAAACAACTGCGCACCGGAAATAGCAAAAGTGGCTGAAGATGAATGGACGATCATCATATTCTTATACATCATAGAATTACATATGAGAAGAACAGAGAAACGCGGTTACCCCGATTATTACAGAACGTCGTGCAACTCGAATAGGGGGGAGGTCATTAGACAACATCGGTGCTACCTTGACAACCAGGAATATGCAGCAGCGGCTTTAGGTTTCGCTCCAACATTCACAATGTCGGAAACCCTGTCTGTCAGCTTGGCACCATTTAACTTAAGCTTTTTGAACGACTCATACGTTATCCATATCGTCATGTTAGTCGTTACCGATTTCTATTGGTTATTGCCGCGTTCGAGAAAGGTGGCTGGTATTGCTAGATAGGACAAAATACAAAGTCCGAGCAGGACAACTCAAGCGCATGCAAAAGCTCTGCATACGGTGTATATTGGTTCTATGCGTTTCTAACATTAGACGGTAATTGAGTGCAATGTCCGGCCAAGTCCATTTCCCTCGGCCATTGTTATGGACTTAAATGATTCAGAGCACCTGTCTTCCCTGGTACCATATTTCCTAGTGGCAGCCGTATTGATAGGTATCTTGGATGCCTACCCACTACCGAGTAATTCAATATATAACGGACAGCAATATTACACTAGGGCTTCTGATGTGGATAATCAAGTTTATCGACGGCTTCGGTTCGCTTGAACATTAATTAACGTCGAGATGACGCAAGCACATTCTTCTGTGTGACTTTTTTCTTGGATGTGTGCGTGGACTAGATTTCCGTATGCAGCGATTCTATTTGAATTTTGTTTTATTGGAAAGAATAGGACCAAAAAAAAACCAATATCACTTATAGTCGGTGTTGGAGTCTCTCGAAATGATATGTCTCTCTTCCGTACTCCGTACTATCTTCTATATATATAACTGAACCACTGCAAGGGCAAAGGCAAGGAACAATAATGACATGATGCTCAATAACACCAATTGGACTTTCTGCAGTGAGACTTGAGCATGGACATTCAACACTTTGATAGTTCTAGATAATCCTCGCTGTTCGACTTGAATGGCTCATACTTCATCAACCGAAATATACCATTAAAAAATATATCTTCAAACTAGAAATATCAAATCACCATAGAAAATAGACTAGAGATACATATAAACATATATTAATGTTGTCATTAAGAACGACTATTGGAGATAATATCCTAATACTATTTACACTCTAACTTGCCAAGCTGCAGTGAGACTTTCGATTGTTATGCACCTAAATAACTGTAGCATATGAATACTTAGGGGAGACACAATGGTTGGGATCCACCTTAGAAAATAAACAACATCCATCCCAATATTGTTTCACTGCCTTCCAAGTAAATCCGTTCCTTAATACCTATGGAATACATCAAATAAACACATAATATCAAAGCCCTCGAAGACTACGACATCTGTCGGAAATACGAGCCCCGTGATTGATGACATATCCCGAGCTCTCATTGTGACATCCACTAACCACAGCTCCAACACAAGCTTTCCAAAAGACTACTGAGTTTATTTACATCCAAGAGATAGAACCTCAATATCATTTCTGAACCGGAAAGTATATATACAGCTATACAGAAATATACAATGGCCCTCCGACGCTCCGCACGCTTAAATGCCGTGACGAACAGCGTACAGCCAACTATCCAAGCAAAGAAGACCAACAGAGCTCAGCAAACCAGCGGCGTTACCAAAGCACGAAAGACCCCCGCAAAAGGAAAGAAAACTGTGGGCTTGACTCTAGAACGGACTCTCGAGAATCCAACCCCCAGCAAAACGGCAAAAGCTGACACGGCCAAACAAGAAAAGACCAATAACATTTTCGATCCTTTACCTACTGATCGTAGTATTAGCAGGCTACGCTCCACACCCCCTCCTCTTGACCGTCCTGTTGAACCTCATAGAACAAATGCGACCCTTCTAACACCTCACGGTTCTTCTCTGGTTGCCTACCCGCCCGGTACTGAGAATGCCTCGCCTAGCAAAACCGGCCGACCACGTCCAACAGCCACGACCGGTACGCTTCTCGAGAAAGCTGTCGCGCATCTAATCGCCACTGACTCTCGCTTGGAGCCGGTTATAAAGCAACACCCGTGTCCGCTCTTTTCGCCAGAGGGTTTGGCAGAGGAAGTCGATCCTTTCCGAAGTCTAGTGGTTAGCATCATCGGGCAGCAGGTATCAGGCGCTGCGGCGAAGTCAATCAAAAATAAGTTCGTGGCATTGTTCAACAGCGGGGATAGCGGAGATAATGCACCAGAGGCGAGTCGTTTCCCGAAGCCCGAAGAGATAATCAAGTGTGATATCGCAACATTGCGGACAGCCGGCCTCTCTCAGCGGAAAGCCGAATATATCCAAGGGCTATCGCAGAAATTCGCAAGTGGTGAATTGAGTGCCCGAATGCTGTTGAATGCGAGCGATGAAGAGCTTCTCGAGAAGCTGACGGCTGTTCGGGGCTTGGGCAAGTGGTCGGTTGAGATGTTTGCTTGCTTTGCGTTGAAGCGCATCGACGTCTTCTCGACCGGTGATCTGGGTGTGCAGTAAGTCATTACACGTTATGTTTTTTGGGGGGGTGGCTGGGCAGTCTATAAATGGTGACTAACTACGGAGTAGAAGAGGATGCGCAGCTTTCATGGGGAAAGATGTGAGCAAATTAAAGGCAAAGGGGGGCGGTAAGTTTAAATACATGGCAGAGAAAGATATGTTAGAGCTGGCTGCGAAATTCGCTCCGTATAGGTATGTAATGTGAGCCCTGAAAAGCGAAACGCATGGAACGCAGTTCTCACATGGCCCCGATAGAAGTTTATTTATGTGGTACATGTGGAGGGTAGAGGACGTGGACATCGCGGTCTTGACTACTTAGAGGAGAGTAAAATCTTGGCTTGTAGTATACGATATCGTTGGTATATATTGAGCGGCCTGGTAGTGTGTACCACGGATTTGAAAATAGCAGGTATCCTGCTAAACGGAGTGTTTTCCCAGATTTCAGTTGGTATGAGACAAAACCTTCATCAGAAGAGTAGTTGGTCGTACTCGTCAACTCAAATGCTTATCAGATTAGACCTGGCTTATGCATCCATGGCCTCAGATACTACGACTGCCCAACCACAGACATTACCGACCGAATGGCCAACTGGAAGGATTCAATCAACAAATGGCGACAAATGAATTTGTACAGTATCAGTACACATGATCGAACGACGTATCAAAACCAATTAAATTCAGCCAGTGCTCATCGCAACTAAGCGCTGCAACCGAACCGAAACATAAGCCTGTCTTCATCTATATCCCGCTTTTCTATCACCATGGCGCGGTTTTGAATCTTCCTAATCAGCAGAACTGAGCACAAGCTATTTACCGGCGTTTGACAACGAGGGAGTCGAGATCCGCGCGCTCCTTCTGCTCCTTCTCGATCTCGCGGATGATGGGGCTCAGGTATTCGACATCCTAGCAATAGCAATCAGCGATTTGTTGCTTCAATGCCCTATAGAAAGTCTCGGATTCCTTTGTTATGCGGTCCGAGGTGGCATATATATGATGTAGGTCGGTTGACAAATCCGCTTCACGGGATTGGTCGAGAGGGTTTGCGGAGAATGGGAGGGCGAATTGCTAAGTAAGAGGCTTGGAATTTAACTCACATCTGCAGGCTTGGTCTGCTCATTAGCGGGAAGGAGGGTGTGGGAAACGGAGCACTGTTTGACGTATTGCATTAGGTCGCTGGTTTGTAAGATATCGTATTTAGTAAAGACAAACCTGGAAAGCCCTGCGGATACGGAAGACACGGTCATAAGCCTCCTTAGGGGGAAGGCGCTTGATGGCAGTCTGGACAACCTCGCTCTCCTCGGGGATCAGGTCATCAGCCCTGTTTTTATTAGCTAACTGTGTCTGATGGCGAGCTATGAAATTTGTTCCCTGGACAAGCGTAGACCGAGATAGAACGGAGAGACTATAGCAAATATTGAGGCAATCAATTGATAGCCATCGCTTCGACCTATCGATATTTCCCGGCGCTTGTTTTGGGATATTGAGAGGGTAGGGGAGGCCTACTTCAAACCGAGTCTTCTGTAGCCGGCGGCGTCGGTGTACCAATTGGCAATGGGCATCATCCAGCGCTTGAGCCAAGGGCGCTTGACGATGTAGCTGGAGAGAGAAGGAGCGGACATGGTGAATGGTCCCGAATGGATGTAGACTGGGGTCAATTGAGGTGGTGCGGAGAGGAGGCGGTCGTGAGATATCAGACAAGCTGAACGAGAGTTGGCCCGACGTTGGAGATTGTGCAAAACGGAGGTTCGGCGGGTGACTTTCCCAAAAACATCCGATCTTTCATGCCTGAGGCATTAGACCCAGCCTTGACGCTTCCGATTATTTCCACACGTGACTAACTCTCGGCTTGCCTCAGACTGCATAGCGCTTGGGACCGGGGTGAACTTAATAGTACTCCACCTGACCGACAGAGGCCGTTCCTTCGATTCACCTCACTCACCATTCTCCGTACTGCTCCGTCCTCGCCGCGGTTCCGAAAATCTCGATTGACTTATTTCCCCCTCGAGGCTTGTGACACTACCGATCATCCCTGATCTCTGATAACTGGTTATGGGGTTCATCAACCGTTAAATTCATTTTCTGGTCCTGTAGGGGAGCTGAGTAGCTTCAAAGACCCCACCTGTCTGTGCTTCGGATAGGGCACGCTCAATCATAAGGTGGATTTCTCAGCATCGAGTCATTTCACAAGACCCCCTCAATTCATTGGACCAGGCACTGTCGTTACAACGCTCGCTGCAAAAGACGGAAAACGTTCACACTCCGCAGGACAAACAACCATTCTGGGTTCCGGAGCGAGCACCGCTATGCTCGGGTCCGGGAACCCTCGTGACAATTAAGACGGATAGATAGACTGCTTGGGCGCTGGCTAGAAGGATGTTTTCAGAAGAACACGGCACTTCGGCGACTGCCAACGGCTCCCAAGAGCAGCAGATTACACATTCAGACGGCCCTCTCACCCCCAGCTTCAATGCGTCTTCCACTACAGGCCCGCAGAGTTCTGCGCTTATTACTCGCCTCGAACTACTCTCTACCCGCGTTCCAGATTTCTATATTGCCCCGTTTTGCGGTGCCAGTGCAGGTGTAGCGTCGGGTATTGTGACATGCCCTCTCGATGTGATCAAGACCAAGTTGCAAGCCCAAGGTGGGTTTGTCCGAAGAGGTGGGCAGGTGGTCGAAGCGAAGGCTTTATACCGAGGTATGCTGGGTACTGGAAGGATGATATGGCGTGAAGATGGTATTCGAGGACTATACCAAGGTTTAGGCCCCATGATTTTGGGATATTTGCCTACATGGGCTGTTTATTTGGCAGTTTATGATAGGTCTCGAGAGTATTATCATGAAGTCACTGGTTTGTCCCCTTTCTCATTTAACCCGGGAAATTCGTTTTACTGAAGCTCTGAGCAGATAGTTGGTGGCTTGCAAGAGGTTATGCTTCTCTAACGGCTGGCGCTTGCTCTACGATTGTGACTAATCCGATTTGGGTCATCAAAACGAGACTCATGTCACAGAGCCTTAGATCAGATAGCGAGGGCTTCCGTGCTCCATGGCGGTACTCCGGCACGTGGGATGCGGCTCGCAAGATGTATAAGACCGAAGGAATTCGGTCATTTTACGCGGGGCTCACACCGGCATTGTTGGGATTGACACACGTTGCCATACAATTTCCGCTTTATGAATACTTGAAAATGGCATTTACTGGGTATGGAATCGGGGAACATCCTGACAACGGTACTTCTCACTGGATTGGGATATCGTTGGCGACATTCCTCAGTAAGATCTGTGCGAGCACTGTGACCTATCCCCATGAGGTACTGCGCACGAGACTTCAAACCCAACAGAGAACGTCACCTGTGTCTTCACCGGAAGAGATCGCTTTCCGCGGAGGAGTAGACCACCCAGAGAGCCGTGGTAGGCCTCCAACAGCGGCCTCATCGGATGGCATGCCTAACCGGCCTCGGTATACAGGGATCGTTCGTACGTGTCAGACTATCTTGAAAGAAGAGGGTTGGCGAGCATTTTACTCGGGAATAGGCACGAACTTATTCCGTGCTGTTCCGGCCGCAATGACCACCATGCTTACATACGAATATCTACGGAAAACCATTAGCCACTTGCAACACGAAGGGGCATTAAAGCAGCAGATGGCAGAAGAAGCTGAAGACTCTGCCGGTATATGATGTGACTGAGAATCCAACCATTAGTTAATCTGAGGCATTGCAGGCTATTGTGAACCTCAATGCTACCATTGCTAGGGAGCTAATTGTATGCGCACTGGCGTCTTGGCTTTACTGCTAGTAGCAGATACAGAAAGGGACTGTCTTGGGCTTGTTCTCTTTTCTTACAAGTTTTACCCCCATGCATGAAACCAAAGGGTCTTTCCTTTAAATATGTTCCTCGGCATCGGGGGTAGTCGGTTTAAGGGTGTTAGGGTAGATTGAGGGTTTGGCATGTGAAGAATCGATTCCCGTGATCTCTACAGTCTTATGACCGGTTTGTGTGTGATATAAGACCGCTTTTTCTTTTCTTCTCCTTTTTCGTTATTCACGAGCGTTCGATTACTTTTCGCATAATACTTGCATGACTGCTCTTGTACATACGTTACTATACCGAGTGAAGCCAAGTACTTGAGATAACCTGACTACAGAAGACATCCATGGCTGAAGCCTACCATACGATTTAATTGGCAGCTTAAATAGAGATCAACCTTTGCTTATATGCGACAATGTACCATCCGCATGGATCGATTACTTTCGGAAAGCACGATGATGTTGGGCTTCATGGAAAAAACCAAGCGGTACATGCTATACCATACATCAGGGAAGCTAGGAACGACGGCTTTACCGGATACATTGAAGTCCTACATATCTCTTATAAAATATATCGGGGGGCGGCGGCCACCAGATGTTGGGCGTTCTGGAATCCATCACCGTTAAGTCAACGCGATATATAAAGAAAGATGGTTGGAAAGCAGATAGAGATCACGCCCGATTACACTTTCTGTGGCTCTATAAATGTGTTGTAAGGAAAAGAGGTCGAGAAATAGAGGGGGTGTGTTCTTAGACCCTGCGATTCTCCTGCGTATATACAATCTTACAACTGTACTGGATTCCCTAATACGTTTTAGGACTATAAAGCACAAAATACCACTATATGCCAAGAAATTAGCCGGATAACCTGCTCGTTCTTGCCTAGCATCATTGGTCTAGTGGTAGAATTCATCGTTGCCATCGATGAGGCCCGTGTTCGATTCACGGATGATGCAGTTTCTTTTTTGCTCTTGATATTCATTCTATATCCATGATATGAATGATGTTACACGATTAAGTCTTTCACACTAGGACAGGCGCTTGCTGGCCCTTTTGCAAATGCCTTCCTTCCCTACGTATTCCAAGCACCCCTTTGGCACAATGAGCTAGCTTCTCAGGTCTCCTTTCCAATACATGAATCTCTATTCAATCGGCTAAAAGTCAGTGTGTTGGTATACTATTTGGAGCGGGTAGCTCTGCTACCTGTCTTCGTGGGTGATACTACTTTTGGTACCTCATTGAGATAAATGGTACGAAGACATGCGTAGGTGGATATATACCTGCTCACTCTTGCTCCTCACCATTCGTGACTTCTATATAGTGCTAGCACTGTATTACCAGCGAGTTTGCTATATAGCCCTACATTATATACTATTACCGAGACGCACAGTTTCTGGTCAATCAGGTCGGATACCTCAAGAGGACCTGTGGAAACAATGGTATGGTCCTGGATAGAATTTCCAAATTAGGAACTTCTATAGAGCGTCGGTGACCAAGAGAAATGCTTAGTCATAAAAGTACTGCCCCCCGAATAGGACTAGCCGCAATTAAACGATCTACCTACTTTTTCTTTTTTACCTCTCCCACAGTCGCCAACATCTTCCTCAATCAACCACGTATGAACCTCGAAAACTTTAATAGGTAACGTTTAATCCTATTCGCATTGCTTTTCTCGTCCTCCATAATGTCTGGGAGGAATTTAAAGCAGCTGTTGCTATCCGTTGATATGATGAATTCTTTCTAAATGGTAGATCCAGTTAACACTCTGGAAAGGACTATTTCATACACTGAAAATTCTGATCATGGATATCACTGTGAAATCTGACTTAGCACTTGGCTCTACATCTGTTAACCTTGCATTAGTGTACCCTACAGTATTACCCCTAACAATAGAATAGCTTAGTTAGCAATTGCCCAAACAATGAGAGAGTTCTTGATTCAGATGCAATATACGTACCCATCCAGCCTGTAGTATTACGCCCTAACTCCAACTCTGTTGATCGTACGGTGCAATATTCGTTACTTAGACACCTTCCGCTCAGCTTCGCGACTTTCGTCTAATGCCTGCTGAACCCATGACGATTGCTCCGTCTTCTCTCCTGCGGGTTTCTGACGCGTAGTGGTGCTTGGAGCTTGTGCTTCACGGCGCGCGGTACGGATGGAGCTGACGCAGTATGAGGTGAGGATGAGAGCCATGGAAAAGGCAGCTATTGGGGCGTTGACAGACTGATGAGGTTAATTGTTATGACAGAATACTTACTTAATGGTACTACTGGCGATAAGGAGGCTAGGTGTTGATGCATCCTTTACATATACCATTGAAGAATAAGATCAAACTTACCCCCGATGATCGACCAAAGATTTTCCCCGCCATTTCCACGCTTCTTATATCTTAATGTACATAACACAATTTATTGTTTGGGGTTTCCAAAAACAAAGGGAAATTGATATCAGCTGATATGGACGGTGGATAGTTGTTCCCTAACCGGATGAGGAAGGTTTTATCAGATGGAGGGCGGCAAATCCCCAAAGATAAGAAGATTAATTACACAACGCGCCGGTAAAGGGCGTGTTCTGTTCGCTTGGTAATTCCGACTGTACGAGACCCTCGTTGGCCAAGGGGAGACTAATACCGTTACTAAACCGGGATTCTATACTAGAAAGGAACTAGAACGAACGCATCCCGCCGGTTCTCCCACCGGTGGGAACTCTCTGCGGTTTCCCGTGGGAAATGGCTTGGACGACCAACCACTTGGCATCGATGCTATCATCATGAGGCAAGGTTATTTGCTGGGCCTCTCAATCAGATAACCAATCCTTCTGCCATTTCTGTAATGGCGACTCGGGGGTAACGTCATGTCCGAGGCCGGACCTACGAAGGCGACGGGGTTGCTGAAAGGGGACTAGCGCCGGTGAATTAGGCCGGGTTTGTCATCGCCCATTTTATCATATTAATCAATCAGTTAAGTTCCATCAATCTTTCTTCAATCCTCCATCACTACCTCGGTCATCGATTCTTCATCCCCCACACCCGGTGGTTCTTCCACAGAACTGTTTGAATCGCTCTTCTACGACTCCGATCAATTGAAGATACACGTTAAGAAATGTTCAGACGCTTGGTAACTGTTGTTCCCCGGGTTGGCACCGTGGTGTCGCCTCGCATTACCCCGGCCCTTTCCGGCATTCAAAGCCAGCCCGTTCTCCGGGCCCCTGCGACAAAGAGAAGCTATCACGAGAAAGATAAGTACTAGAAGAAGAAAAAAGATGACAACGAAACTGACCGCATGCACTGTTAGATCACTATAACAACCCCCGTAATGGTACGTCCACTTCCACATATCAGAAGTTATTCGGCTTTTGATGGATCGGGATGCACATACACTCAATACACCTTCTTTCCCGATGCACCCGACTGCTCCCCACTTGTCTTTTTTATGTCCTTCTTTTATCACGGTAGCTCCGACCTGAGTGAGGCTAACAGTCCCAAAGTTGGCAGTTTCAACAAGAACGATGCCGATGTTGCCACTGGTCTTGTTGGCGCCCCCGCTTGCGGTGATGTCATGAAGCTTCAGATTCGTGTTGACAAGGATACGAATGTGATCAGCGATGTCAGGTTCAAGACATTTGGCTGTGGCAGCGCCATCGCTAGTTCGAGTTACCTGACAGAGTTGGTGCGCGGTATGACTCTCGAGGAGGCCGGAAAAATTAAGAATACTGAAATTGCCCGTGAACTTTGTAAGTTTTCTGAGGGAAACCATATATGATTATCTATCTTACGTTTGCTAACTTTGCTCTCCAGGCTGTAAGTTGTTCATCGTACTTTACCCTCGCTTTGCCCCAAGAACTACCTAAACAACCGCACGTTTGCGGTTGGAAGAAACTATACTGACCAAACATAGTGCCGCCCGTGAAGTTGCACTGCTCGATGCTTGCTGAGGACGCCATCAAGTCCGCGATTTCCAACTACTACACCAAGAACCCTAACGCTCGTACAACCAACCTTGGAGGTACCGGTGCCTCTATCCCTAACGTCAAGGTCGAGATTGAGAAGTCCGAGGGTGCCGCTGCTACTGCTTAACAAATTAATAAGCACAACAACCAAACTACAAAAAAAGAAAAATCGAAACCAACAAAAAATTCAAGTTGATACCAGATGAGATTCCCTGAGCAGTTTTACGGTTTATTAGCGGGAGGTTGAAAATACCTTTTAGAATGGAATAGCGTGCCTGGACAGTTCGTTTTATTCCGGCAACAGACTGCATTGGATACAGTCTTTTACTGCAAGGTTTTTTTTCTCTTCACAAATGTTTTTTCTTTTTCTTTTTTCCTTTTCCGCGATAACGCAGGAAGGCATTGTGATATAGTCCACTTGATGTGTCAAATAGTCTAATGAAAAGCACTTGCGTGCAGTGAATTCGGATCGCTATTCTTGCTCGTTCGTGTAATTTAAGTGAGCAGTATCTATATCGAAGGATTGGGTTGCTTTGAACTTTGACAATCTATATTCATCCGCTCAGGAGAGGTCTATTGATATACACATGTTTACAAGGAAACAAAGAATAGGCACTTTTCGCCCTGAACAAACCAAGCCAAATGAAGAAAAGAAGAAACAAAAAAAGTGTCAACAATCATTAACCCCGCAATCGTGGAACATATAATCAGAAAAGAAACGCCGCTGATGCAGATAAGCCAACCCGTGCTCATCTATCGATCATTAAACAAGTGGGAAAGGGCTCCAAAGGAGAAGACGAAAGAAAAAAGATGTCTATAATAACAATTTACAGGGGGTGCAACTTCTGACAACGTAATCTAAACCGGTTCACTAGAGTAGTCCGAATCGACTCTTCAGAGATAGCAATGTCTCGTAGACCGATAGCTTGAGCTCGACGCGGAGGAACGCGGTCCAAGCAGCGAGGAAGCGAAGGAAGTTGAAGGGACGGAGAAGACCGCCCGTTTCGTGGATGAGATCCATTTGTTCTTCAAAGACGGTGCGAGTGGCGTAGCGAGCGAGGATCAAGAACGTGCGGACAGGACCTTGTCTGGTGTGGAGATTCTCATCGAGACTGCGGGCTGTGCGGGTTGTTAGTTTACCACTGTACTCGGGTAAGTAGCAATAGTTCACTCACTGAGGTCATTGGTCTTAAGAATCAAGAGTATGATTCTGGGTACCTGGCCCAGCAGTTCGACCAGCTGCTGCAACATGCCCTCTCCAAGAGCGCCGGACATGCTCTCCTTCTCTGCAGCTGTGCGTGTGGTGGCGATGTTCTTCTTTGTTAACTTGGTGTAGTCTCTACCAGTGATTGCGCTGGCGAAGAGAGGGAACTGCTCATCTGTGATGCCCGCCACCTTGCGGGAATACTCGCGCATATGTGCCTCGTCAGCTTCGATGACGGCCAACCACAGCTTGGCGTAGTTGCGACGTAAATCGCGGGGGATATCACGGTACAATCCATGGTCGTAAAGAATGATGTCGAAGTTTTGACCGCGCCGGTTAGTGTTCTTGCGGATCGCAATATTGCCACCATGCGGATCGCAGTGCAGAGGGGCATTGTCGCCAAAAATCATCTCGTTGAAAATATGCGCTAGGGCGGCGGAGACTTCGTCACGATCAATGTTGTTAGAATCCAGAAACTCCAGATCGTCCGGTCGACGGCCGGACAAGAACTCCATGACGAGTATGCGCTTCTGAGCCCACATAACTATGCTTGTTAGTATATAATAATCACGTTTAAGTTGAAGTCAAACGTACCCTCTGGAATGACAAGCGGCGCATCTGAATGTTCCTTGAAGTACTCGCTAGCCCTCCGAGCATTGTCCGCTTCCATCCTAAAATCTAATTCTTGTGGCAAGGACAGATCCATTTCCTTCGAAAGCCACTCCAAATCGTACTCAGGGAAGAAGCGCTTCAGGGTGGAAAAGGTAAATCTGGTCAATGCTAGATCCAAGGGGACCCATTCCGCCAATGCTGGATGCTGCACCTTGACTGCCACCTTCTGACCCGTTTCCTTCAGGATACCGATGTGAACTTGGGCAAGGGAAGCGGCGCCAATTGGCTCCGGGTCGAAACTTGAGAAGAGCTCATCGATTCGACAGCCGGTGTCGGCTATGAACATTTCCTCGATTGATTCGATCGAGGAGATAGGGCATTTATCCTGGAGCGGAATGAAGGTTGTCGTCCACTCTAATGGCAGCAAGTAGCCCATGCTACTGAGGTGTTGCCCCAGCTTAATAAAAATGGAACCATTCCTCTCGAGAACCCTCAGGGTCCGCTCTGCGCACCGTCTGTGACATGCTCGGAGTTCCTCGTTTCGCTCTTCGGGTGAGGATGTTTCTCGGTTGAGGGTTACTCGGTAGCTTAAAGCATCGGTATGAGTATACGTGACTGAAATAATTCCGTATGAGGTGCGCATGTCCGACTTACTCATTGATGCACACAGCCAATGTGCCAACGACCCTTCCTGTTCTCGCCGCAGCACGATAGAGATGCTGAGCATTGTCTGAGAATGCCACCACTCCGATGACTATAGTTCCCCCAACGACCGTATACGTGATCACTTTCCTCCGTGACCATTCTGACCCCGATGATTTTCTGCCATTGCCGTTCGCCTTCTCCGCCGCACCAAACAAGTTGGAGGTCTTTGTTGAATAAGAAGTGTGCGGTCTTAACGCTACCAATGGTACTCGTGGGCGCAGTTGGCGGGCTTTGCTAAAGGCTTGTGCTGAGTTTGAAACCGATCTGTGAACAGACGAGGGGCCCGATGCGCGCTGGAAAGGGCGAATCCAAGGAGCAGACGAGGTATATCGAAGCACCGGCGCAGGAGCAAAATCGGATGCCCGCAGTGGAGCGCGGAGCGCCGCCCTCATACCGTACACAAGCAATGCCGTATGAAGAGCGACCGCAAATCGAGTGGGATAGTAGTATTAGCAATAGTCCCCAAGGGTACGGAGTATAATGTCAGGCCATTTGCGTTGGGGGGACTTGAAATCCCGTAGAATAATTAATTTGCTCCACCCCGTCGCACTCGCCGCTTGCCGCTTTTAGCTCTCGTCCCGAAGTACTCCGACTATCGCTGTTTAAACCAATCGTTTCCCTTGTTTGCCGGCTACAGAGCCTGAATTCAGTAGTATATCCTTTCATATTAACATGTACTCCTATTCATGACTGCAGGAGATAGCCATCACTGCACTATCTACATGGACCAGTCAAGCAGCAGACCGGACCATCGTCCTGAACTACTATGCATTGGAACAGGAACCACGAATCCGACAATACCCATGCATCTGCTATAGCCCTAACAAAGAAGCTGTCCACACGAGACAAGCCCTAGACCAACAAAGGAAGAACTCCAATGCGCCATCCCATGCAATGCTTGCCTATGAAGACCCAATATACCGCAAACTTTTAGCGTTTGAGAATCCGCAACCCCCAAAGACCAAGGAAAACAAGCACGTAAATCCAGAAAAAAGAATGTGTTACACAGGTCAGCCTTGTGTCCCAAGCTCACGGCGTCCACTCTGCATCAGTTTGTGTTGTATGTCGACGTCGAGGTAGGATTGAAGGCCGACGGGATGCCGAACTTGGTCTTCGACCATCTTCTTCAGCCAGAAGATCGACATGAGACATTCTGTTGGACACCCGCGGGACCCTGTTCCTCGACACACCAGGGTTTCCATTCAAGCCTGCTGCCAGGCCTGGGCTAACGCCGTCTCTACTTCCAGGTCGAATCACAAGGGCAGAGCCGCTCAGGGCATTTCGGGGGTGCCGTTGGCTCTCCCGACCCTCAAAGAACCCTTTGGACTGACTACCCCGGTTAATCTGTGGCGTGGACGGAGCAGACTGGTTCGTCAGTAAAATAGGAGGTGTAGTGGACGTACTTCGCCGTCGTACGCCAGGTTTGCGTTTGCCCAGGCTATAGGCCTCGCTTCTCTCGTTGGATTGAATTAATTTTCCAGCCATATCCCTGACGAGAATGGCGGGATCGTTCTCTAACTCTCTGATCGCATCGAGCAGTCCATATTTAGCAAGAAGACCACCCTGCTCTTCGCTCGCATCGCAAATGCTGGAAATTATCCGGAGTAAATTCAACCGCACTGCTGCTTTATTATGATGTAGTTTCTGCCCTATCCTGCTGAATAGGTCTGGTCGCGCGAGCGTCGAGGCAATGGGGGGACTCAGTCTAAGAAGTTTCTGGAGGGGTTCAAGGAGATTCTCAAATGCATTTGCCTTTGATATTGTCAAACACCTAACAATGGAATCCGTAAATGATGGTTTATCAGGTCGCTTGTCTAGGAGGTGCTCCTCAACCTTCGCTGTCTCTTCTTGAAGCCTGTCAAACGGTTAAGTCCGGGCACATTCATTCCAATACAGCTAGGTGAAAATACTAACCATGTGAAGATAGCGTCTAGAGCAGTCACTTGCCAATATGGGTCTGAAAGTAAAGATATATAGAACGCCAGGCCCTTGTTGCGCCACAGCTCACGGCGACCAACTTTGCCAGAATGAGCCATGTCGCAGAGAATTGGTAGCGCGAATTCCTTCAATGGCCGTTCGGTCTTCACTATCTTTTGCAGCAGTGGCACGATACCATTCAAAGCCGCGTCCTCCTGCCGAGGCTTGTTTAAGCGGCACATATTGTAGATGGTATTTAGGATCTGATTGGAAACTTCTCGGAAGTGGGGTCGCTTGATGGTAGACCTCAGCAAGTCCGTCAACACGTCGATGGCATTCGAATTCTGTAGAGCATCCAGAGTGGTCGATAACATAGACAGATTTTTGATGAACTTCAACATAGTTATCTGGTGAGCAGGAGTCATGCGCTTTAGTTCTTTCAGTACCCCTAGAGAGGATGTTAGTATTATTAAGATCATGACTTGGAGCCATTCTTACTGTGTAGAACCGTTCGCTCAGCAACCATCTCTTTTACATGATTTTCAGCCTGGGAGAAAATGAAGAAGATGTTCGCAATACGACCTTCGACAGTCTCAGCCAGCTCCCCATCTTCGTCCAATACCCGACTCAGGACTAACGACAGAGGATCCAATACCGAGTTGCGGGACAGGATTCTACAGAAGTCATTCTTTGGTGTTGAGCCCTAAAAAAGTTCGTCAGACACTCCCTCAGAGAGTAGAAAATGCAGGTACATACTTGCAACTCAAAAACGCTCCAGATACCGGTCACCCCAATTAATACCAGGTCACGCTCATCCTCGTAATCATCTTCCAGGAACTCAACTAGAACGTTCAATCCTCCTGCACTGACGAACATTTGCAAAGTGAGAGTGGAAGTCTGATACATTTGCTGTACGAAGGTTGCTGCTTCAAGTCGGATCTCTCGCGGGTACTTCTTCGAGGCGAACTCGTTGATGATAGGAATACCTCCAACGAAACAAAGATTTTCTTGTATCTCATAATCATTGTAGATGATCGCATTAACGATCCTCAATAGACATAAAATGATGTCACGCCGACGGCACATGTCAAGAATCTCAAGTATTGGAAGCATCCCATGGGCGCTGATGATGATATTTTTGGTCTCCGGGAGATCATAGAAAACATTCAGCAGTTGTTCCGAGATCTCGCCGAGCACGTCTTCATCCTGTGACGTCTTCAACGAGCTAACAAGCCCCTCGACTTGACCGCGGAGCCGTGCATGTTTGTCACGTGCGATGTTTGCTTCCAGGTCCACTTCGTCTAACCCTTCCTCAAGCTGAGCAAATGGGTCATCCTCATCGTCTTGGTCCCCAAGCCAAGAATCATTTGAAAGTTTAGAATTCAGCATCAACGTCCCTTGGTCTGAGCTTCCCTCGCTTTCGGACTTGTCCAGAGTTACTTGATCCGCCCCAAGAATGTCAGAGAAATCTTCGTCTCTTTCATTTTCGGCGAACCTTTGTATCTCTATGGCTGATCGATGGCGTTTTACAGATATCCTTTTTCTAAGCTGAGGCTGGGGGTCATTATCATCTTCAAGGGAGGGTTGATATCGGACCACTTCGTTCGTGGGCGAAAATACTAGCCCATCCGTGTCGTCATCGGTCTCCTGTTGGATAGTTAGAGAAGAATTGCTCATAAGTCACTCTCACGGTAATGGCGGTCATTATATTTACCTGAAAAAGGCCAAGCTTCCGGTCTAGGACATCTTCATTTGCCTGTATAAGATCGGAGTAATCCTCTACAGAGTTTTCCTTGTAGTAAGAAGCTGGACGGGGTTGTCTCATTGGAGGTACAGGGTTCTGTGCTAGGATGGGCACGTTATGTATGGCGATGGCGTTGTTATTGATCGGGTAACGTGGCTGGTTTTGCAGCTGTGTATCTTCGATGCCAGTTTGTTTGGTTGGAAAAGGTCGTATGGTTTCCAGAGGATCCGAGTCTCCAGGTTGTAGCGAGGTTCTAAAAGAATCATCGAAATCGTCGAAGTTTTCTTCGGACCTTAGGACTGTCCCATCCAAAGAGGCAAAAGCCTTAAGCTTTTCAGAAGAGAGCATCCCCCCGAAGTTATCTTGTGGACGAAGATGAGGTAATTGCAATGCGCTAGGGGAAATTGCAGTAGCAAAGTCATCGTCCCAATTGTCTTCTTCGATGGAGTCGGGCGACCTGAACCGATCTGCCACATTCCTGGAAGTCGGAGACGCCTTCGTGGGCGTATTGCGGGACGACGTTAGAGGGGCTGGGCTTTGATAGTCATGCCTGAACGGTCTTCGCAAAGTTCCTGCTTCGGGTGAACGCAGGGCTTCATTCCACTCTTGGACACTTTTCACTGCCTCCTCATACTCGGTTGACTTTTTGGGAACAACTGAATCTGATCTGCGGGCGTTGACAATCCAGGGATGTTTCAGAAGCTTTTTCGCAGAGACACGGAGGTTCGGGTCTTTTTGGAAGCACTGCATTAAGAAATCCTTGACAGCCTGTGGTGTTGTTAGACACGAAACGATATTTTTAGGACAGGAGACAAACCGGAGAGGCGCCTTGCGGAAGGGGAGGATGATCATCATTGACAATGCGGAAAAGAGCCGGCATTGGCTGGAGATTGTAATAAGGAGGCTTCCCCTCCAGCAGCTCAATCACCGTACAACCAAGACTCCAGATGTCTGAAGCTGTCGTTGCGCCTGACAGTTCAATCACTTCCGGGGCCATCCAATACGGCGTGCCGACAACACTTGATTCATTGAGCCCAGTAGTCCGGCTAGCAACACCGAAGTCCGCAAGCTTGACAAGGCCTTGTTTAGTCGTGAGAATATTCGCGCCTTTGATATCTCTATGTATGACACCTTGCTCATGGAGATACAAGAGACCGTGGAGCACCTGCGACATGTATAGCCCGACCAGGTTTTCTGGGAAACGTCCAAAATTCTTTGCGATTGAATGTAAGGAGCCATTTTCACAGTATCTAAGTCTGTCAGCAACCCTTGCCCTGGAGCCTATCTTGTAGAAACGCACTCAAGTATGATGTTTAGAGTTTCAGCGGACTTTACGAATCCATGGTACTTCACGATGTTGGAGTGCTGTAGTCGTTGAGTTAGTTTTCTACCAGGGTTCAGGTCTGCGTAGCCCTCGATCATTTGAAGCTTACATCCAAATTCTTCAGAAGATCAATTTCCAGCTGCAGAACTCTAGATTAGCAATGGCGTATATTGATTCACTGCCGGGATGCTCTTATCTTACCATAATGACACGCAATTCACTCTTTGGGAGATCAGCCAACTTTATTTGTTTTACGGCAACAGTTTCCCCAGTATTCCAGTTCAATGCCCTGTAGACTGACCCAAATGCGCCTTTACCCAAGCAATCACCCAGTTGCTACCGTATGTCAGCGTCAGTAACTCATTTCACTAAGTGTCCGGAATCACAGCCATACGTAATCCTTCAGTTCTGCAACATCCTTGGCCGTGGTTTTCGCCACTCTATCGTCTTTCGGTCTGTCATCTCGTTTTGATGGACTGGACCCGAGTCTTGCCACTCGTGCTTTGGCAGGAGCATTCTGTGGTTTAGAAGATGGAGGGGCCCCCTCAATCCCCCCACTGCATCGAGAAACCATCATCCAGGCCAATGTAGATTAAGCCCCTCGTCAGATAAAGTCTGGATTCACTGAGGTTGACAGGTAGTCTCGGACCTTGTGGTTTCAGGAGAGGAACGGCACGGCTGAAGGCAGGAGCCAGGCGATCGGAGAGTACTGTTCATATCAGCAGCAAAACCTGTCTTTCGAGACCACACACTATTAGTGAGAGTTGGAAATAGAGCAATAAAGCACATAAATAGGGAGAAGGATGCCAATATTGCCGGCAAAGAGATGGTATGAGCACGGCTTGGAAAAAACGTACAGATAGATTACTGCTCTCACACCCATTAAGCCGCGTTGAACCAAGCGCGTCACTGCACACATCAGATTCCTGCAGCTTTCTTTGAGGTCAGAATTTCCAATCTACTTGATAGATAACTGCACAAGAAGCCTCAGGACAGTGATAAAAAAAAGAAAATATAACTTACTGCTGTGTCGGCTGAACAAAACGCAACAAATTGGAGGGTGTTTTGAAGTTTCCCTTTCTCCACAATTCAGGCCACCACCAGTTTGGGGCATGACGCAGTGACCGCCTCTGTATCTCCGATCAGCCTTATCGGACCCCGAGTAATGTGCACTGCCCTTTGCATGTGCTATTATCTTATGCTGCTGTTACAGTTGTTCCAGAAATAATTGAAATAAAGAAGTAAAATGAACAAGAAAAAGAAAGGAACTATGTCATTTTTGTATTACACTTTTTCTATGTATGAAAGAGATAATCTTGATTTTCAATTCCAAGGAGACCCTTGAGTCTGTCAATCATGTACAGAGAAGTCTAGGCGCTGCTAGCAATAAAAGGGTATCTTCAGTTACAAAACCATCACGACTCAGTGGTCTTTTGTGACTGTTTCTGTGCCTCTCGAAGATGACGGAGAACATCTGAAACAAGGTAAAGACTTCCAGCAATAACCATGGGACCGCCATTGGCCTTGCTACAGGCCCAATTGATGGCAGCAAGTATGTCGTTATCAAACGATTTCACATCACCAATTGCAGAAATAGACTGCACACTGGAGGCCAATTCCTGGGGATCATTTGCTTTGACCCAAGGCATACCGTCTACGGGCCCAAACGCAGTAGTTGCAACATTGTCACCAGCCTTGATGATAGGATGGAAAAGTGAGGCTATGTCTTTTCCACGTGATGCTGCGATGACCCAGGTGACAGGACTCCCTTGCGATCGAAGCTTATGGTCCACGTATTGCCCGAGGACTTCAGCTGACTGGCTATTGTGAGCGCCATCGAGGAGGACAGAGTCTGTGCGAGAAACCATAGGATTCAACACAATTTCTTGTAGACGTCCCGGCCACTCGACACGAGAGAGCTGGGAAACCAAAGAATCAACCTTTATGTCTGGACGGACTCTGCGGAGGGCCAGCTTTAAAGCTGAGATTGCGCAACACATATTCGCCCGCTGGTGAGGTTGTACATCGAGTTGCTGGAAAAGCCGACTAAGCGTTGACGAGTGCCCATCTGGCGCATCGGGACGAGTATAAATAGCATCGATGTCAAGTTCCTTGATACGCGCTTCAATAGTTGAGAGGGCTGCTGGTAGGTTCGTTCCATCGACCACACAGGGAACCCCCCGCTTCAAGATACCGGCTTTCTCCCGAGTGATATCTTCCAAAGTGTCTCCCAGCAGCGACTGGTGATCCAGACCTATTTTTGCGATGACGGATACAAGCACATTGTTCAGTACGTTCGTAGCGTCCAACCGACCACCCATGCCCACTTCAACCACACCAATGTCGACCCGTTCATGATTAAATATCTCGAATGCCGTGGCGGTTAACAACTCGAATTCGCTTGCCCCAATGCCCAATGTTTGGTCTCGCAACTTAATCTTTTCTTCAAACTGCCGGAATAAAGACTCTTGGACCACACTTTCGCCGATAGTGATGCAGTCCCATCGGTCTATCAGGTGGGGTGAGGTAAAGCGGCCACAGCGAACTCCACTGGAAGTCAATAGGTGAGACAAGTAAGCGCTGATCGAGCCTTTGCCATTTGTCCCAGCGATGTGGATGGCCTTCCAAGTCAAAGGCGTCTGCTGAAGGAGACGGGATATGCGACTAAGACCGAGCTCGATCATTCCTCCGATTGTATGTTTTCCGGCAACTAGTCAAGGTCAATCTCATGATCAGGGATACCTCTCCGAGAAGGACGACATCTGGTGGGTCGCTAGTTGGGAGTAGTTGAGAGGTGCATAGCTCTTCTTTAAAAATCACTCGGCGGCATTTCGCGCGGCTATCTATCGGGTTTCCGTTGAGAGATAAGAGCGGCGTTTTAAGCCGGGAAACGGGAAACTTTCTCGAACTCCGAGGCGGACCGTACTGCATTGTACGCAGATGGGGTATTGGCGCCACTAATGGCGCCACATCCCAGCCTCTCCCTCTCGAAGCGCGCCAGACGGCCTAAGGCAAATCCCTTTGCCTCCGCTTTTTACCCTTACAAGGAAAACCAAATCTCCCCGTTTCTCCATCAACACAACATTTCGTCGCACCCTCCCCGCAATCGTCGCATCTTCTTTCTTTCAATTTCGCGACACTCTTATCGTGGTCCTGGCGTGGTGTCTCTTCTAGGGGGTATTTTTGACACTAATTTTTGTACATAAAGCCCTGGGTTTCTCGTAGTCATGGGTATACCGTAAGTTTTGTCCCATTCTTTTCTGTACTTGGCCTTGTTCGGGTCTTTACGCCGTACTTATCGTGCACGGTACAGCCATCATGGCTAACACAGCTGCAGTATGTACCGTGAGCCTTCATCAACAGAGGCTGCAAAGAACAATATTGTTAAAGACCCTTGTGCCGCCGCACGTTCTGCAATTCGTCGACAGACCACTATCCGGCGCCCTTCACGTCACAGTAGCTCTGCTTTGCGCAGCGCGACTTTGCGCTCGCCGTTTCCTCGTCCGCTAGCGAACGAGATTGAACGTGAAGCGAATGGACTCCCGCGCCATGTACGCTCTCCTATCCCGAATTCCGGCTCCGGTGAAGATCCATTCGATCTGACCAATGGCCTGTCGGATTCCAGCGCACGAGAAGCAGGCCAGCGCCTACTCAACGATGTCCTTCGTCACAGCCGTCCCGGCCAGAGATTGAGGATACCGCGTAATACTGTGTTAGACGACATATACTTGCGCGCAGCGGCTGGGAACCATGGGGGTGCTCAACAGGAACAAGATCATCCACCCCCATCCTTCACTCCTCGATTCGCCCCGGCAATTGCGTACCACAGGACCTCATCCCCCCAGGCGCCTCCCGATGTCCGTCTGTCGCCATTCCCTCGGTCGGAAGCCTTTGGTGGAGATGTCTCGATCGGTTCCACTGTTCCTCTGCTACGGCGGGTTGGCCAGCGGTCTATTAATCAACCAAGCCGCTCAAACTCTCAGACTGTCGTTGACGGCCTTGGAGATCGCCAGCGGAGCGTAAGCCCGGATGGTGACAATGCGAACGATGCTTGGGAAACACTCTTGACTACTATCACGCCAGACGCCAATCTTCCTAGTGCGGACTCCTCGTTCACATCAGCGTCCGCGGGCACAAACGCTTCAATCAACGGAACGGCACGAAGTTCAGCAACTTCTTTCGGAACACTGCCAAATTCTATGGACTCAACTGCCGCAACTGTACAGATGGTTCTCGACCCTTATCCGGAGTTTCTCAATCCGTGTGACTATTCCACTTCAACAGACTCTGACTCCGATTCTGAGGCAGAGGCCACACAGAACTCATTGTTCCATTATCACTATCGCCGAATACGCGAAATCAACGCCCGGAGGGATGCCAGGAGGCGTGCACGTAATGCACATTCGACGATGAGTAGCCAACCTCCGCTTCCTGCGATCTCATTAGCTATTTCCAACTCTATAGACCCGGACCTTCAACATATGCAAGCTATCTTGGACCGGCTTGCCCGTCGAGAGGATGTCCCTGATGACTTATGGACAGCAGCTGGACTGTCTCGTACTATCGGCCAAGGGGTCAGCGCAAGCGACGGTACCAACAATACTGATGCGGTTGATGGGCCATCCAGACAGCAGCAGTGAAGATCTTATATTCTTTCTTTCTGATTCTGTGTTAATTATTGAGCCTTTCATCTCTTCCATTTTGTTAGGGGCAGTCATGTCGATGTAAACGGGTTAAGCGGGAAGGATATCACGTTCGGCGTTCTTGGTGTTTTTCAAAATACATAGTTTGCGGGTTGCCTTACAGTGGCTGGAAGCACTTATCATGGGATGATCATTTGTTTATTCCCCTATATCTGTTCGGGTCTCTATATTTATTCGGGTTGTGTTTATTTTGATTTTTGAAGCTTAGCAGCCTTTTGTTTCTTGGGGTCAGGAAGGAAGCAGACCTACGGGCAACTTACAGGGGGGCGTTTGTCTATGGTTCTCATTGTCTTTGGCATTCTGCATACATAGTACATAACCTGCATTTCCAGGTTGTACAGCTTCAGTCAGAAGTAATTGAACAGTGGGCAACCCTGAGGATCGCATGAACTAAAATTCGATAAGCCTGTTGTTTTAAGATGTGGAAAGTACCTGGATTAATTCTAAAGCTTGGTCTAATTTGACAAATGTATTTGTTTTGTGCCTGAGATAAACATGGTACTGGATGTGGTAGTGGTGCCTGTTCACGTACCTGTTGTAACCTCGTGACTCGGGAATAGGGAAAAGAAACCCCTGTGACGTAGGGTCGGTATGTGACCTATGATGCTAACCTTTCCGTACAGATCGCAAAACCCCACTCCGATGACAAGCCCCGCCGACTGCCTCTATTTATCTCAATGGACCACGGAGCTTTTCTTTGTCCATCACATCAACAAGTATCATCTTTTTGCGTTAGAACATTCCTACATTGATCCTAGAAATTACCCTTGAGGGCCCTGGATCTGTTTTGAATAACTTAGCCCCCTCGTTATCTTGCGTCTTTGCTGGGCAACGTTTATCCGCATGAGCTACGACTCGGGGTATTTGGATTGATTTTCTATACTACTAGTATCTTCCCTCGCCCTAAAATACACCCTGGATCTATAGATATAAAGGCAACCATGGATGCCCAGGTAGACAGACTAGTCGATAAGATCTGGGGTAAGTCGCTCGGCATGACACATATTGCACAGCAAGAAGGTCTAGCCTTGAGCTTTTGAAGACGGAAAAATTCTTATACCGATGGATTACTGATGGCCCTTCTTAAGATAAAACCGAATCTACGCCAGACGATTCCCGGTTGATGATAGCAGTGAGTGGCATACCGGGCTCCGGAAAGACAGCACTTGCCAGCTTGATGGCAAATCGCATCAACCAACTTTACACGGCACAGCATCCCAATTCACCGCCTATCGCGACTGCTATCCCTATGGATGGATATCACCTTACGCGGGCGCAGCTCGCTCAAATGCCCGACCCGGTGTATGCTGCTGCGCGACGGGGTGCAGCTTTCACTTTTGACGGGGAGAAGTTCTTGAGATTAGTCCAGGCTCTGCGGGAGCAGTTGACGCCGGAGACACAAAGCTTGTACGCGCCAAGCTTTGATCATGCAGTTAAAGATCCTGTCGATGATGATATTGCCATCCCCGCCACGTGCAGGGTTATTTTCTTCGAGGGGAATTACCTAAGTTTGAATAAAGAACCGTGGAATAAGGCGGCACAACTGATGGATGAACTTTGGTTTGTGGATGTCGAATTCGAAACAGCTCGAAAGAGGTTGGTTCGGAGGCACGTCAAGGCGGGTATCGCGAAGGATGAAGCCGAGGCAGATAAGAGAGCAACTGAAAATGACCTTGTGAATGGTCGGGAAATCGTGGACTATAGGTTGCCCGTTCAAGAGATAATCACAAGTCGTTATGACCCTAACTGGGACCGGTGACTGATAGGTCTTGGTAGATTCCGGTGCGGGTATGAGGAATAGATGGTTGATCGAAGCATGACACATCTTAGAGCGTTCCCTTTTGTTTTTGTTTCCTTAAAGAAAACCTCATTGAATGGGGATAGAGAACATCACACATAGTGGGTATACTATAATTAGACTTACATATAGAGAGTCTGGCCACTTATTAGTTTAGCTTATTGCTAGCTGTTGGATAAATTTAGGATAATAAAAGGACTGAGACAATGTTACTTCATTCACTTGGCATTGATAACCCATCAATTTGATTTAAAGGTGCAGAATGTATTCCCCACAGGCTGTCTTTTAGGGGTTGTAATTGGGCATATATTTACACAACCATTTTCCTGCTATTTTACTTGCAGCACTGGATTTTCACCGGATTTCTTAGTACGACTACTGCTTGGTAAGGAACCTAATCTAATGTTCCAAACCTGGACTTTTAATTAATACACAGGGAAGGAGTTTTGAGATTACATGCGTTACAAACGGATGGCAAGACTGCCGGGAAGCTCCACCAATCGAGTCCCGATACTTAACCACAAAAGCAATAAGGGGACCCACTTAAAAATAGATAGTTCCGTACAGTAAAATTTGCAAGGGAACGATTGGAAATGAGAACCCCAGACATGATCTCAGGGCCAGGAAAGGATCGGCAGGGTCGATACCTGATTGGGTGAGACAGGTCCCCTCTTCACCTTCTCTTCTTCCATTAAATTTCCATTCCGCTGCTCGAACTCAAGATCATCTATCATTCTTTTCATCATTTGCTTGTCACTCTTTATCGCAAGCTGTCACTCCTTTCTCACCCCCAGTCCGTTCTCTAGCATCAAACTTGTTTTAGTCAGTCTTTTTTGTACAGCACCCCGAACTTGACAGTTCAGTTCACCGCCCGTACCCCTAATCATCCACTTTGTTCCGCCATAATGTTGTTCGCCAAGTCTGCTCTTTTCTTGTCCTTTTTGGCCCTCGGAAATATTGCCGCCGCTGCAGGCCCTAAGGCTTGCCTTCTCGAGGCTCTCGGGTATGCTCATACTAGAAACTGAAAAAGTTGATATTAAGGAAAGCTTGGTTTCTGACAACTCGATTAGCACTGAGCCAAGCCCCGGTGATCTCAAAGCCGTCTGTGTTGATAAAGTGCAGACCAAAATCGAGAGCCTGTGCAGCGATGATGACAAGCAAGACGCTCTGAAGCAGTTCGCTGACACCTGCACCGCTGCTGGACACAAAGTCGGTATGTACATGGTAGACTGCTGATAACTACCGAGGACGTGATTTATAATGAGCTAACATCATTTTTCCCAGTCGTCAACACCTCGACCTCTTCAAGCGCCTCTTCCACCGGTACTTCCACTGCCGGTTCCAAGTCAAGCAGCTCCGGCTTTGTCACTGCTACCGCTACCAGCACTTCCAGCTCCGGCTCTAGTACCTCCGGCTCTGATTCTGTTACTAACCCCAGCTCGACCTCTTCTTCCGGAGTACCTCTTCATACCGCCAATGCCGGCTCGTCTGATAGGCATATTCCCGCTGCTGCCTTTGCTGCAGTTGTCTTCGTCGGCTTCGCTGCTACGCTGTAAGGGTGATCAACCTTCGAATCTTCTACTCAGCTGCGCAGTGAGTATCGGGTATCTGGGTGGAATGACTTAATTCCATTCTTGTTCTATTCTTTGTATCAACCGTATATTGAGACCAATCTTCGTCATGTAAGGGTGTGTTGCAATAAGTAGAAGGAGGCCGTATGCTCCTACTTGGTAGATAGTTAGGAAATCTACCTTCTTGTAACTATTGTGATTCTTGATCCAAGCCTAGATTTCTGAGTGCCCTAAGCTTATTGATAGGCAATAGATCTAATGTCAGTTACAAAAGTTTGGAAGAAGTATAGAGCACCACATATCCGTATATCCGTACCCTAGCGAGATCGGAGGTTCGTCATTCGCGTGGCGTGACGAAAGCATCACGATCACGTGAGTTGGCGGGTTCTTCGGGGTTCGATGCTTAAGTAAGGGAGACCCATTTACTTGGTCCGAACACGAAAATTCGCGTTGATATCCACCGTCAACGCGTTGTTGGTCCCGGCAGCATCAAATATCTGCTGGACTCTCTGCCCCTCCAACTTCTTTTCTCCTTCTCATCCCCTCTTCACTTCAGTCCTCAGGGCTTTCCTTCTTATCTTAAACCGATTTTGCTTTTGTTTTTCTCATTCCAGAGCCTTAATACTTCATCCGTTCAGTAATACTATTATACCCTGTTTCTTATCGTCTACTTTACGTATCCCCCGAGCTCTCCCCTCTACACGTCAAAATGTTTGTCTACAAGAGAGGTACGCGTTGATGCCCTTGGGTTCTATCTTTCTAGATTCAGATCAGTCTGTATCATGTTGTGAAATGGGGCTTTTGTCGTGTTTCATCCGAAACCTTGCCACCAACTGCAACATCTGCTAACAAACCGTGATTATTAGATGGACGCAAAGAACGCGTGCAGTTTGACAAGATTACTGCTCGTGTATCGAGGCTATGCTATGGTCTTGACCCCGAGCATGTTGACGCTGCTGCTATCACCCAGAAGGTCATCTCTGGTGTCTACCAGGGTGTCACCACTGTTGAACTTGACAACTTGGTATGGCTCCGCCGCCCCGCAGATAAACCGATACGATATACTGATAGGCTTATGTAGGCTGCTGAGACTGCGGCATACATGACTACCACACATCCAGACTACGCCATTCTTGCTGCTCGTATAGCTGTTTCGAACCTTCACAAGCAAACAAAGAAGCAATTCTCCCTGGTTATTTCAGACCTATACCATTACATCAACCCAAAGAATAAGAAACCTGCCCCAATGATATCAAAGGAAACGTACGAGATAGTCATGAAACATGCCGACGAACTCAACTCCGCTATTGTGTACGACCGCGATTTCAACTACAACTTTTTCGGCTTCAAGACTCTTGAGCGGTCATACTTGCTTCGGATTGATGGAAAGGTTGCTGAACGTCCTCAGCACCTTTTGATGCGTGTCTCTGTTGGTATTCATGGTAATGACATTGAGAAGGCTATCGAGACCTATCACTTGATGTCTCAGAAGTATTTCACCCATGCCTCGCCGACTTTGTTCAATGCTGGTACCCCTCAGCCTCAGCTTGCTTCATGCTTTCTTGTCGATATGAAGGAGGATAGCATCGAAGGTATTTATGACACGCTCAAGACATGTGCATTGATCTCGAAGACCGCTGGTGGAATCGGTCTCAATGTGCACCGCATCCGTGCTACCGGCTCCTACATTGGTGGTACCAACGGTTCCTCCAATGGTATTGTTCCCATGCTCCGGGTGTTCAACAACACTGCCAGATATGTAGACCAGGGAGGAAACAAGCGTCCAGGTGCTTTTGCCATTTACTTGGAGCCTTGGCACGCCGATGTCTTCGAGTTCCTCGATCTCCGCAAGAACCACGGTAAAGAGGAAGTGAGAGCCCGCGATCTCTTCTATGCCCTCTGGACTCCGGACTTGTTCATGAAGCGAGTTGAAGCCAACGGCGACTGGACTCTCTTCTGTCCTAACGAGGCCCCTGGCTTGGCCGATGTTTATGGTGACGAATTTGAGGCACTCTATGAAAGGTTAGACTTACTCTTTCCCAGTTTCAAATTAAAAAGTTCGTACTGACAAGAGAGTAGATACGAAAAGGAGGGTCGTGGCCGCAAGACCATCAAGGCCCAGAAGCTCTGGTATGCTATTCTGGAGGCTCAGACCGAGACTGGAAATCCTTTCATGCTGTACAAGGATGCCTGTAACAGAAAGAGCAACCAGAAGAACCTGGGAACGATCCGCAGCTCCAACCTCTGTACTGAAATCATTGAGTACACTGCTCCGGATGAGGTTGCTGTCTGCAACCTTGCCTCTCTTGCCCTGCCCACCTTCGTTGATGCTGCCCGCGGTGAATATGACTTTGGCAAGCTCCACGAAGTTGTGCAGGTACTGGTTCGTAACCTGAACAAGATCATCGATATCAATTACTACCCTGTCCCTGAGGCCAAGAACAGCAACATGCGTCACCGCCCCATTGCTCTTGGTGTCAATGGTCTGGCTGATGCCTTCCTTGCCCTTCGTTTGCCATTCGACTCACCCGAGGCGAAGCAGCTAAACACCCAAATCTTCGAGACCATCTACCACGGAGCTTTGACTGCTTCATCTGACCTGGCCAAGGACTTCGGAACGTACGAGTCATATGAAGGCTCTCCCGTCTCCCAGGGCATTCTTCAGTACGACATGTGGGACCGGACCCCCACTGATCTCTGGGACTGGGACGCTCTCAAAGCGAAGATCGCCCAGACCGGTGTGCGCAACAGCTTGCTAGTGGCGCCCATGCCGACCGCAAGCACCAGTCAGATCTTGGGCTTCAACGAGTGCTTCGAGCCTTACACCTCGAACATCTACTCCCGCCGTGTCCTTGCGGGTGAGTTCCAGGTCGTCAACCCTTGGCTTCTCAAGGACTTGGTCGACCTTGGTCTGTGGTCGGACAACATGAAGAACCGTATCATTGCCGAGGGTGGCTCCGTCCAGAACATCCCTAACATCCCCGCGGATATCAAGGCCCTCTACAAGACTGTGTGGGAGATCTCCCAGCGTTCGATCTTGCAGATGGCTGCGGACCGCGGTGCCTACATTGACCAGTCCCAGTCGCTTAACATCCATCTCAAGGAGCCGACTATGGGTAAGATCACCAGCATGCACTTCGCTGGCTGGAAGATGGGCTTGAAGACCGGCATGTACTACCTGCGTACCATGGCCGCTTCGGCTCCGATCCAGTTCACCGTGGACCAGGAGGCCCTCAAGGTCGCTGATACCAACGTCGCTCGGGCCAATGCTTCTTTCCGGAAGCGGGCCGTGGGTGCTGCATCCAACACATACTCTGCTGTCCCTCGCTCCCCCACAAGCGAGACCAACGGACAGGCCAATGGCTCGGTTGAGCCCAAGCCACGTGCGGAAGAGGCCGACGCTGGCGAAACTCAGAGCGAGGATGACCAGAAGACGAGCGAGGAGCGCGAGAATGACATCTATTCTCAGAAGGTTCTCCAATGCAGCATTGAGAACAAGGAAGCCTGCCTGATGTGCCAGGGTTGAACATATTCTATATAATGATTGGGTTTGCAATAGGCGTGCGGGTATGGATTTGATGTTTTGTTTGTACGCATTGATATCATGAGTTTGAGGGATCCTGGGTATTGATCTTTCTTCTACTGTTTATTTCGTGGCTATGCTGTTCTTCTATGAGTTGTCTGACGTGTATGTACTTCAAAAAACCTTGACTGGTTTGGTTTGTCTTTTCCTATTTTCAACGCCCTGGGACGGTCTTAATGGCAAAATGTGACTTAGATCGAATGGTTAGGAATGTAACGTTTGTGATTTATTCATGGAGAGTCATGTTGTAGCAGGAGGCATCCATCACTTTGCTTGCGGGATATTGCCGTGACTTGCCTAGTCGAAGTACTGTTACATGATGGGCCGTGAATCGCCTACCGTGCCTCCATCATTGGTGGACGGAAGAATGAGCTGTAGCAACCAGTACTACCTCCAACAGGGGATCTCCCGTAGCACAAGTCATACAAGTTGTCTCCCTTGCTGTAGTTTTAGTCCTCCGGTATACAGCAGCGCAACCGAGGCGGTAGACCTGGAACAAGATACGGAGAATCATATCCGATGGTACTATAACCACGTAACTTCTAGAGTGAAACACGGCAGCATTGTCTCGATCGGGAGCATCTCGTTCACCGTGTGAATAAAGTACAGGTATTGGTCCAGAAAAGAGATTAAAAGACTCTCCTACGGCATCATGATACTTTTCGACTTGCTTTTCCCGGATGTGTCTTCCATTTCGTCCCTCACCAGGTAATCCCCGTACACGACGTGCCTAATCCAGTAAAGTCCGCCGTCGCCACAAAAAAACCCTAGCGAGGAGAAAATTTCCTAGTGCTAGTACTAAACGAGGGGGTTCCCTGCCCTAGGTAATGCATTGAATGTCACCGTATCAGTTACCGCTTAATACGGAGTACGACGAGAACCCGATTAGTCTCTTTCCACGGTGAGTCCGGTCTAGACTTGGGGAAGTTCGCTCTGACGTATGACTATGCATTTGCCTTTTCGAGTCGTACAGGGTTTCGTTCGTATTCCCGCCGGCTTGAGTCCTGGTTGTGATGTGTCGTTCTGTTAAAGGATACACATTTCCATTCACCTTCACCTTCATATCCACCCGTTCCGCTTACTTTGGGGTCTGGTCTGAGTGAGATGAGACTGGGGTCGGGCAACGGGGAATATTATATCAGATGTGACATGCAGGGGCTTTGTACGAGGGTATTCTGTGATTTTCATTTTGATTTATTATAGTATTTTATTAGTATAGTATTGTCTATGCTTCTAAAGTGGATATTATGAGTTCGGTAATTCCCATCTAATCTTTAGGGACCGATAACATAGGGCTAGGGACCAGATTCAATTCATCGGCGAAGATAGATTAAATCTGGCCCAGGATTAGGGCCTAGACTGGTGGAGTTCGCGGTGTCCACAGAACAACATCTGATTCTAACAAGGCATACATGCATGAGAGGACTCGATGACAGGATAGATGCCGACGTCGACCCAGGTTCTCCTCTTTTTTTATTTTTTATTTATTTTTTTTTTTTCTTTTCACCCACTCAGCTGTAGATATCGTAAGCCGAAGTCGAAAGTTCTGGTCTGAATCGCTATGAAACCATGCAGGGACACAGAATCTCCCCTCTTTGTCCAACACGGTCTCTCCACCTCCAAAAGAAAAGCTCTACGGAGGCGTGGGAGGAATGTTATCTTGCGGGTGGCGTTTTGTACCTGAAAGAACCGAGTCGATTAAGTCCAGCGCACGGGTGGGGGATGAAGACGACGGAGTCAAAACGCCCCATTAGGGTTGCATCTTTTCTTTCCACTTTCCATACTACAACGAATATAGCTTAGAAAGAAGAAGGTCTGGACTTTCGGAGGGTCCGATGGTATTCACGAATTACATCAAGCCATTAGAGGAGACAGTGTGTTGTCGGGAAAGAATGATATTGGACGGCGCATTGACAACCACGTATCCACGTCACAATGTATTGCTGACAGGGTTGAGTCAATCTCTGCTCGCTTCCTTTCGCCTCAATCGTTGATTCTTGGTCCAAGACAGTTGACGCATGAATGTCTTCAATACATCGGTTGGTTATTGGGGGCGACTATTCATCCTCCGTAAGACTCCAGGATAAAGGGTCATGGGAAAAGGTTGACAATGCCTCTTTTTTCTTTTCAGTTTTTTTTTTTATCTTTTTTTCTTTAATAGTATCTCTTTCTCTTGACACGAGGGCAAAGCCACACCGGAAATAGGTGTGAAAGTCAAAGAGTGTGGCGGAGGTTCAGGTACCATCGTCATTTCGGATAGCGAGCGAGTGCTGATCCCCCTGGATCAAAAAAGACCGTAAGGGGGCAGTAAAAAAAAACCTAAACTCAATACCAAGCCTACACTAAACTGAGCTAGACGAGATTTAGTAGCGAAATCATCCCTCAAAGGGGTATAGACCGTACATGGTGTAACACCGGCGCCAATCTTGCACTGCCAATCAATTGAGATTTGCACAGAATGGAAATTATTTGGAGAGCGGGTACCTGAATTGAATTCAATTGACTCTACTCTGCTTTTTGGGTCATGAACCACACGTCATCCGGTCGGGGATGACAGGTCAAAAGTGCCGGTGAGGAAGTAATGGATACATGTGGCATGTAGCTTTAGTCACTTGCGCATGGATCTATCTTTTGTTTTGTTTTGTTTTGTTTTTCTGGATTTTCCAGATCAATGCGCAAGGGGAGCGATCACAGTATACATACATACTCCGAGTACATGCCTTGGTAGAAAGAGGAAAACTGTCGGGCCGTCCCAATCAGACAAACCAAAAGTTGAGATCATCCCAATCCAACGGTTGAGGTTCAGGGCGAGTGGAACCGAGTACTATTAATTAAAAGTGGGCAGATTTGGAGCCAGTGTGAGTGAGCATTACAGCCATAACCGTAGTAGTAATTAATATGTTCCATGGGTTCACGAGCTGTGCCGTGGGTCCGGGGCTTAGAAAAAGATCCACTTGCATCGGATGGATATTCATTCGCTGGGTTCCTGAACAGTCCACTGTGCATGCCAATGATTTCGAATGAAAAATAAAAATGTAAAAGTAAAATTCTAACTAATAAGATAGAATTAAAAATCAAAATAAATAAATAAATTAAAAAAGAAAAGAAACACACAGAGACAAAGGAAGGACTAGTATCTCTGCTAGTTGTTCCTATACGAGACGGGACTAGTCGTACCTGCCCGAGTAGGGAAGTCACCAATTCCCATCCATGCACCCTCGTTTAAATACTTGCGTCTTCCCTCCCTTACCTGTTCTCTCCTCTCTCCCTCTCTTTACCCACAGTCTTCTCTCTCTCTTTCTCAGACAGCTTTCTGTCGTTCCTTCCTTCAACAACACTCTCATTCTTTTTGAGTGTTCATTCACTTCCCCAATCTGCTGTGCAGTTGGTTAAATTGAAATCATTCCTTCAATTGACTTCGTCGTCGGCTCGCCGATCACAACCTTCCTTGAAAAGTAAAAATATCATTTTTTCTGATCAATCAATCATATCTGCAATGGCTCCTCTGGCTAAGACTCTCGCCCTCGCCGGCGCCCTTTTTGCCGCCCTCGCCTCGGCCGCTCCTGTGCAAAAGCGCCAGGATGTTGTCGTGAACACCCGCACTACCGTTGAATGGACTACCGTGACGGTCACCACGACCATCACCACCGACCGACCTGTCCAGACTCAAGCTCAGCCCACTGTCTCTGTTCCTGCGTCCTCCACTCCCGTCGTAACTCCTGAGCCTTCCCAGCCCGCTGAGGTTCCTGGCGAGTTTCACGAGAGTGAGGCCCCCGAGCCCCAGCAATCTGCAACCATCCAGCCGGTTTGGACTCCCACCCCGGCTGAGTCTACTACCTCTGCTACTCCCACTCCGGAGCCTACCGAACAGCCGGAACCTACCGAGCAGCCAGAGCCCACCACCACCAGCAACCCTCCTGTCGTGGTCCCGACTTCGTCTAGCACTACCTCTGCTGCCCCTCAACCTACCGCCAGCAGCCCCAGCGGTAGCAGTAGCGGATACACCGGCACCTGCTCCAAAGACTCCCCGTGCAAGGGTCAGACCACCTTCTACGACACTGCCACTTCTTCCCTCGCCCCCAGCAGCTGTGGATACACCAACGATGGCAGCACCGAGGACGTCCTGGCCCTTCCCGTCGGCATGATGAAGGACAGCGACTGCGGCCGCATGGTGACCATGCGCTACAATGGCAAGGTCGCTTCCGGCAAGGTCGTTGACAAGTGCATGGGCTGCGACAGCACCTCCATTGACGTGTCGCGCCACATGTTCGGTTTGGTGGCTTCCGAAGATGCGGGCCGCCTCTTCGATGTTGAGTGGTTCATTGAGTAAATGCGTTGAGTGCTAGCTTCTTCTGTTGACTCTTTGATTTTTTGTTACTTCGCTTCTTCGATATCCATACCCCCTTTTCTCTTCTTAACCTTCTTCACATTCGTTTTCATACATATTTTACACAGTTTGCTCCGCCTGGAGTATTTGAGCTATGTTCATAGATATTCTCGGGTTATTTAAAACCACATTTACATTCGACGCACAAGAAGCAGCACGCAGGACGCATCTGGTCCATGACATGATACCACGACACTGGGATTGGCGCATTGCAACTTGGATGGAATCGGGTATTCGATCTGATGCGCATTAGGTAGCAATGGTTCGGGAACAATGATAAAAAGTTTATTGCAAGTTCCACACATGCGCCTGACATGTGTCCACCGTAGACTCCTTCACTAGTCAAACAAGTAGGGTAATACAGAGACCATCAGGTCACGCTTGGTTTCTTTCTCGCTATATACTCCGGATCCTATGCCATGGCATAAGTAGATCCTTTCTAAAGAGAGTCCTAAAGTTAATGCTTCCGAAGGTGGATCATTAGACACTCAACATTATATATACCAAGACAAGATATCAACAACGTCACACAGAGATTGAATCCTTCCCCAGTCAACTTAAGCCTTCTCATAAAGCTTCGCCTTCTCCCGAACAAACTTTTCCGCATCGACACCCTTCCGCGCCAACCCCCCGACAATCCTCGCCAACACTGCATCCTCACAGAAGGGCCTCTCCACATGCACCTCGTTTACACCATCACTCCGCTTCGTAATACTAAACGGCGTCCCCGGACCCTCGCAGTTGAACTGTGCGTCTCCGCCGCGCAGGGAGCAAATCTTATTCTTTGCACACTCCCCCGTGCACTCCGTGACATTGTAACCTCTCGTGGTGCGCGACCACCACGCCTGGAAGACGGAGTCATCCTTCTCCATTTGGGCTGTGACCTTGTGCCAGAAGGAGGGGGTCATTTCAACATTGGGGTCGGTGACGGGTGGGGTCAGAAGGGAGCCGTAGGCTTCTTTGGCGGAGTAGTATTTGACCCATTTAGGTGGGGTGTTGGGGGAATCGGTGCTGTTGATGTCGGCCGTGTAGACAGTGTAGTCGAGCACAGCGAAGGTGACGGGGTCAATGTCGTAGATGCGGAAGGCTGGGGCGCCCGAGTCCGGGGTCATGGATGGGGTGACGTAGCCGATTGCGGTGGCAGAGTCGGCGGTGCGGGCGGTGTAGTTGGTGTACGAAATTTGGAAGAGGTCAGTGTGAGTGTGGCCGAAGAAGAGGGCGGCGATGCTGGCGCTGTAGCGGTTGATGATCTGATCGAGGTAGTGTGAGTAGTCGTGCAGGGTGTCGGTGTTGCCGGTGGGGATGTGAGCGATCATCCAGACGCGCTGGCCGGCGGTCTCGGCGGCTTGCAGCTCGGAGATGAGCCAGTGGAGTTGGTTGTCCGGGTCGTATTCCATTGGTTCCTGGAATGCGTAGAAGTTGTATTTGTAGTAGAAGACGCTGTTGTAGGAGATGATGCGGAGGTTGGAATTGGGGTGGATGATGGAGTAGGAACCGTGTTTGGTAGTTGAGCTAGGTGAACCCTCGACGAGGTTGGACCAGTCGCTGGCCAGGGCATCGTAGGCCCATTGGGGGTTGTGAGAGGGCGGGACTTTGTCCGAAGGGAAGAGGTTGACTGGGGCTGCGTCGTGATTTCCCAAGGCCGCGTAGACGACGCCCAGTTTCCCCAGGTTGGAGTAGGTGGAGTTGAAGCTCTGCAGGACTGAGCTCTGGTTCACAAGCCAGATGTCGTGTGGGGGAACGTCACCCGTATAGATGGAGAACGTTGGATTGAGGGCCGCGATAGCGTCCATCATGGAGTCCTCGAGACGAAGTGGAGGATCACAGTGATGGTCACCCCAGAGCCCGCAGGGGCTTGAGGCGTTACCGGGGGCGTCTTCCGGGGTGAAACTACGACAGCAAATAGGCTTGGTGCATTGTGCATTGGCTCCGGGGGTGTACTGCAAATCAACGTGCGTGTCACTAATGTGTGCGACACGGATCGGAGACTGGCCACTCGGGGGTGGACGAGTGACCGAGGACTTGGCTACGGGGAATGTGAGGTTGTATGGCCGAACGTCAGGGTAATCGCACAGGCCGGCAATACTTGAGCAGAAGGTTTTGGATGTATGCGAGCCGACCTTCAGATTCTTCAGGGCGTAATACACGGCCGCGCCTTCTTCTTTGATTGCGCCCTCACAGACATCGTCATCCTCGATCTGACGTGAGGCATTAACCGACATCCGTTTAGAATTTCACTCTTTATGAACTCTTTTCAAAGCCTTTACTTACCCCTGCCAACTTACACGCGTCGGTCACAACATGTTCCAATGCACTTTGACCCAGACCGGCTACTAGTTTGAGTGCCCCGAGCAGGCCCTTCGAGAGTCAGCCCATCTTGCCTTCCATGGATAGTTTGATGTCTATCCGACATACCTCACAGCCAGCACAGGTGACTGCTCCTTTGAAATCATCCCAGATCGAGCCAGCCAAGTCGGCCTCAGGATTAGCATGAGTACTAGCCAGGGAGGCCAGGGCCGCAAGGAAGAAAGCTGGTCTCATGTCCCTAGTTTGATACGAGGTCAAGATCGCTGACCAAGCTGCAGCCTATCTTCCGCTATCTCAATTCCTGTCCATGAAATGGAGTAGAACCTGCCAGCTTTATAGCGGAGACTCGCAAGGACGTCCAGCCCCTGAGGCAGCGCTTCCCGTCGGAAGCCGACTGATCGTCCTGAAGAATGGGACGTTCCATTTTGGCCTATTCCCTCGGGCAGGGAGTCGAACTCAAGGCAATTGAGGGGAGACGAGCCCATGTGATGGCTTGGGTTGCATCGTGAGCAAGCGGTAGGCTCCGTAGCGTTCTCCGCACCCAGATTTTAGTCAAGAAAACAACGCCTGTCAGGGTGGAGAATGGCCACGATGGTCACTAGTCAAGCGTTAGCGAGAGTTAGTCGAACTATGGGGGATCAATGTGCATGGACAGCGTTACTTCATTCTTCAGGCAGTCGTAAATGTCTCTGTGATTTTGGAAGATCCTCATCAATAGATCTGATCGACAGATGGGTACTGATTTGCAAGCCGAGGCATTGTCCCTTTCAGGATGCCAAGAACGATTCCTCAAACTGTTTCCAACTGCGTACTATTTTTGTTTCCTGCGTGTGAATAAGTTTATTATCTGTCGCACGTCCCCAACTGCACGGTAGATCCCCCTGTATGGGATAGATTATAATCATACTTATTCGTATTATGCGTGGAGCAGGTATGAAGCAGGTGAACTTCGATCTTGATCCCAAGAATGTTATGGGGGCGGAAGAGATGGAGAATCCCGTCTCTACGGATTGGGTTGCATGCATGCGAGGGATGAAGCGAAAATAAATTAAGAAAAAAAGGTTGGCTGAGTCAGAAGGTACGAGCTGACAGAAGGGAAAAACAGAAAGAATACCGAAACCAGAACGGATGAAGTGCAAGTTTAAATCAGGTGTACAGAACAAGAAGTGTATGTCCTGTACATACTGTTCTTATCCTACGTGACTGACATGGATCGGCCGCTTGCTTCCTTTTTACCCTCCACGGAGTATAAAGAAGTTCTCACGGCTTACCCAGTCAAGTTTCCAGAAATTCGCATGGCGAATTGATATTCCAATCATAGTCGCCTTCGTGAGGAGGCCGCAAACTATTGAAGACAAATAAAAATACGCAGGATCTCATCCCTTGGGTGAAAGAAGACCCACGCCGAACCACACAATTTCTTTTCTCCGCTTTCTCCTCATCGTCAACTTTTTTCCTCCTTCTCTGACGTTTTGGCTCCCTGCAAGTTCCCATTGTCTTACGACTGCTCGGTAGACCCTTCTTTTGGCGGATTTCTTCGGCGAAATCGATCTTTATTATTATTGTCAAGATCAATAACCGTTCATCCAGTCTTTCTAGCCTCCTCCTTCGCCCCTCCAACAGCTTCCGAGTCTGCGTGTCACACTCACACACACACATTCTACTCGGTCAGTTTATCGTCATCGGGGATGTCGTCGTCCTTCCTTCGATCCTTCCGCATTCGGTGACCATGGAGCCGTTTCACTCTCGAGAATCAACGCTTACATCTCTATCGGATTCTCTCGCGATAAGTTTTGAATGGTCGTGAGCGCTCCTGGGTTGTTACTCTGCGATCTCCGAAGTTCACACGAGACTACGTGAGCTGTGGTCGCGGTCGCCCACCATGGAAGACCGCAGGCCGGAAGTACTGGTCGTGTCCATTGTCTTCTTCGTCATCGCCTCTGTCTTTGTGGCACTGCGCTTCGTCTCACGGGTTTTCATCGTTAAGAAAGTCGGACTACATGACTATTTGATGTTGTTGGCATGGGTATGTCTGGTGTCTCGCCCGTCGGTTGCATACGAATGTTGGGGTTCGAGCGTCGTCGCGTGGGGGAAAAGAATAGTTGAACGGTGAAAGCAATGGCTGACGTTGCACAGGTCATCGATTTTGGCTTCTCATTCTCCCTATTTTATGCCACGAGAAAAGGCCTGGGCCTCCATGATAACGACATAGCTCTTAGTGACCGGTACAGCCTCAATCGAGCCAATTATGCATTCACTGTGCTATATGTGAGTTGTCAGCTCAGGTCCGGTGGGCTCCGATTGCTGATTCAATAGAACCCCGCGTTGATGGCCGTCAAAACCTCCATCCTCGTCTTCTACCTCACTCTAACCCAAGGGGAAAGGGTTTTCCGTTGCGCAAACTATGTGACTCTATTCGTCGTGAATGCTGCCGGATTGGCCCTCACACTGGTCAACGTCTTTCAATGTCGTCCCGTTGGAGCGGCCTTTTCCTATCCCCTGGCCCCGAATGCACACTGTACCGATATCCTCACTCTATACCTCTCCTCCTCTCCCGTGAACATCATTACCGATCTAGCCATTCTCTTCTTGCCAAACCCCATCTTAACTCAAATGCGTCTTCCGCGGAAACAGAAGATCATTCTTGTCATCACCTTTAGCTTTGGTTTCTTCGTCGCAGTAGTTGATGTTATCCGCATTGCCTACCTTCAAAATGCAGCTACATCGCGCCAAATCTTGCTCAGAGAGATTCACCTGCAGGATGCAAGCGGCGACGACTTGAATTGTATGTGTGACATGGCTGTATCCCCCAACCCAATTTTTTTACGTCCCATGCTGACCTGATAAGGGTATGCTTCTCTTTCGTTCATGTGGTCAGTGGTCGAGGTCAATGTGTCGGTTATGTGTGCCTGTGTGCCAAGTCTCAAGCCTTTAGTAGCGCGAATCGTCCCAAAGATGATTCGGGACACGGACGATAGCACGACTGTGCCAGATGCGCCTACGGTTGGCCCCTTGGATATTCCGGATATCCCAGATATTGCTGAACCCGCACCCCTTCCAACTGTCCCAGGTCCCAACATGCGACGACGTTCGCAGTCTGCTAACCATAGTAAGTCCTCTCCGTCAGGCAGTGGTAGCAGTGCTAGTCAGAGAGAGGCGAACGGTCCAATAGATATGAGGGAGTTCTTGATGGCCAGTGACCCACCTCAAGATGCGGAAGCGAATACAACCATCACCACTACCTCATACCTGCCTAGCATCACCTTCTTCGACTTTGTCAACATGAAGAAACCAGCGAATATGCTGAAGCTCAGTAATAAGGAATCCATTGCGCCGATCTCCCTAACCACGATCTTGTTTTTCTTGTGGGGGTTCGCTTACGGGTTGCTGGATATTCTCAACGCACAATTTCAGGATATTGTTCGATTAGATTCCTGGCGATCCTTGGGCCTGAACGCTGTTTACTTTGGGGGGTATTTCATAGGTCCACCGCTGGTGGGCCGCACGGTGCTGAAACATTGGGGGTTCAAGTCGACTTTCATCACAGGACTGTGTATTTACGCTTGCGGCACTTTGATATTTTGGCCCTCGGCTGTCCTGACTTCGTACTCTGCCTTTATCGTCTCTAACTTCATTGTCGGCTTTGGATTAGCAGTATTGGAAACCGCAGCCAACCCATTCATAGCGCTGTGTGGGCCCCTAGAGAATTCGGAGATTCGATTGAATATCTCGCAGGGTGTCCAAGCGGTAGGAAGCGTTGTTTCACCGCTTTTAGCGAAAAAGGTCCTTTTCAAAAAAGTGACCGATGTTTCTTCTCTGGTTGACGTTCAATGGACTTATCTTGGCATTGCATTATTTGACGTGCTTCTGGCTGTGGCTTTCTATTACCTACCAATCCCAGAGGCGTCAGATGAAGATCTTCAGGAGCTAGCGAACCGGCGTCGAAGCGACAACATGACCCAGGTCGCCGGAATTCCTGTGGTCTGGTTAACCCTAGGACTGGGGGTGTTTTCACAATTTTTCTACGTCGCCGGACAGGAAATAATTTCGCAAAGTTTCACCATGTTCGTCGAAGATGTCTATCCCAGGTAAGTTGGTGAATTACTTCGATAATCCTGGACGTTCACTTATCGAGATACAGTTCTCGCCTTAGCTCCTTTGATTATTTGACCATCGCTCATTCTATCTTTGCGGTTGGTCGTTTCCTTGCCGCCTTTCTGCAATGGTTCTTGAAGCCACGATGGATTTTACTTATATCGTACATTGGAATGATAGTTTTCTCCATACTATGCATGAAAACGACGGGAGTTGCGGCGGTTGCCATGGGTCTCATGGTCTACCTTTTTGAAAGTGGTGCATTCAGCATCATATTTGCCATCTCTCTCCGCGGCGCAGGCCAACATACAAAGACCGCTGCAACCCTTCTGACGACGGCGATCAGCGGAGGTGCCTGCTTTCCGTTCGCACAATATGCAGCCAGCCTCGCTGGGGGCATGTCATTCTCATATAGTGTCCTCGTTGCTGTCTTCTGCGCTGGTGCCATCTTTCCCATATACTTGAACCTAGTGCCTGCTGCAAAGAAGCAGGTTGACCCAGTACCAAACGAACACCTCCGCCGCCCACGTCGCCACCGCCCGAAACCCAATATTGTCCAGCGGGAGAAGGAAAACCCTTCTATAGGTGGGGTTTATTCACGACGGCGAAGCGTTCTGTCGGACCTACTACCCGCGGTTACCCTTTCTGACCAATCCTCATCTCAGCCCGACTTGGCTAATAATGGGCATCCTCGTTCAGCAGCGCACGGCGGCCTTCAACATGACTTGGCCCCTTGGCCCGAATCGTAATGCTTATGTCGCTTTCGACTGTATTTTTTCTTTGAGATGCTTCTTCTTATATGATACCCTATTTCGCGATAATACAATTTAATTGACTGTTACGGTCTGCTCTTGTTATCTTGGCACAGCGAGGCGTTGAGGGCAAAATGTTTAGGTATACTTATACAGGATACCTCTTGGGCTGGACCAATGCGCTGTACGCATGTATTGGTTAGTTGGACCGAGACCTGGAGTAATACTTCGATAGCTGTATATGCCCAAAGTCTTTGAGTGACGTTATTGATCCCTCTATCAATTGAGGGCCCGACAGATGAATTGTATAGCATATAGAGGAATCATCAATGGACGGGATAAGAAGTCTCGTGTATATATCTGAGTTACATGACCCTAGGACTTTGAGGATGAGAATCGAGAGGTAATATATCCAAGACCATCACACATTAGATCGTAAGATATCGCAAAGCGCTCCTCATGTAGCCAGCGCTCACCCAGACCATTATCGAGACGCTTCAAACACGAATTAGGATGGACCAGATTCTTTGGTTGCTTGGTGAACCGCCTGCTGGGCAAGATCTCGAAGACTAAAGATAAATCCGGTGATAGCTTGCAAATGGGCGGCTTTGTCAGCTCGAGAAATTTGTCTCAGGAAGACCCGTTCAGTCGTGTGCTCTGCTACTGCCAGGAGTTGCGTATCACTTGCTGCGCTCTCGGCACGTGGATTTTCCAGCAAGTTGCAGAAAATCGTGAGCATCGCTGACATGGGATAGAAAAGGAGAGTCCTAGAGGGCCAATGGGAGGTTAGAAGAACGCTGTGTGTACTTGGTATAATAAGGACGAAAGCCAAGCTTTACACGTAGGTCTCTTACCAAAAGCTCCCTACGCTCACAAGGGACTCAGAGTAATTCAAAAATAGTAAAAGGGACCGACTAGCTTCCACGGAGAGAGTCAGACTCAAGCGAAGTCCGTCCATCATTCCTGCCGGCGTGGAAGACAAACGCCACGCTTCGCATCGACTTCCGGCGAGGTGAATTATATTAACGCAGAAGTAGTAGTTTAAATGCGTCAGCACAAGATACATGGTGTCCACTCGCTGGTCTTCGGAGTTCTCTTTTGCGAATGATAGTTTGGGTCTCAGATTTGAGGGCATTGACATTCTCCAGAGTTCTAACTCTTCGTCTAGCTCCCGAATTGATCGGATGACTTCAGCGTCGTTTTTCTGTAGTCCACGATGGGAGTAGAGAGCGGTGTAAATTTGAGACTTGATCATGCTGAGCCGTAGATCGATGGGAAACAGAAGGCCGCGCGCATTTCCCATCGAGGAATATCTCATCCCGGAGTGCAGTTTCTCAGTATAACCGGGTGGTAGTTGGAGATCGCAGTCTTCATCCCTGAGGCAGTGGCTCTGCCCAGTACGCAACGAAAAATCCTTGTCAAGGGCGTAGCAGAGCCAGAAAAGGCCGCGAAGGTGTTTCCTAGTCTCCTTGTCTCTGGAGCCGCCGACGGCAGGTTCCGGCACCGCGCATGGATCTCTCATTGTGTGAGCTCCCAAAGCAATAATGAAACGTGATGCGATCGAATTATAATTTGTTGCTGTTTGCAATTCACCGGTGAGTATCCCTAGTATTGACTGGGGATCGATCAGAAATGAATGAATTAGCGCAGGTTCCCAGCCTGAAGGTTGATGCTCCTTGTATGTGGAGAATTGAAAAAGCACAATGGAATGGATGGCAGTACCAGTAGAAGAGCCGTTTGTAATGCATCCAAGTTGAGTGGTTCTTGAAGTAAAGCTGACAAAAGGGCCTGGGCCTTCATGACATACTCGTCTCGAGGAATAGGAGGTGGTTTGGGGGCTGTACAACGAGTGGCAAGATGATCTAAACTAGAAACCAATGCCAGGAAAGCGAATATGCATGCTCTTGAACTAGGGCAATGGGTTTTCTTATTGTGTCCAGGCAGCATATAGGCTGCACGTATCGTCTGGGAGAAGAGTGATGAATTGATGACAGGAAAGATTGTGTGAATGGCCGATGATGTATATACGTCCAGGTACCGCTTCAGTACTGTCCGTGCGGGAAGCCCAGAAGGTGTTGACGCGACCTCATGGACGTCATCTAAGTCAGGGGATACATAGGATAGGGGTGGCTTCTCCCATGGAGCATGACAAAGATTTGGAAGAGGGATAACGGTTCCGGTCCTTGATTCAATCCAGCGAAGACCCTCAGGGAGGAGATTCGGTACCCCTATCTGAGGAGCAATATTTCCAATCTTCCAACCGGCAAAGTGAATGATCCTGGGAGATGGCAGTAACGGATATGCTTGCTCTAAGTGGACAGGCTGTTTTTCAGGTGGTCTTTCTTCATCAGCAAGTAAGTAGGCGATCCAAAGTATGAAAGGATAAGACGAAAATGTAAAAGGTGATGGGCGAAAGTACAAACCTATCGCTCCAGCTTTTGCTCTGCGTTCATCGATGCGTCGAATGCGATCGATCAAACTGTTTCTTTGCCTACTATGAAGGATAAGTTTCAAACTTGGTCATAGACAATTTTCTCGGAGATCGAAGCAGGGTCTATTTATACCTGCTATCCTGACGTCGTCTCTTCGAACGCAAATCTGATGAATACGTGCAGTTCATGTCATGATGGAGGCACCAATTACATTGGGAACCAACGCGGTCACATTTGATCTGATCCAAGGCAGTTGTAAATCCCAGTAGTATATAGTGTGAATGGATGTACCTTTCGTTTGTAGCACGCATCACAGGCCGTTACCTTTCTGGGAACTGGGTCGTTAGGCATATCGATCGAAATTACTTGGCTCTAATACAGGCTGACTGTTATTTGACTTATCACTGAGCCAATGGTCAAGAAATTGAAACAAAAAAAAAAAAAACAAAACAATACTAAAGGCTTTCTTTACCCCTTAGTTAAGGGCGCATTAATCACCTAATGACCTGCAATGTAGGTTAGTTAGTTAACTAACTAGTTAGTTCTTTGATACAGAGCCGCTTAGCTAATCAACCCCGAGTAACGTGACCGTTGTAAGGAATGAAAATAATTGTAAGACATCTACAGAGCATGTTGCTTCACTTCCTCTCTTCTTGCTTTCTTATCAATTATACGAGTATCCCCGGCACAATGCCTCTACATGGAAGTTAACCCACCAGCGTTGCAGTCAAATATATTCATTCCATATAAAGCTCAATTCTCGTAGAAACGCGGGCCGTTCTGTCTATCCCTGGCTTCCTGTACCAGTCGATGTGCCTCCCCAATTGGATCTGACGGCCAAGTGAAGGCGAACATATCCTTAGGGACCTCCGCGTCAGCCACGTAGGAGCGGAGCTCTTCCAACATCTCCGCCCGTCGCTCATCGTGGGTTTTGGACATCAGCATCACGGTCACCGCGTGCTTATACCGGATTTTGTTGTACAATTCCAGACGCTGCGGGATCTGCTCTATGGTCATATCCTCTGTCATCACTCCACCAAGCGCCACCGCATCTTCGAATGCTTGAGCAGCGCCTTGTCCTTGGTCTGCGGCGCACCCGATTAGCATGTAAGATGGAACAAATGGAAAGAGAATGCAGGGTTGCAAGAGACATACGAGGTAGCATGGGATGCGCGGCATCTCCGATTAAAGCCAACTTGCCTCTCACGAACGTGGGAGCTGGACTGCGCGAAGCCAGGCTCCACAGCTTCACATCTTCGGCAAGACGACACATCTCCTGAAGCTCTTCGCTAAAGTCCTGATAGGTCTCCATCAACTGGCTCAAGCTGCCCCCATCAAGCCACGATGAATCCCTGGCGTTCGTCTCTTTGCCGGCAGGGTGAATGCCTGCCACGTTCAGCAACTGACCACTCCGGCAGGGATAAACCACGATGCGTCGGTCATGCGCCGCGAAGGCATGCACGCCATCAATGCCCGTCTTTGCCATAAGCGCAGCAGTTAGTGGATTGGCCTGTATCTTTTCCATGGGCACCAAGAAACGAAAGCAGTTTTGACCGGTGCTCTGGCGTCCTTTGTTTTCGCCGATGATAGCCTGAACGGTGCGGGACTGGCAGCATTGGATAACTTGAGTAAATATACAGCTAGGTTATGTAAAACGTGATGCTTGAAGGACAACCCACATGGATACCGTCAGCCCCTACAACTAGGTCAGCGAGGTATTTGGTACCATCTTCGAGGACTACTTCGCCGGCCTCTGCATCCTGTGAGTGGAAAATGTGAGATCAGTGAACGCCTTCAGTAGTACAATCAGGGCCATAACGGGCGCACAATGACATACCACCGATAATACACGCGAAGAGAGGCGGAGGTTGATTTTGCGACCATTAACCTCCTTGGTGGCTGCGGTGCGCAGGGCGTTATGCAGGTCAACTCGATGGGTCAACAACCATTCATCTGTTGTATTTAGGGCCATCTGGCGCTCTTTTGTCACCTAGCCTTCCTGTTAATCCACGGCTACGCCAGTGAAGAACAAGTACACTAGCAGCAACTCACAACTGGCGTCCACACAAGATTCCCTGAGGCATCCCACACTTGTAATTTGTTGCAGTGGACGGGATGTAAACTTTCTAAATCACATCCCCAGGCCTTGAGAATTCGGGTGGCATTGGGCGCCACATGGATAGCAGCCCCAACTTCGTTTAGAAAACCCGATTGCTCAATAACCTATGAATAGGATCAGCCAACTCTACTTTCCAAGACAGCACAGGATACACAGCAAGAAAGGGATCGTCAAACCTGAACTTCATGGCCTGCACGGCTCAACGAAATTGCAGCACCCAGGCCGGCGAGACCGGCGCCAACAACGACTACTTTGATGGGCATATTGAGCACAATAAAAGGGCCAAGAAAAGATAGGAGGTCTAAAGAAATGGATTCATCCGAGAGAATATTCTCGGGAATTTCAGCATCTTATGAACGAACCTCGGGCGCATTATATATTCTCTCGGAAGTGATAAGGACCAGGTATACAGCATGAAATTCTTCTCCACTGCGATCGATGGGCAGTGATCATCATCTGAGGGTGGGGTTTCTCATTTTGATTTTTACGTTGTATTGCCCATGACTAAATCTAACAGGGATATGGACACGTTATGGCTGGAAGCTATGAGCAGGGCAGGGGACATATATTTTACTCCAGAGTATGTCCTGATACTCCGTTCTTCTTTCTGCTAACTGAAAACATGACCACAAATAGATAATATGAATAAACAAAGCATTGAAACGTCCTAATTCCAACCACAGCTTCTTGTCTTCTCTGATGAAGATTTACGATCGTCGTAACCAGCAACTGTGGACTTGATACAGTACACTTCCGGCTCCTTGCTCGAAGTCGGATTACCGGCAGAGAACGGGACCTTTTCTTGTCGCTAGTAGCTTCACTAACGAGGTGATCTTTAGGTTGGTGCCCCATTAACGTGCAGTCCGATTATCGAATACTGTCCGCTTAGCTAATCGGGCATGGAGGTTGCCCTAAGAAAATCATCCCCTGTTGCTTTAATACAGTGGGTCCAATGGCACTCAGGGCCTGGGATCATGCTTGGGGTGAAAAGGAAAACTTATTAAGACGCAAATCAGGATATAATCTACAGCTCGGTGAATCATCCGCTCGGATGTCGGACATCGGATTATCGATGGCAAATCCATGGGCTATATCAGGGGAAATTCCTCCATGCATTCCCCCGGCCCTAGTTGGTGCTTTTCTTTCGTTTTTCTTCTCTGATAACAATCCCATTGTATCTTAAGAAGTTGATTCTAGATTGCTCAACTTCTTGCTTCTGTTTGACGGGAGAACCAATACCATCATCAATCATTCCGGCAACATCTCAATCCTCCAGCTACCGACATGCAGCTGCCAAAACCATTTCTCGGTGCGCTTGGAGGGGCGTTTATTACTCTCCAGCTGCTGTTTCTCGCGAACATGTGCTATCTGTATGGTACCGCCTATCATGACTCCCTTCGATACAGCACTATGAAGCTTTTGTTTGTGGATTACGATCAGGACGTGATTGGCCAGTCCGTCATGACAGCGTACGACCAAATGAAAGGCCCGTCATTTCCAACCGTCCAGCGACATCCCATAACCGAATACCCCACGGAGCAGGATGTGCGAAATGCCGTTTGCAAAGGTCATTACTGGGGTGCCATATATTCCAAAGCAAATGCTTCCGCCCGCCTAGCCACGGCACTTTCTTCCCCAGAAGCTGCTAGGGTGTACAATAACTCCCAAGCATTGACTTATATCTGGAATGGGGCCAAATACTCCGCCTATGCCCAAAGCGTGTATTCGATGCTGGTTCAGCTCGTCCAGGGTACAGGCGGTGTTTATGATCAAATGAATGGGACTACGATTTTATCAACCGCCAATATTTCCGACCCATACATCGCCAAAACTGTGCTTGACCCTATCTCAAGCTCTTCAATTGATCTCCAGCCTATGGCTCAAGGAGTCCGTTTTTACTATAACACTGTCTCCATGGTCATGCCCATTCTGCAACAATTCTTTTTTCTCATGGCGCTCAACGGTATCTCTGCGCAGTTTAAGATCTTCTCCAGCCTCTCGCTAAAACAGAATATGGTTCTCCGGCTGATTATCTCCATTTGTTATACATTCATCGCCTCCCTCTGTATGAGTGGCTACATCTGGGCATTCCGGGAAGATTGGAACGCCACGTCCGATCAATTTGGATTGACATGGATGGCAATCTGGCTAGTCATGCACCTAAACTTCCTGATCATCGACGCCGCCACAGCATTCATTCCGATGCAGTTCATGTCCTTCTTCATGTTAACCTGGATCATCCTCAATGTCTCAAGTAGTATCGGCCCTTTTGAACTCTCCCCCGGGTTCTACCGGTTGGGCTATGTTTTCCCTGCCCACGAGCTCTATGAGATCCTACTTCAGATTTGGACCGATGGTTGTAACCCGCACTTGTACCGAGCCCTACCCATTCTATGGTCTGAGTGGATTGTTGCTCTGGGCCTTTCTTTACTTGGGATGAGAAAGCGCACTAAGCCAGTGACGCCTGTGCAGGTGACGAGTCAAGCTGTGAAGGAGGATATGGCCTGATTGATCCACGTTCTCTTCATTCAATCTTGTCTTTTTTTTCCTTTTTCTTCTTTTTTTATCCCCTCCGGTTCTAATGCATTGTTATAGAGAAGCTATGTATGCCTTTGTTCGTGCCCAGTTAGGACAAATACAGATGCACCGGAAAAGTCTAGTTGCCTTAATCGAATCATGTAATTTTGCTCGCTTGATGTACGAAATGTGTTGTCCAATGTATATGCACCAACCACACTTACATTTATGAGATATTTAATCCTGTTTGATTGACATTGAGAAAATTGTCAAGTAAATCGGGGTACTCTGGTTAATGAAAGAGTCATTTGTACAAAGTGTAGGTGTAGTTTAGTACCATTCTCCAGTCAGATTACTTTATGGGGCAGACTACAAAACCAAACAATTATGATACTTTTGGCACGAGAATTGGAAGGATAAATTTTGAGTTTAAATAATATTTTTTCATTCATAAATCATGATTATGTGCAAGGCATCAAACCATGTCTAAAGTCATAATGATAAAAAATAAAAGGCAAGCAAGAACACCGGCGCCTCTATCAACCAATCGCGCTTAAACAGGCAAAAGAACCAAAAGGATCATCATCATAAACAAGAGGTATCAATGGGAGTGTGAATCAAAGAAGGGGACTTAGGAAAAACATTCGCAGAATGTTTACCACCAGTCACCCTGGTCCTTCATGGCAGCAGCAACCTTGGTGAAACCAGCAATGTTGCTACCGGTGACAAGGGAAGGAAGGACGCCCTCAGCAGGAGTAGCGTACTCGATAGCAGTCTCGAGACCGTTCTTGAAGCAGTCCTCCATGATACCCTTGAGGCGAGCATCGACCTCCTCGGAGGTCCAGTTGATGCGAGCAGAGTTCTGGGCCATCTCGAGACCGGAGACGGCGACACCACCGGCGTTGGCGGCCTTACCGGGGGCGTACCAGATAGCGGAAGCACCCTTGTTGGCCTCACGGTGGGCCTCGAAGATGTCGATGGCGTCCTGAGTGGAACCCATGTTGGAACCTTCGGCGATGAACTTGCAGCCAGCGTCGATGAGGGCCTGGGCTTCCTCGCCGGAAACTTCGTTCTGGGTAGCAGAGGGGAGAGCGATGTCGACCTTGCCGACGTGGGTCCAGGGACGGGCACCGGGGATGTACTTGAACTTGGAAGCGAAAGCCTCAGTGCTGGCAATCTCGGAGATCTGCTTGCGGTCGACCTTGATCTGGGCGATGGTGTTGATCTCCTCGGGGGTGAAGCTACCCTCACCGTTGACGATCAGGGCGCCCTTGCTGTCGGAGAGGGAGACGACGGAACCGCCAAGCTCGATGACCTTGAGAGCGGCGTACTGGGCGACGTTACCGGAACCAGAGATGGCGACGCGCTTGCCGGCGAAGGACTCCTTGCCGTCGGTAGCGTGCTTGATCATGTGCTCCACGTAGTAGACAACACCGTAGCCAGTGGCCTCGGGACGGATCAGAGAACCACCCCAGCTGCCACCCTTACCGGTGAGGACACCCTCCCACTGGTTGCGGATCTTGCGGTACTGGCCGAAAAGGAAACCGACCTCACGGCCGGTGACACCGATATCACCAGCAGGAACATCAGTGTCGGCACCGATGTGCTTGCAGAGCTCGGTCATGAAAGCAACACAGAAGCGGCGGATTTCGTTGTCGGACTTGCCCTTGGGGTCGAAGTCAGAACCACCCTTACCACCACCCATGTTCAGACCGGTGAGAGCATTCTTGAAGATCTGCTCGAAACCCAAGAACTTGAGGATAGAAAGGTTGACGGAGGGGTGGAAACGAAGACCACCCTTGTAGGGACCGAGAGCGGAGTTGAACTGAACACGGAAACCACGGTTCACCTGAACCTGGTGGTTGTCATCCTCCCAGACGACACGGAACTGGATGACACGCTCGGGGACGGAGACAACGGCGAGAGCCTTGCGGTACTCAGGGTTCTTCTGGAAGAGAGTGGAGTTCTCAAGGGTAGAGGCGAGCTCTGGAAAATTTTGTTAGACACAATCCGACAAAGACCTCTCAATGAGAGATGAGATTTCAGAATACATACCCTTGTAGGCCTGCTCGAACTCGGGCTCAATGGGAAGGTTGGACATCTTGAATTTGATTTGGGTCTCTTATTGAGAAAATGTGTGAAGGTGAAGGTGAGGGGCTTATCAGGTATCGATAAGCAGCCGGTGGCAAAAAGTGTCAATTGACTGGAGTCAAAGACGAGTTAAGGATATTTAAGAATGAGAGAGGGAGAGAGATGTCTGGAGCAGTGAAGAAGAAAAAGAGAAGAGATTGAGGCGAGAAGGGAAGGGAATTTATGTCCGGACAGATGTCAGCGGAGAGCGGCGAGCACTTGAGCCGGAGTCGGACGAGAAAGAGGGTGGGAATGGCCGACGGGGGAGGACAGTAGGAGTGGAGGGGCCATTCGAGTCGATGATTCGTTGAATGAATTAAGGTAGAGACTAGGCGGCTAAGCGGAAGGCCGGCACCACTGCGCTGGTTAACGTCCGAACTTCGGGTGTGTTATTCGATACTTTATGGTCATCACAATCTGCCCGTTATCTATCGGCGGAAACCCGCCCCCCGCCAGTCCGCTTTTGGTTCCGGGAAATCCTCGTGGCTCGAAATTTTTAGATGATCCATTTATGGAACGATATCGGAAGAAGAGTCGGGCATCAATACTGTGTAGCATACTCAGTGTACATTCCTATTCTATTCCCCTGGGATCGTTAACATCTGGAATCCTCATGGTTGTATCTCAATCGGTACATTGTACTGTATCATGAAATGATCATTGCCAAGACCGGCAAACCCTCCAGTCGCGATCCAAAGTGCCGGCTCACGTGTGTCCCGCTAATCCTCATTCGAGCGGCGTCCCTGGAGGCCCCACAGGCTCCTCCCATCGAATCTCTTATCTGATCATTTTACTCACTAACTACTCCGTACCTTATCAGTAAATACTAACCGGTTGCAGTATCTGACCACATTTACCTACTAACTTCCTCCCCCCCCTCAACGCTCAGACCAATCGGTCGGGAGTGCATGGACTACAAACCGCTCCCTCCTCTTTTGATATGCATAGACATTTCTCCGAAAAAAGTATGAATAGGGATTTCCTCTCGCTAAAGGCGGGACGTGCTACACCGCACGCTCCAATTTAGTTTAACGTGGGGTGAGGGTCAGGCGACCCTCTAACCCCGTCCAACAAAGACGGGGATTTATTCACGGCAAAGGGATACCTGTCAATCTGTCTACGGAATAATTATGAAAGCAGGTTGTGTTGTCAACAGGTGTCCTGCTTTGCCCGACTGCACTTCTCTCGGCACGGAGCGCCGCCCTCCGCCTCCATACCGGATACGGAAATCCGAGTCGGGTTCGACCAATACAACTTCAGGGTTACAACGCTGGCCGATTCAAAAGAAGGCCACTTTGCACTGTAGCCAAATCCCACGGAATAATTGTTAATTAGGGGGCCAGGATATACTGGAAGCACATTATTTATGAGACTACAATGTATAGTTCTGCCCACGAGCTCACACTGTATTCAATGGACTCCGTTGAAGACTCGGTTCGAACAGCATGTTGGAATTTCCTTGTTCTTCGTCTAAAACAACCATCTATACAGTACACCGAAAAAGTCTTTAGGTGCAAACGGCATCGTGTTTGGTTATAATGCGGAGTAACTGGCGGGGCCCCGTCCTGACTCTATGATTCATGAGTATACGTCTCCCTCGCATATCATTTCATATTCAGTAATATCATTACCTCATGTCTACCCCGGGCTTGATAAGACACTAGCGCGCCGTACATACATTCATGATTCATCCCCGAAGGCGACTCAAAAGTTTCAAACGAGGCTGTGTCCCCACACCTGCCCTCTTAGTGGAAGATCATCAGCCAAGCTCTCGGCTAATGCATCTCAGTTATGGTTTGGGGGAGCGATCAGGAATGCTGAATCCACGAATAGATTTGCTGGCAATAGAGTATTATGCGAAGTCTATCCGTCATAAATAAGTCCTGATAACCGCTCCGATAACGGCGTCCTCTCCACCCCCTCTTTGATATCTGTCCTGTTGTTTACTACAACACTACGTACAGGATTTATGTGTGACCATCTCAGCACAGTGATACAGCTCGCCTCACTACATTGTCAGGCTTTTTTTCATTGGTCGCTTTCGCATTGCTTGTTACTAGAATTTCCGTGCTAAACCTTTGTTTTCTCTTGACACACAAAATTCATTAATTAATCGCCAACTGACTACCCATATCGCAGCATCATCTGTACAGAAGCGATAACCAGGTCTAATGAATCACAGCATACGTCTACTCGTCCTTTAACTCAAGTAATTCCAAGGTTTTCGCCCAAAGTTTTGCTTCACCATCCGGGTTGTACGCCCACGTAGCATATCCTGGCCCATGTCGTTTAGTCGGGTCAGCAGGTGATGCGATTTGACAGTTATCCAGATATTTGCCTCCGGTGCCTTCTAGATCCCTCGCCACGGCACCCCAGACGCTTGTCGCGGCTCCCTGTTCCGGACTCTTCCAGTACTTCTTGAGCCAGTCATCGGCGTCCCATACCGATTTCTGTTCATCCGAGACATGACGAAGGAGCTCGGTAGCGATCGCACCAGGGTGCAGACTAAATGCATGAAGGCCCTGTGAGCCATAGCGCCTCTCGATCTCATTAGCCGTCCAGATATTTGCTGTTTTGCTTTGACCATAAGCTTTCCACGGTTCATATTCGCCTTCTAAGGTGATGTTATCGAAATGAACCGACGAAACCCGATGAGCGCTGGAAGCTACCACGACCAATCGGGACTGGAAACTAAAGGTTGACGAAGAGAGAAACTGTGGCTTGAGCAGGTAGAAGAGCAGGAAATGGGCCAAATGATTTGTGCCAAACTGCGTTTCGAACCCATCGGCTGTTCGGCCTTCAGGACATGCCATCACGCCGGCATCTTCAATCAGGATGTTCAAAGTACTCTCTTTAGATTTGAACTCTTCTGCACATGCGCGGACGGATGCCAAGGAATTCAAATCCAAGTGGAGAAGATGGACTCGCGGACTATCGACGAGGTCGCCCAATGCGGTCTTGGCCTTTCCTAGATCCCGGGCCGTCAGGTATAGCGTTGCTCCCGTGTGGAAGAGGGCCTTGGCGGTCTCGATACCAAGTCCGGAGGAACAACCTGTGATCATGATCACCTTGTCGGTGAGATCGTTGACTCGGTTTTCATCCTGGACGATTTGTAATGCGGTTGGTCGTGCATCGCCGGGTCCTCCGAGGGACTCGTGGGCTTTGGCATATCTTGATTGTGTAGAGGACATTGTTAAATATAAACTTTGGAAGTGAAGTCAGGTGCTTCTTATGTTGCGTTGACTAGCAGAGAAGGTAAACTGGCCATCTATCCTAGCAACACGAGTTAAATTTATATGACAATACTTCTCTTATAGAATAGCAACCAAGACCCAAGTTGTACTGACTAAAATGCCATCATTACTTATTCACAAGCTACTTACGATAACGCCGATGCATAATGTGGAGCTTTCGGGAATACAGCTTATACACAGTTCCGTCAGCGACAAATATCATTTGATTATGAATTCTTATTAACTCCTTGCTATTCTATCCTATTCCCTTTGCACATACCATATGTCCGCTCAAACTCCGGAGTGGGTGTAATTCCTCATCAGGAGATAATCAACCTTTTAATTCCTTCGGCCGACGGCATGCCGATCATCTCAAAATTTCGGCCGAAGACAAGTGTATCGGACTAAAAAGACGCTAAATCAGATTCTAACTCTATTCCTAGGACTCAGCGAGCCAATGACAAGGACCAGGTACCCCTAAGAATAATTCCGTCGCCCGAAATGGTTTACGTTCCGCCGAAATACTTCGGACTTTGGATATGTCATGATTGTAGTTGTTAGGTTTCATCGTTCATGTGTTTCGATCTGAACGAAGTTTTATAAATACCCCAAACACGACGTACGAAGGAATTCTCATTCAACTGCAGCTTCATCGTTATCAATCTCACTTCAATCTGAACTCCTTGTCCGGAGACTAATTCCAAGTCAATTCTATCCGACTCAATAGCCGATCTCCAACACCATGTCTTCCCCCACGCAGGTCCTCTTCCCATCCTTTCACCTGAAAATTTGCGGTGACCTCTACGCACCAGCAGATGGCTCTCCAGACCGTAAAGGCGCTGCCGTGGTGGTCAGCCACCCGATGACCGGTGTGAAAGAGCAAACCTCGACCGACTACGCCAAAGCCCTGGCTAAGGCCGGCTTCTACGCCCTCACCTTCGACGCCGGCTACCAGGGCGAAAGCACCGGTGAGCCCCGCGGCCTCGAAGACCCCCACCAGCGCGTCGAAGACATCAAGGCAGCCGTCAGCTACCTGACAACACTGAAGGATCAGGTGGACGCATCGCGGATCGGAGTACTGGGAATTTGCGCTTCGGGCGGCTACGCATCCTACGCTGCTCAGTCGGACGCTCGCATCCGTGCTCTGGCCACCGTCAGTGCTGCCTGCGTCGGTCGCATGACACGCAACGGAGGCGTGCATGAACACAACAAGGAGAATGCCCAAGCTATCACCGGTGCCCTTCAGTTTGCCGGTCACTGGCGGACCAACGTCGCCAGCGGTGCTCCCAGCGAGGCTCCCGCCATGTTCAATGCGGCGGATGTGCCGGACGATGCGGATCCATTCTTCAAGGACGCTGCTGCGTACTATGGAACGGACAGGGGAAAGCATGAGCGCTCGACTCAGAAGGTGCCCCCCGTTAGCTACGATCTTATGATTCCCTATGACTCGTTCAACTTCCAGCACCTCATCGCGCCTAGACCGCTATTGATGATCGCCGGTAGTGAGGCGCAGACGCTTCACTACAGTAAGACGGCAGTGGAAGCTGCGAAGGAGCCTAAGGAGTTGTTCGTTGTGAAGGGCAAGAACCATTTCGACCTTTATGATGATTTGAACGAGTCTGGTCCCAAGCTGGTTGATTTCTTTGGAAAGAACCTTCAATAAACTTACAAACTGAGATGGATTGCGCGTTCAATTGTTGGATATGGTTCCATTAACTTGTAAATAGTCAACTAAGAATGAAAAGATTAGCCTGCATCGCAATACGATTAATAACATAGAATAGGTGGTGCCAAAGAGAACCCATGTACTCTTCTCTTCTGAAGCTCAGGCGTCCAAGAAGCACAACGGTATCACCATAGAGGTGATTTAAAGTCCTATCAGTGATCACAGTGCATCGATCGCCATATCTGCAGTGTTGCTGCAGATTGGGACGGCGATGATCGAGTAAAACATGTCTTAGACGAAAGCACGGTTTGAAATGACGGATGTGCCTTAGACCCTCAACGACATCCCCCCGGCTGGTGCAAGGGCATAGTAAGTACTTCGGGAGAAACAAGGCATTTCAACTTAGAACATACGAGTGCCCAAGACAACGATCACGGTCGCGGTAAAGTAACAAGGCATTAAAGCCAAACACGTTTTAATGAGGAAAATTATATAGGGGAAAACTCACCAACAGCATATCTATACAGCCTTTGTTGTAACGGCAGATGCCTAGCTTCAGCATGCCCGTGACTTTCCCGCACTCTCGACAGTCCCATCGAGACGACATGGATGCGCTGTATCCGTATCTGATTTGCCGCACTAAAGGGGTATAGAATTCCCCATAGGTTTCAGCGCGCAGTGATAGCCCTTGCATACTGCGGTAGGGCCATCGCCGAGACCCGCGACGCTATCCGTCTGCAAGCGGCGAACCATTTCAAGGTATCGTCACTTTAATCCTGGTGGGACTATTGTCATGTGGCGTACTTCGGCCGAAGGAAGGATCGGCCTGAGGGCTGATCGGTGAGGCTGTTGAGTTTAGGCACCCATTGCGATGCTTTGTTTGGTGGTGGGGAAGGTGACAATGATCGGCCACTATGGTAATTCTTCTCCATAATGAAAAAGAAAAATGAACTAAGGAAAGAGAGAAAAAAGTTGAAATGGGGATAGGATGATCACTAGTCTGCCGGAGGTGAGACTCGTACTCATACTGAGCTATATTCTTGCCTGGTATTTGTTTTGAAGGAATAATTAGGTTTCGTGGCTACGATTGGAAATGACAGACATTCGACGCCAAGATATCTGAGCAAGATCACCATCATTGATCTGCAGATTTCCACATGGTCAGAATAAAAAAGAAAGTCTTGGTGACCAAGGACCTCAAAGAGAGTGGGTCTTCAAATGACCTTCTGACACGGAACTATTCTCAGGGCCGATGACTTCAACCGGTCACTGGCGATACAAGCTCCCAGGAAACCTATGTTCCCGGCTCAGAGTAAGCTGAGAACTACGAGTTTTATTGTTGCTGTGTTTTTTGATTGGTTCTCCGCTAAGAACAGCAGAGATGCACGAGAGGACGAGAAAGAATCAGGGATCGTCAGGGCCTAGGTGTCAATGACGATATAGGTCAGGTCAGGTAACGTGCTGTCGCACTCTTCGTAGTGTTTCAGAAGAGACATACGTCGCCCAAACACATGGTTAGGACAAATTTTCCGTAAAAAAAGAAAAGAAAGGAAAGGAGCGAATCTGGAAAGGGACGGGAAAGAAACTGTTCTTCAAAGGCCGAGGCCGGGATTCAACTAGACTAATAATGACAGCCTTGCCAATGCTGGTTAGTCTACTTAAAATGTATCCACACTTGTCGTTGACATAACTATAATTCAAGGAAAAAGAGAGACATTCACCATTGCAAGGACTCCATACCGTTGTGGGTATGTGTGTGTGACCTAGAAGAGATGATCAGATCTGGACTATTGACTTGACACCTCCTATTCCTTGCCCTATACCGGCTGGATTCGGCCAGGAAATTAAAACCTGATGGCCAATTTGAAATAGGCCATATGCCCAATCATCCGTATAATGTCAAGCGCATCCCGAGTTCTCCACTTGGACTTTACTTAGTGCTCACTCATTTGGTATTCCTTGCTTTGAGTTCCGTATAGGATCTTGGACTTCCTGATGCCCAATCGCAACCCTTACCAAAGTTATTCACTGACATTCTCATAAGGCTCGGCTTGCACTGTACTTGTTCCTAATTGAGGTCCCTGCATTAACAGTGGAGTCATGTTCGGGAGAGAGAATAATACGTCATTGGAGCTACCCCACAGCTCAAGACGAGAAACTCGACCGGTATATTGATTCGGGAACAGTATGTTCTTTGGACCAAGCAAAGCAGGATTCTGCATCAGAAATTGTTTCACCGCCTGAAAAGTCGGCAGTTTTTACTATCCAGGTAAAAAGATGCGAGGCATTCGCAATCTGAAAGTACTAATACTCGAGAGGTTCATCCGAGACAAGGAGACAACAAAGGGAGCAAGCATTGACCTGCAAAGTGTTTATTCTTTACCCAATTAGGCTTTGTGGCAAATTGTGGCTAATGCCCTCTAGTGGCAATGGTGCATACTTCCCGAGTCGTATGCACACTCTCACAGACTCACAAATACAGTCTACGTACGTCTACCCCGCCACAGTGGCGATATTTGTGAGGCTGAGCGCTGATCGTTGTGGCTTCCACGGCATCCGAAGATAGGAAGGGTGTCTTGATATTGACTCAATATTGAGTGTTCACATAGTTGAAACTAGCACCTTGCTTAACCGCACTATATCTTGTGATATCTTCATAGTTGCTAGGCATCAACTTCTCGATTAGTCCGCTAGCCTGTAGGAGGTGTGTACGTATACTAGTATACAGATCGTCTTCGTATGTACCAGCATGTAATTTTGCAATTAGCATACAATGATATACACAATGCTCAATCTATCGAAATCAATATAGTTCCTACCTACCTACATCCTTCCCAATTGGACAACCTTTGTTCCAAGACCGCCTAATCCCTCACCTTGAAAGGAGAATAGCCCCGTCTGTAGTGTGGCAAACTTCATCCAGTACCCCTTACGACTGTCAGTCCACCAATTAAGCTAGAATGAATAGTACGCATGGGTCTCGTAAACGTGCATTTGCACCTTATGTGAGTGAATTCCTGGAAATACCTTCGGGATCATCCCTCAGCGTTAAGTTATTAGGATGTGCCGCTCTTATCCTGCATATGATGGGGCTATAGGACTTGGCGTTTATAGCGCAAAGCACTGGTCCATCGATCTTATACTTGACCTAGTAACCTTGTGTTGAGATCATTTCTCGAGATAGATCAAAGAACATATTCTTTGTGAGCATGTTATTAGGAAAAGAATCAAGAGCGGGGTATAAAATTAAAAATAGAAATCAAACACTCCCTTTGAGACACTCGACTTCCCTCCAGTACTGAACTGACACAGCCAACGGTGATCTCGCCTACTACAGCACACCGCTATGCAGTATAGTCACCACATCAACAGAAGTGCTCAGCTATAGACCTCAACACCCATGATAATTGGTCTCGAAGACGCTGTTGGGAAATTGTTGGCACTTGAATCTTCCATTCATATCAAGACACAACAGTCCCGGCGGAGATCAACCTAAGGGACCATGGTCAAGGGTGCAGAACACGGGCGGGATACATCAATTATGTCTGCATCACATTCCACAACCACCGTTGTATCTATCAGATTCTGCCAGGGGTTTAATATATTCCCTATTTGCATAAAAAATATGCCGTCTCAAGAGCACGTCACGGTAGTGGCAACTCGCTTGTTGCTGCTCACCGCTCATCCTTCCATTCTCTACAACATCACTGGATGTATACAATGCATGCTTATGCAGTGATGGTGCCAATTCACGTCAGCTTCTGCCTCGAGCGGAATGTCTGGAGCCAACCCTTGATTTTCTGAATCGCCATTGCTTTTACTAGGAACGTATGTGCTTGTGTGATCCTCAATGACTGGACAGGAGATAGTAATGACTGGGAGGTAAATTTGACTAGATGTCAGCCATGACACCGTCCATCCTATCCAGCAACGGTATTCGCAGACTAATGCAGTAGACACATGATATTGCAGGATGTGTGGATCTGACTAAAGCCCAAAATCTCCCGTCCACATCACGATGTGGCAAATTCCCCTGGACCCCAGCCGTTCAGCCGATATCATATGCGAAGTTTTGATTAAGAATTGAGTTTAATAGAAAGAAACAAAGAATGAGACAAAGAAAACCCTTTTCCGATATCGTTTCAGCTTCTTACTTTACCTATTATCATCATAAGCAATTTGGTGTCAGAAACTTGCGGCTGAATCATGGGAACATTACCTAGAAATTTTTCCCTACGTTACATTACAATACCGACTAGGTAAATACATACATACCCATGTACTGTGCACACCTGGGCAGGAATTACCTCAATGTATGACTTTACGGAGTATACTGTACATACATGCCTGCAGTGCACAACGTGAGATTCTGTGAGGTCAGGGTGTTGCTGCTGAGTCTACTTGTGGTATTTAACCTTGCGTGGTGAATAGCACTGACATCTTTACATTGAGTAAGTTGAGCCACAGTATACCCTACCTATACAATTACCAAAGCATTCAAACTTGCTATATTGCTGTAGATGTCCAGCGTCACCTGAACCATAAGGACAGAGTAGTAGTCTAGACGTACAGATGCAGATGTGAGTGTCACCAGTTAGATTAACATCCTGCCCCAGTCACAAGCCTATCCCTAGTGACATTTAGAATTTTTGTTCTCGTTGCTTGGATAATTATCAGGTTACAACCTGGAATACTGTGTGACAACCCTAAAGTAAAAATAGAATTAGAAAAAAAAAAAAAAAAGGAAAAAGGAAAAGAAAAGAGGGAGAGATGGTTCGTACTGGCTCTTTCTTTCCTCCTTTACAAGTTTCATACAGGAGAATATGTACAGTATATACATGCAAGACAACCCTAAGGCAGGGTCTGATTGTATGTAGACCCTGTATCATATCCTGTACAACTTCGTAGCTCTGCTGCTAGCAGCATGAACTATAAAGTGGTTGTTACACAGCATTGTTCTATATAAATACAAAGCATTGACCTCAACTATTACTAGTAGTAGACAAGGAGGTGAGAAGTAGGAAGAGTAGGAGTGCATGTCACCGTATTGTCACAATCACGAGGAGACAATTATTGATGTAAATTGCAACCATGGTACAGTATGGGGTTCACTAGGGGAGAAAGATTTCTACAGATGTCTGGAGTGGATCTGATTCGGCGATCGTGTATCTCACTCTTGATGGGACGTCCCCTCTTTTTTTTTTCTTTTCTTTTTTTACCCTCTTCTTTCCGATTGACGTTAAGGGAATCGTGAGTAGGTCATCCCGCTTTTCAATCTTGTAAAGCGTCAGACCGATCTGCAAGATTAAACTAAATTAGACATACGTAAGATAAAAAATGAAAACAAACATGCATAGAAAGTGATATTGTCCACTTAATTCATGTAATTTTAATCTCGAATCATAGGATGGATACAAGGATCAAAGGAAACTTCAGGACAAACAATATAGATTCCTTTCCTACTCCAGCTCTAAGCCACAACTCTAAGTATGAGAGGTATGCAGCTGCACGGATATCTCGAATCTGGGCTTATGGATGGATCCACTACTAGCAAGAAGAGGACACGCGATGACCAAGGCTTTTTTTTTGCCATCCGCTAAGGGACGGGGTAAGTACCCTCCTCCCTTTCCTGCATCGATCTGTATTGTAGCCTATTTTATTTTATTTTTTTGTTTTCTTATTTTTTGCTTTTCTTTTGCTTTCCAGGTGTATTTTTCAATTTCATTTTATTATCTCTCTTCCCCTTTCAATACTTTTTTTTAATGATTTTTTTTTCTCTCTCCCTTCCAGTCTGGTCTACTAGTTTCTAGGTAGAAATTTTCAAGTAAAAAAAGAAAAGAAAAAGAAAAAGTTTCTATTCTCTTTTCATTATTGATTACATGGCATCGCTAACCTATTGATTATAATGATAATAATTTGACCCTCGAAACTAAATAAGGTACCCCAACAGACGGAAATGTCCCGGACAGACCAGATCTGGTGGGATGGTGATTATTGGCAGGCACTTTATTACTGCACAATTAGCACTATTGGCTATTAAAAAACCACAAAAAATAGCCCAATATCCAGAAATATTATTTATATTTTTATTTGTTCCCAATCTATAGCCTACCAACCGTTTCCAAACTCTCCAATTTCTTCTACGGACCTGCCAACGTCTCCCAAGAGTTACTCCATCGGGCAGACCCGTTCTTGTTAGTCGCACCGAAATAATATACTACAAATCCACTTCAGTCCAGCTCCGCAGGCTGTCTCTTTTTTCTTACTCACTCGGCCGTTTCTTTTCTCCCCTTTCTTCTTGCCCTTCTTCAGCTTTTTTCCTTTTCTCAAAAAATTGATGTATGTCTCATGCGTCCCGTTTTATATTCTTCTCAGATGGGCCCTCCCTTCTCTAAAGAACTATATCTCCGTCGTTTGCCCATTGTACCTCTCCCCTCCCCCTCCTCGGTCTGTTCCATTGTCATAAGCCGTGTCTGGCTTGCGCGTATGTAGATGGACCTGGTCTAGCAGATGTCTATGAACGAACCTCGTCCTGGAAGAGGACTGGTATTTTCTATCAAAAACCTGTTCCAGTCCTCTCCATCTCCGTCTCCGTCTCGACGCAGGGTGTCTGTTTTGCTTCGTCGAGGCAGGAGTGTTTTTTCAAACAAGTAATTTCCCTCTCACCTGTTTCCCAACTCGGTCAAGCTCAATTGCTCTTGTTGTTGGAGGAAATTGGCCCTTTCACATTGATAACATAAGTCTTGATCCGCCCCACGTACGAACACACGCTCGCGCACACACTCACGCACTAGAGGCTAGAGGGCTAGGCAAGATATTTTGAAATTAAGGGAAAACAAGGATAAGAGCTAAGATTGCGCTTCGAACAGGAACCCTGAAAATCAGTCGAGTCGTTCGTCCGGGACCCAAATGAATTCTTCGCCGCAATTCGATCCAACTGCGATGTTTGGACTTACTGGGACCTCCCCAGGGGCGAATGGTGATGGCTTCGATATCTTCAAATGGTACCCCCACTATCAAAATTGCCAGCGTTACTTCCTCGACCATGCGCAACACAGTAACACCGTTCAGGCACTTTCAGCATTCTTAAATATCCGCCTCCCGTACCAACGTCAACCGCACCCGGTGTTCAATTCTTCCACCGATCACACCCCAACTGCTAGTACCACAACTGCGTCAATTTCCAATTCAAATTCTCCCCCGTCTGTGTCTTTGATCCCATATATTCGTCGTCTTGTGGCTACGGGAATGGATTTCCCTGGCGTACTACATGGATTCTTCGGTGACGATTGGGGGTCTGGCGTTGGATTTCTGCATGAGCAAGAGCGTCGTAACTATCTTTTTGCCGCGAAGAGTGGCGGCTGGGCTTGTGTGAAAAAAGATTACGATATCTCCCCCCTAGAGACCATTCCTTTCTTGCGTCCTTTGCAAGGACCGTTGGATTCAGAGATCGAAGCGGCCGAGAGGAGCTGGAGTGAATGGCTTGCGATGGAAGATTGGATGGTTGGACCGCGTGCTCCCGACATCCTTCGCGACTCCTCTTCACATATGTCGCGACCCCGAAGTTCGCGAGGTTGACTTTGATAAGACCCTTTTTCTTCATTCATATCTATCTTTCCTTCCCTTTTTGGATATCCAGCGCAGAGCGATACTACGGAGTTCTATGGAATCATCGATATAGCGATTCTTTACATCACGAGATGACGACCATACGACCATAAAACTTTGAAGAGCGATAGGTTTCGTGGCCCTCCTGTGTAGGAGACAGGCCGGGACATTATGAATGCCACGGGAACAGAATGGTACTGTTCTAAGAAGTGAATAATAAAAATATATATGCATACACACACCGTCTAAAGTTTTGAGCTTTCTTCTTACTTATCCCTCAATCGTTATCTGAAATGGGATAGATACTTTACCATTTTTAAAGGTAGTGTCCGAAGGCCCCTTAATTACGCCAGGGGACGGCGTCTTCCGTTTTGGGCTGAATTCCGGCTACCTGGTCCTGGACCATTCTGTGGCATGACTACGGGAAATGGACCGAGTGGAAGTCCCCCGGATAAAGTTGGGTTGAACTCAAAAGGGAATGTCCGTATACAACCTGAACTTAACCACCCATTAACTACACGGTGGTGGGTTAAAGTTTGTGATGAGACCCCACTAGTTTGTGCTGGCCATAAGTGGCAGGTTAAGACTCCGCCAACTTGTTCATTCCTTGGTTTCTGGTGGGGAAGACATCAATTCGATCGTGTTTCAAGCTCACATAATCATTAGGGTTGGAAAACATGGGATGCAATGTGGCCGAGTCCAGCGTACTGCTTTCAGGGTGTAAATTTATATGCGACATAAATTTGATTGGCTGGCCCCCGATTATTGCCTTTCAAAGATTAAAGAGACCTCAGTCGTTCTCGGCACTGTTTTCTGGAGAGTTCGACGGTGACCAGAATGTGTTTGTGGCGGGCTGAATGGCGGAGTCTAACAATTAGTCTACGGGCCATTGAGCGTTCGTGGTCGGGGCTCACGGGAGGGATCCCAAACGCCTAACTTAGTCGGGAGTGTATCTCCAGGTACCCGGGATTTGATGGTTAATGCGGCACTACGGATCGCTTCCCTTTTAAGCAGCCTAGCAGTTAGTACTCCTGTCTCGGGAGGGCACTTCGGGTGTACTCTCTATACTTTCGTATACGGTACTGTATGATTGGACAAATCCAGTTGGTCTTAGGGACTTGGTCATTCGATCTGATGAAGTCCCGATTACAAATACGGAGTGATTATGCCTCCCCACTTGACCCACATAGTCAGTCAAGAATATTTTCAATCTGAATTGAGCTGGCCCGTTGAGTCGATTCTCACGAGCCAGACTCTGCAATCCTACGCTGTTGTTGGCTTCCTAAATGATGGGAACAGTATTTGTTTGGACCCGGCTTGCATCGTTTTCCAGAAATTTAGGTCCATGTTTACATCATAAAGTTCTAGAGTACTAAATATATATCGGACCCTCCTTATATGTACCTACTTCCTACTTACTGCCTCTCCGTCTCGGGTACTAACAAGTTTGATGATGAAGTGCTGGTTCTGGGCTATGATTCGTCGCGGGTGTTTGATCACTTCTACTTAGATGGACCAATTATTCAGATCGTACGGCAAGTCTCCAAGAACTTCACTCTACTCAAGTCGGTTTGACTACTAGAACCCCCTTTTCCCATCTACTCCTTTTTTCTTCTCCTTTAGCTATGTACCATACCACTGTAATGAAGCATGCCGTAGCTTCAGGGTACGACGTCGGGGCTTGCAAATACTAAACACAATTGTTCATAGCGATCTGTACTGTGCACTAATTCTACTGAATATAGTAGTACTACCCTATTGGCCGGCGTGATCAATTCCGTCAGGTAACCGCTCCACAAACGGAGCCATGAGATGAATACAAAATTATGGAGTACCCAAAAGTACATACATATGAGTCGCATGGTTCGGAGAATTAATTTCGTTGCGCGTCAGCTGACTGATCTATCGTTTCCAACGGCTACTTTATTCCAACATGGCAGCAATTTTGTATGTGGGCGAATGCCATGAGAAACATATATGCTACTGCATAGTAATTAGAGGCACCTTTAAGGGGTTATTTTAGAGGGTATGGTGAATACATAGTGTGTTTTAACCGTCTGAGGGCACGACGTAATGGCTGTGATATACTATGCCTATATTCGAGGTACATACCTACACTTGACATACAGTACATTTTGCCCGACCGACCTAGGGACTATACTTAATTTTGAATGCTGGATTTGTCTTTAATCCAAACAATAAGCCATTCAGGAGGACACCTGGAGTGCATAATCGGTACTATATTGCCGACTCGGACCTAATTGGCATGGCTATACGGAGTATAACGGCGTTGTTTGTGCCTTAGGACGACGGTGACAATTTCGCTACCAAAGAAAAGCCCTTCTACAGTACCCCCATTGCAAAAATATTCACCCACCTGCAAAACCCGTAAACCCCCTATCGACAACCACAGGGATATTTTCATTACGTCCCACATCTCAACCTGAGGATCGTTTGTTCATCGGGTGGAGAGATCGACAAGGAGATGAGACAGATACGCTACGGACACAAGATCTACTTGCCCTTTTTAGTTCTGAAGACCGCAATCTCATACCCGGACTTTCCTTCGTTATGGCTATTTTAGGAAGTTCCACTTTTCTTCTCTGGCTCTAGGAGGAGTAAGCGGTATACCCTCCGACATTTACTTCTTCGAGCAAAACCGTGTGGTCGTTTCCATGGTCGGACCGATTTCTCAATCGGCTGTTGTGATTTTGGGATGTACCAGGTTGTGCGATCTCGGCCATAAGGCAAGTCTCTACGTGGGGTTCCGGTAAAACGGATATCGGCCGGGTTGCTTTACCTAAACCGGGCGCTGAATTGGTTCCGATGGTGAAATTAGATGCTTTGTGGAGGTTTTATTACTCGCTTCGTAAGGCTGTATTGGAGTTGTGTCACTGTAGTATTATTTCTGTTTTCCTACCGAGGTATAGTACCATTAATAACTTAGTGCTCCATAAGCCTATCTAGATTGCCAGGAAACACTGGCAGCGGAGGTAAAAACCTGCAATTGGCATTGTCTACTGTGTGGTGATGAGCTTCAAATACTACGAGAAAATGCTTGCACCAGGTGGTGATCTATGGGCAAGTACGTTGCGGTCCCGACTTGTACTCGACAGTATGATGCTGTCAAACCAAATTGACATGATGTCAAGTGTCAAAAAGTCATTATTGTGGCTGTTTAGCGCTTTACCGCAACAAGAATGTGGTCATGTGATTGATTACATAAGGTTAGGTCACGTGGATAACGCCTTTGACGTCTCCAAACAATACCCGTGTTTTGTTGATGCTTGAAGCTTCAGTATGCGACTTGAGCAAAATGCTTGAGCATTGGCACCAGGACTGTGGAGGTGGCTATATTTATTAAACCGGCGATTTTGTGTGTCTGATATGATCCGCCTGAGGTCTGCGAGGGAAGACAAAAAATTATCGGGAACATGACGTCCTCCGAACAATGGAGGGCATTCCTCCATCAGTGTCTCATGCGTCGGATAGATGCTGCCGAGTTCAAGAATTTATCGAAAATACTATTCCGGAGATGCCCTACCGCCGAGGGTACTCTCCTTGACGTATTGCTGGAAATACGTCTAGCAACCGGAATCAAATGGGATCCGCTTCTCCCCCTTTACATAGACTGTCTCTGCAAGATGGGCAAGGTTCAGACCTCTACAGTTCTGACGTCACTTTTGAAGTACTCATCTATTCATGACAAGCCGCAGTCTCCTAGCTCTGAGACTGTTCAGAGCAAAATGGCTTTGAAGTGCTATACCTTGATGACGGATATCAGAGTTATACAGGATGCTATGCTCTCCGTCTCCACCGGTAGCACCCCAAAGTCACTTGCCGAAGCTGTCGGCATTTTCTCAGCTATTATAGACTGGATCCAGGCTGTCGTGGCCTGGCATAATAACCATATAGACCCCAGTCAACAGACAGGCGGGTTGATGAGCTCCCCGGATGCAGTTTCCTTGTTCGAGTCGCTAGGAATCCTCCTTACGGCTCTGTCCGGGACTGGAAAGGGGATCGAAGTCCTCTCTAGTGACTCCCACGAAGGTATCCAAGTCTTCTTTTGTTTGTTCATTGTGTATGTGAGCGTATGTGCTGACGTCTAGTAGCGCTCAAGGTCAAATTGGGTCAGGCTCTTTCAGCTTATCTTCCGCTTTGTATGGAAGTTTCGCTCCCGCTTCGCAATAGATTGGACAGCTTACAGAAAGGATTCAATCTGTATGGGGAGCCGCCAAACAAGTCATTACAGTCTATGATGGACAATGTGAATGTGAATGCGCTTCAATTCGAGGCCTCTGTTATGGATGGGCCTGTCATAAATTCGAGAGCTGGTCTCTACATATATATAAATGCAATGGTATTTCCCATCACAAGTATCATCGTTTGCTCCCAATGCTGACTCTCTAGCTTGTGGGTCGTCCTTTGGTCGACGACAGCATGCTACTCAACTATCTCACTAATCGATATGGAGTAGGTGATGGAATGCGCTATTCCCTTGGACCTTTATCTTTTAGCTCAATGTATCTAACATCATTAGGGACACTATGATGTGCTGGTTGAAGAGGTTATAACTGCTACATTTGATGTTCTGTCGAACGCTTTGTATCGCAACGAATCCAGTCGAACGATGTTCCTGTTCCGTTCGTTCTTGGTAAACAAGCTTCCATCATTTTTCGCAGCCATGTTGGCGGCATCAATGGTCTCACTACCAATGGAGATGTGCATAAGCCATGCTCTGAGCCGGCTGGACCCAAATACGTTCCCATCTTTCTCCCAGATGTTCGCAATGCAAGGCAGTACCGTCCTGTCTGAGGTGCGACCGGAGTTCCTATTTGCCTGTGCCTCACATAAATTGATCCCTGAGTCCAGCATTGAGCGCTTGTTAGGTGAAAATCCTATGCAAACGCCCCCTGTTGGGTATAACAAAGACGACCTCGTGTCGCAGATTAATACCAACCAGGAACGTGCAGAGCAATTGGTCAGCGAACTTGAATCCACAGAAGGCAATGCGGGCGCTATTGTCGCAGCCATTACAGAGGTATGTTTCTTGAACTTGAGTTACCGAACACATAGTTAAAACAGGTACAGGTCATGCACAACCTCTGCAACCAGAAAGAGACAATGACTTTGAAAAGTATTTGCAATTCGCTTTCCAGGCGCCCTCAGGCTCTTGATGTAATTCTCTTATTCCGTAGCGCAAAGCAGGTACTGCAACCCCTTTGCGCTTTGTTGGATTCCTGGCACTGGGACGAGGATCAGGGAGAGAGCCAGCCTGTCTACGATGAGTTCGGTAGCATTCTGCTACTTGTACTAACCTTCAAATACCGATATGATCTACGGCCATATGATCTCGGAATCACGAGCAACGACTCTTTTGTTCTGAAATTACTGGATTGCGGGTCTTCCAGCCAAAATTTGGATGATCTGAGCGAGAAGCAAAATAGAAACCTTGGTGCGTGGATTACAGCGCTTTTTATAGCTGAGGGAATCAGCGAAGAAACCATGTCATCCTGCAGCCCGCAAGAGTTTTATCTTCTTGTGACCACCTTATTCAATCAAAGCCTGACAGCGTGTGAAGCGGGGAAACTGGAGTTTGACACTCTGAAGGGAGGGTTTGAATGTAAGGCTTTTATTCTTAGTCTCCGAGGCAGCACTAACATTTATAGATCTGCTTGAGCCATTCCTGCTCCCATCACTAGTCGTCGCTTTGACCTGGCTGGGCAACCATATCTGGGAGACCGAGAGTGACCCCACAATTCCATTGAAGACGTTACAGTCTCTAGTCAATCCCAGCTCAATATCTGGAGATGCGAGAGAAATCCATAAGACGGTACTGAATATCACCGCGCGCTCGCTGGATGAGCAACTCAAGGATATCCGGTCGCGCCATCCGAACCGGGCGGATATCAAACCTATTCTGGATGTTCTTGAGCCCTGCTTGTCCTTCCAGCGGACAGGTAGTTGCCACCGGTCAGAGCTCGACAGCTGGACCACTCACTCACCTGGAGGCTTACTTGGTAGTATCCGAAGCACTTTTCAAGGGCTTGTACTTTGGAGCACAAGCCCCGGTGTGAGCATGGCTCCACATTCCTACACGCATCGGCAGCTTGTGGCTGGCATCCGAATGCTCGGTTCTGCACGCGTACTCACCGCTATTGTCGACGAGTTAAAGATGCAGACCGAAACAGGCAATGCTGACCTTGCCCTTGATATCGCAGTGACCATGATCTGCGCGCCATTAGCCGAGTCCTTTGCCATAGAACAGAGCAATTACCATCCCGTGGATCCCAACAAGGAACCTCTTCCACGATGCCCGGTTCTCACCCTTCGCGATGCGCTCAATTTGCAACATGAAAATGTACCCAAGCTATCGGAAAAGGATCCATTGCGCGCCGAGGTTATTGTACGTCTGTACCGTCGAGTAAACGCCCTGATGACACCGACGTCGCAGATGCCCAACCTGGACATGAGCAATATCATCCAGGATATGCAATTAGGGGTTGAAGATCACGGCCAGATGGACCTCGAGCCAGCAGGCGCAGGGCACGGCGTCGGAGATGATGACGCCGCTAATCTGAACCGCATGCTGGACAACGCCGCAGCGGCAGCGGCAGCCGGACTAGACAGCGGGATGGGACAGGGTATGGGTGGAGGGCTTGATACAAGCATTGACGATGTCTTGAATGCGGCCGACATGGCAGTTGGGAACCCAGAGTTCCTCGATCTCGACATGGAGGGCATGTTCTGATCAGACTACACTTGGATCCTAAAACTTGGACTGATATTCATAACAACATCATCTCGTACATATATCCCAACGCAGATTCGCTCGAACTCCTAATCCCATCAAAGACAACCTAGTGGCTCCTAGAGCTTGGTATTTAGACCCTGTATCCGTCTCGAAGGACGGCGTTGTATTAAGATTAAGATAGTATCCATTTGACGCGGGACATCTAGGCGTTGGTCTTGGGCTGTCATATCCAGTCGTATCAGCTTCCACTCAAGAGGGTTAGAGATAAGAAGGGAAGTACGAACACCCAGCTTCAAGGCCTTGCCAACGTTACCAAGCAATGACTTGGAGGCTTCCTGATAAAAGTTGTGCCCGGGGTCTTTGTGGGCATTTTTGCTGGGTACGCCGGCGGGCGCGGTGAGGGCCAGAGTGGACAGGGAAAGGACGATGGCAGCGGTGAGCTTCATTTTGGATTTAGCGTGATTAATATGATGTGTAGAGACTGGGCGGGGGGGGGGTTGACGAGGTAGAATGGTGACGAGAGTACTTTATTATACTGTGGTGGCTAGAAGGAGGGCGATGTATCTAGGGCTCTCGCTGGAATGTGAGGGATTTTAGGATACTCTTTCTTGAAGTAGAGTAATTTGGCGTTTACATTCTCTATTTGTGAGTGTAGTTTTGTATCTAGATGGGTTTATGGTGGACATAAAATATAGTTGGTAAATGTATATATATATTATGTATGTAGACTGAATATCTGATCCGATGAACAGTATACGCAATAGATGTTGCTCGACAGTCCAACACTCGGAATCATACAATGCCAATAGTACGATGATCTCAAATTCGGAGTCTGCAAGTAATTCTCGTCCTTCCGCGCAAGCTGTCAACAGGTGACAATCCCTTTGACGCGATCAGGGGCCGAAGAATGCCAGAAGTTGCACCCCCTCGCGACAGGGTCGGAAGGGCAGGGAAGGAGTTTGATTTGTGGGATATTTTTGTCGCTCGGTATCTAGGAGACTCGTTGGTTTCGACCCTGCAGAGGTATGCTTGGAATTGTTTGTTGCGTCGGGATGTATGTGGTGGTTACGCATGTCTTCACCAGCTGAACTACTGTGGTGATTCTCTTGCGGTTCAATAGTTCGCGAGCGAGTCTCAAGGGGGAGTGCAGTAGTACTTTATTTATTAATCCAATATGCTCGGGTCAAAGTAAGACAACAAGCATAATTGGGGTTGTTAAGGGATGCATAAGTCTCGATTCTGATCGATCGAGATTGATTGAATCTTCAACTACAGGAATGTCTGCAAATGCATGCTGTAGTTACGCATGAAAAAGCCGATGCATAGTACTAAGTTTCTTTTCGTGCTCCTGCCTCTACCAGGGAAAAGAACATCCGCATCAGATCCGGAGAGGGGAAAAGTACTCCGGAGGACGTACAGGGAAAGGAAAGGAAAAAAGAAAAGTGCCGAGTGTGATAGTGAGGTGCATAACCACAATCGTTCTATTTTAGTATCTGCATCGTTTTATCACACCGCACGTGAAGGGCCATACTTTCAGCCCTTTGCTGGCCCTTATTGGTCGACGCATTCAAGACTCTTTTATTTCCCCCCACAAGTAAGTCTGCAGATTCATGCCGTCTGTTTAGGTACATCCGTTTTCTGTCGTTTGGTTTGCTGACATTATTCTTTTCTTTTCTTTTCTTTTTTTGCCCCCCTGCTCGTGCCCCTGCCGAGGAATCTGCGGCTGACAGCTGTCATGCTGCATAATACCTCGTCTCTAAAGAGACCCAAAACCATCGAGTCAAACGGAATGGTTCATGTTTGCTCAGTTACACCGCTGCTTGCACATCTGGGGATGGATGCAGCTTCCCTTGCACACTCTTGTCTGGCAACGGAATATGCGGAGGGTTCTTGTTTGGGTAGGTTGATTCCGAGAGGGATTGCGTATATCCTATACTTCCAAAGTACACTTGGTTTTAAGACCACCCTTGTCATTTGTCTGGCCTTCGTTTTATTATTGTCACTTATTAATTTATTTGGAAAGTTTTTTCTTTCGCCTCATTTTGTTTTTTTTTCTCGCCCACTTGCCTAAATCTATGTACTACGGAGTATAGGAGGCGGATATAGACTTCCGATCAGCGTATGCGGTATGCACTTGTCATAGATAGGGATACATACAGATAGATCTTCAAAGTCAATAGGAGTAAACTTTAGCTGGGCGCCGGTAAAAACTAAAGAAGATAAACGAGAGAGAGAGAAAAAAAAATAAATAAAAGTAAAAATAAAAATAAAAAAATAAGCCAGAGAGGGGGTCGGGATATAGGAGAATAAAAACCCAATGCAACCGCAACGTTCCCGTCCAGCCCGGCCTAGTATGATAGTTGGAGCGCGATATAGACGGGGGGGAGCTGACTCGTCCCGCGAGCTTGATTCATTTGATTTACCTAGGTTGAATTATTATTTTTTTTTCTCGTCTAAGGCAGGTTGACGGAAGCCAACTTTTGCATGTGCTCAGGATCACAGCTCACCCCAATTAGGGGAAACGCGATCGCATTGTGATAATGTGTGACAGGATGTCATGGAACTACAGCGCCGTGAGGGGAATGCGACATCGAGAAACCCCATGTCGCTACCCTATCGTTTATACTGGGGATCGACCGTGCAAAAGTAAACGCAGAATGAGAGAGCTTATGTCGATCCAATCGGACTCTTCCCCCCTTCTTCTTCCCTATCACCGTAATTTTACTACGTAAGTGTGCTGCTGATGGGTGATCCTGGCGGGTCTCTTTCTCTTCCTTCGCTCGTGGGTGTGTCGGTGATCGGCGAGGCGATCGCGGTTTGTCGACACTACTGGTCACCTCTGTGGAAGGAAAACATATTAAATCATTCAAGGGCTGAATGCCCATCTTCGCTTATGCAGCATGACTAAGAGGAGAATCGTTAAGTACTTCGCTAACTTGCATACTATGTAGATAGTTTGGGGACCAGAAGAGCAACTTGCAGTAGTGTAGTAGGTCTAAGCAACTTGGCCCGCTAGGCGGAGGGAAAACTACAGATGCATGGAATTCGCCCTGTGGTCATCTGGGAGAAAACATGGTTCAAGTGTGACGGGGCGGAATATGCTTTCCTGAGTTTGCCATGAAACCAGAAATCAAAATTGATTGATTTTATTTTTACTTTTTTTTTTTTTTTGGCCTTCGTCTCTCCCTTTTCATGGTTGTATCGGGCAACGGGTTTCTTCAGCATGGGTTCGGTTTGACGGGTGCTCGTGCAGAATCCTCATAGGAGTTAGGGCTGTGGGTGAGCTGCACTCGAGTGGGGTGCACGAGGGCCATCTTCAAGGACATTCCTCAATCGGGTACGAGTATCATTGAATCCTGGTCTGCCGCTAGTCCCATTAGTGCAGTGATGATAAAGGAGTCGAGGGACCCACGGGGGGTTTTCTTTTGCCTGCATGTCGAGGGACTCGACCGAATCCCTCAATTTGACTAATTAGGTTAGGTGGGCGGCTATTCATTCTGTGTCGTTTCCATCTTTTGTATAATGGGGGTACGCTTCCTGGAAGGTATGTCGGAGGCAGCTTCGTATCACATGGTATTGTTAGTATGAGGGTCACTTAGCCATAGAGATATATATAGATATCAATATAGCTATGTCGACTCCATACTCGTGACGCGTAGGCCCTGGTCTAGGGTATATGACTAGATGGGGAATATTCCAGGAACAACCTAAGAACTTCCGTGGTGATAGATACATCGAGATCGAAACGTCCCGACAATACGGTGCCAGGTATAGTGCGAATCCTGTGGGTTGAATAGTGTATATTCCTTCGGGGGTCGATCCAATTGAACCATTGAAAATGGAACCGCAATATCGTAATTAGTGTCATGGTTGTATATCATCGCCTAAAGAAGGAGAACTATGGTCGCATCATCGTGGGACGGTTCAAATTGCACGGTCGCCTTCCAACGGGCTCGTCGGGAACGCCATATCGACGGGGCGGGTGGAGTGGGATGACTGAGCTCGAAACACGCCATCCATAGACATGGCATGACTGGGTCCTATGGATGGAGACGTAGGATAGGCATTCAGTATACTTGCTTTGTACCTGTAACGCTCAGTCAAATTACTATGCTGTAATTGCGATAAATTCCATCATATCGCATCCTTTTGACATGGACTGTGCCACGCGAAACCACGTGATGCACGACGTACTATCGATGATTTTGATTGATTTTTACCCCTGAGTATTTTTTGCCTTTCCATTTACCCTTTCAGAAGGTTCTGGACGAGGGTCCGTACTTCGTCCGAGGACTCGCCGTCCGCGCTGACTCGCGAATCACTTGCCAAGGCTACCGTTGAGTAACCCGTCCCGTCCCATGGATCTGCTCTGGCTACCCCTGATATCATCGTAGATGAGGTAGGGGCGTCATCCCCACGAATGCGCGCGACACGGGACGAGTTCACGAGCTCCAGGCAAAGTGATGCTATGGTGCGGGACAAAGCCATGGGAGTCAGGGACATCAGACCGGGCCTCCTCCCATGCCGTCCCCCTCTGGTTTGCTGGTGGGGTGACGCTATAGCAGCTATCACTTTTCGAGATCCAGACACCATTCGTTAGTTCCATGTCGTACAGCACCGGGCTAGCAATGGCTCGTGGGGGTGAGGTGCCAGTGGTACCGAATATGCAGTGCCATCGTCTGGTTCCTGGGGAAGAATCTCTTTCCTTGATTCAGCTGGCGCAAAGTACCCTACAGTTCACTATATAACAGCGCGCAATTTGCGCTATCTTGTGAGGTATCACACCCCCAAATTTGAGCGCGCAAGACATATGCGGTCATTGGTCGGGATCGGAAACCCGACTATTCTTCCTCTCTCCCCTTCGGTCTGGTACACTACCAGTTAGTACATAGGGAGCTCGGCGACAGGGGCAGGGGTGTTGGAATAGTCCCGCATACCACGATGAACACGTGCCCACTGCTAGTCCATCCCGGGACTATGGAAAATGACATCAAATAGCTTCCCGGGAAAAGCGGTTAGTTTGGTTGGCTAATCCTGGTCGATAATACCGGCGACACTGCGCCTTGGAGGATGAGGATGTACCTGCTGCTATCCAGTCTGGACTCAATGACAGTCGGTAGTAACGGTCGGCTGTAACTTTGTACAACCCGACTCCTTGGAATTGCTTTGTCAAAAGATGCTTCAATAATCAAGCATAGCCTTACAACCGTCGTGATCCGTCATATGCTTTTCTTTGTCAGGTTGTCATCTGCGCCTGTTGGCGTAAGCCTCAACGCCACCCCACGGTCCCGACGCCGTGGCTGGACCCAGAAATATATTCGTACGACTAGATTCCTTCGAAAGCATAGAGAAACTCTATACGTAGTTGGTTAGGGATGAGCGACACAAGTACTACGACGGATGTGTGTTCCGCAAGCGACTCTACCTATTTTTCTTTGCTTTTCTTTTCTTTTCTTTCTTTCTTTCTTTCTTTTTTTTTTTTTTTTGCTCTTTGTTCTCGTCTAGCAGTCGAATTTCTTTGCCGTGGTAGTATTGATCTAAACCTTATCGGTCGCGGAGGAGAACAAGCGGCATGGATGAAGCTGTAGGTGGATGAAAAAGGAAACTGTCGTTCCAGATTACCGTGTCTCGGATATGCGATATCATATTATTGAGCGACGATCAGATCCAAGAACCAAGTGGACGGGTTCATATTTATGATGTATAATACGGTCGCTCGCGTATCTTTCGTGCATGATATGTGCATAAATGCTGTGTTTATCGTGCGTCGAGTGAATCACGACATAAATTCAATTCTTTGCCTCAGCCTGAAGGGAAGAGAAAGGAAACAACAATAATTATAAGCATAATCCTTGTGTAACTACCCCGGTTTTGTTTGTAATGGAAACCAGTGAGTAGGCAAAAAAAGCACCTCGTCGGCAAAGAACACCACAACTCCCAAGTCCGATTCACTACTTGCTGTAGTTCTACACAATGTGTCTACTAAGTAATCCAATATGTCTCTCGACTAGACCATCCCATATTTATCGGAACCCGAAGGAATAGCCGAACAGCAGTGGTACATCTTCCAGTGACCCGAATGAAAATGGTCTCCACATCATCTCCATCCAGGGTAAAGCCTATTTTATGCAGCTGCCCTTGCGTCAAATCAAAACAGTGTATAATGCTGTTATTGATGGCTGAGTAATGATGCATTGACCCGAAATGGAAACGTCTGGAGCCTAGTAAGTTGTGAGGTACGGAAAGTACATACCTCATTTTTCAGTCGCCTAGGTTGTCTGTACAATACTACGTCGGCAACAATTTTCATGCACCATCTGCCGAGCATCTCGCATAGACTTTTAAGATAGACCTTCTTCAGGTACAGTGGGCTGTGCGGTCCAGTTGAAAAGAGGTCGTGCTATCATGGTCCGCGGGCTGGTTTGTGGGCTATTTAAGCTTCCTGGGACTTGGGGATAAGCGTTGGTGCACGGATTGCCTTGTTGCATGCATGTATGTAATTGTAGCTAGGCAGTATCACAATGTGTATGGACTATGGAGAGATAAGTGCCTGGGTCAATAGAGGGCACATGCTTTCCAGGTGGGTTAGATGGGATCACTGCGCTCCGAACTGCCTGTAGATTCAATTGAATGGATGATCCTGATAACAGTCTACTTTTAGGCAAGGTGGGATGGGGCTATTGCAGATGAGTCCAAGCCGGAATTACCCCCCACCCAGAGCTTCAACTGATCATTTGTTTACCCTATTTTCTAGCTAAAGTCATGAGAAAGATATGCCGAGGAGAGAGAAAAAAAGGAAAAAGACTTGGGTCTGGAATCCCCGCGGCCTCAGGCTGTCAACAGCTGACTACTCCTTCGGTCTTAGTCTGTCGGCGCTCGAGCTCTTTAGTCTTGGAGACCGTCGCCTGGTGGACCGCAGCTAGGCCGTGATGCGTCCCATCCTTTGCTGCCCGTTCTCCCGTGACAGTCGACAGGTCGAATTGAGACCTTGGGACTTTTGTCGGAGGCGAGGCTTCTATTTTTGATCGTTGGTTAATATCGCTCCGGCCACTGGTGACGAAGTCCTGTGATTTTGGGGTATGCTCCACCCGGACTAGATTCAAATCGAAGGACAAGTTCGAAAAGGGAGGGCAAATTTGTCAGAGACATTGCCATCTTCTTAATTGCCATCCGATTCCTAAGTATAACAACCACAACACCAGCCCTGGATGAGTAGTTTCGCTGTTCCATAATTAATCCTAAGCAATGAAGGTTCTGTCAACCATGGGACAGGCTTCTGCGTTGTCGATCCTTTCTCAACTTTTTGCCTTTTTGTTGTGGGTTTTCCTTGTTTCTTCCTCTTTTTTTTTTTTAGCCGTAAAATTTAGTGTCTTAAGCTACCCTTGTTATATGTATGCCTAGCACTAAAAGAGTTTTATTCCTATTTTTTTCATTTGTTTGCAATCAATGTGAGGGGAACAGGAACAGTTGCTTTGCCACCAGTCTTTTAGTGCCTTGGCTGGCCAATGGTCCATCGTTGACGAGGTAAAAGAAAAAAGGAATGGACTCGAACCCTTGTTATGTCTATGCAAGTCTTTGCACACTGTCCATACCGGTGGAACTGCGCAGGGACATTCATGTCTTACTCTCTTTCTAGATTTATCTTTGATTCCTTGAGCATTACGATTAGATAAACATTTGTTATGACGATAAACAAAGATATGCATTTTTCTCTGTGTGCTGAGAGTAGTGCGATGTGATTCCATTGACTCACGGGCATATATGCCATCAAAGGTACCGGCAATAAGGGGCTGTCACAGTCTAGTGGGAAGTCTTGGGCCGTTTTTAATCTGGCATATATTAATCGCGGAACACTAACGATGTTTGGTGTGGAAGGGAAGGATTTTAGAAAATTAATAAATAAATGACAGATTAATTAATTTCTTAATTAAAAGGAAGGCAAAAAAAGCAAAGAAAAGAAAAAGAAACGATCCCACCTGCGTCCGCCATACTTCAGTCATTCATTGCTAAGAAACGCCTCTGTGATGAAAAGGAAGATCATGAACGGTTTGGGCGTCGACTAACGGGTTTAGTTGCGTTGGACTTGGGACTTTTGGTCCCCTCGGAAAAAGGATCATTCCATTGATTGATTTTCCCCGTGATCTGACGATTGTACGGAGTACATTCTTTTCTTTTTTCTTATTTGATTTGATCTTTTTACTGTTTTCTACTTATGGCAACGAGATGAAGTGATTCGAGACATTATAATATATGGATACCGGAATTTATTCATGCGAATCAATCATATTAATATCATACTGGTATTATTATTTCATATTTATGTATTTTATTTTCTTTTAAATAATAGATCATTATTGTTAGAACCAAGTTATCAGTCAACACACGGATCACCTGCTCCCCGACCAGTCAGGGATGGGCAGAACTGACTTTGTTAGTGTGGGAAGTTTAGTTTTCACGCCTAAGCTGCGTCTGGTAATCTGCCCTCTTCCATATACTCCACCGGGAGAACCGGTGGATAATCACCCACCCAACGACCCAAACTAGGAGTTAACTGATGATCCTGAAAAGTGAACCTGGAGAAAAAAAAACAAAAAAAAAAAAAAAACGAGTACTGTACTTTTTATTATGTGCTGCTGGGTCCTTGTCCCGCTCCCCTCCGCCATCGTTCTTTATCGCAGCTCCATCCCCGACTTTATACTTCTCTTCCTGTCTTCCGACTATACTCCCTCCTTTGGATTCTTTCCTTTCTTTCTCTTTCAATCCCTCTTCTCTCTCTTTCCCTTCGGTGGATCACCGCTGGCTTTTCGATCGTTACTTGCTGCTGGTGGCAATCCAATTGATTAATCTCGCGACTCCTACCACGAGACGATAACGCTCATTCCTCCTTTCTTGGGTCGTGTTTGGAACCTCCGCCCACCCCCCCGTCGCCCTTGCGTATCTTCGCCACGAACAACCAGCTTAACTTTACACCCCCGCGTTCGCTGTATGCTCGAAGAGGATCATTTCCCTCCTACTTTCGTCATTATCGGCCTGTAATCTCGTCGATCGCTCTCCTCTCGATTTTCTAGGCTCCAGCTTCGGGATCCGCATCGTGGTCCTTGCCGCAACCCCAACCCAGTTTCCTCGAGGAGGCAGGATTCCCCTCTGTCTGGATCAGCGCAATCTAGTTCCTGCCCTGCTTCGATTTACGGCGCTCTTATTGTTCCCTTTTTCTCCTAGCCTTCTTCTAAAATCCCCGTGCTCGTGCTCGTCAACCATCCTTCGCGCCCTCGTTTTGATCCTGGATTAGGAACGTGTTCTGCGATCAAGGAACACCGACGACCGACGACTATAGACGGAGGGTCGACACTCCGTCATCTGTTTTCTGCATACGTGTTGAGAGGTACGTCCTGGTTACCCGGTCACCCTTCCCCAGCATTCCCGCCATTCCTCCCCTCCCCAAGTACTGCATTCCCGTGGTGATGTACCAAACCCTTCCAACAACACCTACCTAAACAATACTCCCAGCCCTCCTACGAACTGGGTGCCCTAGATGTTGACCATGAGTATCGTCATCTACAGATTTGGATAGACTCCTATTTTCAATCCTTGATTACGCTAATACATCACCGCCGCTGTACAATCTCCTTGTGTCGCCACAATTAACTTTCTTCCCCTTGATAGCAACTACACTCGATTCCTCTGAATTCCGTATCGCGTCGCTGAGGATGTTCATTGAATCTTCTCTTTCATAATCTGCGGTCAGCGACCCTGCGTCCGGCTAGACCAACTGGAAGGAAACCATATCCAGAACCCGAATTCGAACTAGAAAGATATGGAACCAATGAAGCCACACATTGCGCCACTGAAGATCGAAAAGGGAAACTCCAACTTCTACTCCAACCGCTTCTACTGTACGCAGCATCATCAAATGACACCTCCTTTAACGCCATCCAACACCAAGAAAGACGACAGCATGGAAGAGACGGAAACTCCGCGAGCCGTCTTCCATAACTACTTGCGTGCCTTCTACCCGTTTCATCCATCCGGAGACGTATCGCCCGCTACCATCACACTACCATTGGATCAGGGGGACATCATATTAGTGCACTCGGTTCACACAAATGGATGGGCAGATGGCACATTATTAGATACCGGTGCTCGGGGCTGGCTACCCACTAACTATTGCGAAGCCTACGATCAGTTACCAATGCGTCCGCTCCTGAAAGCGTTGACCGACTTCTGGGACATCATCCAAGGAGGATGCGGCTTCCCTCTACGTGAATTTTGCAACCAGGACACCGTAAAAGGCCTGATTGCTGGTGTACGCTTTCTACTGGTAAGTACTGACACCGGGAGAACGACAGTGGGATAGCTGACATGTCCAAGGAAAAATCCGAGTGTCTTACTCGCGACTCCGTTCTGGTAAGAAGCCACGACGGTTTGCGTCGGAACCGCAAAGCTTTGCTTGCAGATCTCTCTTCCCTTGTCCGGACGACGAAGAGATGCCAGGAAATGCCCAGTAGCACCAATGACACAGAACATGAGGTGTGTATGATGGATGAAATGCTTCTGAAGGCATTCCGAATTGTGACTCGCGGTGTTCGTTTCCTCGATATATGGACTGAGGAAGTGGGCCTGAGCCGGACCATCGCCGAGCTCGGCCAGGCAACACACTTTGACATCCTTCCAACGCCCATGTCTGAGACATTCCCATCGGAGGCTGATACAGAGCGGGGTGAATCCCGACTGCTAAATCGTAGCCGATTGGACATGAGTCGTGCGTCTAACCGAACGGACACGATAGAGTCTCAGTCCCATCGCCCCGTGTCCGTGTCCACCAAGCGGATCTCTCACCGAGTGTCGTGCTCAGCGCCTGCTGCGGCCTCCCGAAACCCGAACCTGGCTTCAGAAAGGCTGAACACTACATACGATGCATTTCTGGGAGTCCTGGGCTCGTTCATTGGTCTCCATTTACAATCACGTCCCTCAACAGAGCTAGTAGTTACCACGGAACAGGCGGTGCGGTCATGCCGAGGTCTGCTGACTGTGGTCGAGGCGGTATGTGAGCATGATCCACAGGGATGTGGGCTCCTGGAGCAAGCTCGGGACACTATGTACGATCGACTTTCAGAGCTCGTCTATGCCGCCCGGGATGCCTTCCGACCCGCTCATTCCGCAGATGACGAGCTTATCTTCATGCCAGATGAAGGCAAGCGTCTCGTTGACGCTGCAACTGACTGTGTCAGAGGGGCGGGAAACTGCTTGGCGAAGGCTCGCTGGATGCTGGAGCAGAGTGGCGATTTCGAACTTGAAGCGTTGACCCAGGACTCCAGCACCGTTCACGACATTCAGACCACACCTATTCCACAGCGGACCGGAAGCCTGGCAGGCGACCAGAAAGAAGTATCCTTGCGCCTCCCTCCTCCTCCGCTTGAAATTCCTGTGAAGAAGAACCTCCGCGATTCCACCTCTACTCCGGGCCTTACCGAGGCTGCCACCCCTTCCTCCTTCAATTCACGTGCATTGGTTACTCCAACCACTGATAACACCGATCAACCCACAGCTATGCTGTCCACTAGTCTAGACAAAATGTCCACCTCATTGATGCAGGACGCTCATGTGGCAGATAGCATCCAGTGTCGCGACAGTCACCCGACATCTGAAGTCAGTGAGTCCTTCGGCCGCGGCATCACCAGCACCGGGAGCAGCTTCACATACAACAGTCATCTCCGTGACTCCGAAATGAGCGGGGTCTCCCAGACATCCACCCGGGCCACCTCTCCGGACATTTGCAACAGCTACCAAGCTCCATCGCTGCATGGCAGTATCAGCCACTCGACTTTGGCCGAGGAGAATGAAGAGACGGAGGCAAACATTTTGGAGAAGACCTTCGCTCATGAATTGATTTTCAAAGATGGCCAAGTCATGGGTGGAAGTCTTCGGGCCTTGGTGGAGAAGCTCACAGCCCATGGGTCGACCCCAGATGCCATGTTCGTCTCCGCCTTCTACCTCACCTTCCGTCTCTTTGCAACTCCAATGGAGTTTGCCGAAACCCTTGTCGACCGGTTTATCTACATCGGCGATACGCCCCACGCTGCAGGTCCCGTTCGCCTTCGTGTCTACAACGTGTTCAAGGGATGGCTCGAGTCTCACTGGCGCCATGACTGCGACAACGTAGCACTGGACTTTATAATGAACTTTGCCAATACGACCTTGATGCAGAACCTGCCTTCTGCAGGAAAGCGCCTGGCAGAGCTCGCGGAAAAAGTCTCGGCAGTCCATGGTCCAGTGGTGCCCCGGTTGGTGTCTTCTATGGGAAAGACCAATACCGCGACTGCGCAATACGTACACCCGGATGCTCCGTTGCCACCCCCCATCCTTGGAAAGAAGGAAAATAATCTCCTTAGACAGTGGAAGCACGGCGAGGGTAGCCTCAGCATTCTGGACTTTGATCCAATGGAACTCGCGCGGCAATTTACTATCAAGGAGTCCCGCATCTTTTGCTCTATCCTCCCCGAGGAGCTTTTGGCAACAGAGTGGATGAAGAAATCAGCATCGTTGGCTGTCAATGTCCGTGCAATGTCTACACTGTCCACGGATCTAGCGCATCTGGTGGCTGATTCCATCCTCCAGCTGGAGGAGCCCAAAAAGCGAGCGGCTACCATCAAACACTGGGTGAAGATTGCCAACAAGTGTCTGGAGCTTGACAACTACGACACGCTGATGGCTATTATCTGCTCACTGAACTCGTCAATGATCTCTCGCCTCAAGCGGACATGGGAAATTGTATCCCAAAAGACCAAGACAACGCTTGAGTCTCTGCGGGGCATCGTTGATGTATCGCGCAATTACGCGGTTTTAAGACAACGACTCCAGAACCGCATACCCCCTTGTTTACCTTTTGTCGGTACATACTTGACTGACCTGACATTCGTTGATCACGGCAATCAGCCGTTGCGCAGCCTGCCTACCGAGGACGGTGAGATGGCAGTGATCAACTTTGACAAACATATGAAGACGGCCAAGATCATCAGTGAACTGCAAAGGTTTCAAATCCCATACCGATTGACTGAAGTACCGGAGTTGCAAGCCTGGATGCAGAACGAGTTGATCCGGGTACGGTCGAGCGGCGAGAAGAGTATGCAAACATTCTATCGCCGGTCGTTGGTGCTGGAGCCGCGTGACCCACCCCAAACTCCACGCTCGATTCCTCCTCAACCTGAGTCGAGCGCATCGTCTATCCTGGAGAATGCCAAGGATAAATTCGACTTCCTGTCTTGGACACATCCGTCAAAGGCCAAGTCGGTAGCCACTAACGGTTGAAACGTCTGCATTGGTGATATGTGGCCACTATTATGATTTACGACAGTTACATTCTTCGATCATGTCTTACGGTGTTATATCATTCTATCATTATTGTTACCTTGCTCTTTGTCCAATTGTTTTGTGGATATCCATTTCCTTTCGGGGCGGCACTCGTGTTATTCTATTCGTTGTTCATTATAAAAGCGATGGGTCAGGATACGCTAGATGGAGTCAAGCGGATTCTAAAAGGGTGAATTGGGATTTTACCTGGGAGAAAAGGGAAAGAAAAAAGAAGACAAAACACAAACTGGGTTTTCACATACAGGATATTATACAAGCCTCACGGCTGGCTGTTGGGACATATAAACAGTGGGAGAAACACTCCCTGTTCTTTTCCTTTCTTCACCCTGAGTTGGATTTGGGTACATTGGGTGATCTCTTGACTTGTCGCAAGGAACTGTGTTATTAAGTATTTATTTTTGGATCGACTGAACCGGCTGCATTGGATACGATTGGGATTGGATGGGACAGGAGCAGGACCGGACTGGAATGGGTTCATTTGGGTGGATTACATGTACCGTACTTTTGTTTATACAATTTTCTGACAATAATCCTAATATTGTCTATCTTGATGACATTCTTTCCATCCTTGATCACCTCTGTACTGTAGACCCTAAGACCTGCGAGGCATGTGCCAGTCAGTAGAATGAAGCTTAACAGTAACGTCCAGTTGTTTCGATTGCTCCCTACTTCGAGCCGAGGTCGAGCAATGTCTAATAGCTGGTTAACTACCTGAGTCCTGGGGGTGCAAAGCCTACACGTATTCGGCTTTTGCAGTGTATCTGTTTGCGTCGTGGCAGGTTCGTTTCTCCGGGACTATCTAGTTGTAAGATGCATCGTGCGCTAGATCATTGACTGCTAAACAATATGGATCAGGTTAAGGGAGATGCAATCTTGTCCCTCCAGGTTTTGAACACTTCAGCAAAGTCAGACTGCTCTTCTTCTCCGCTCGTGTACTCAGCTCCTGGATGAACCATTGTCAACGTATCCGTCATGTCAAGTAACGGGATCATTGATGGCCGTCCATGTGCACATTGGAACGGAAAGACGCATCGTGCGAGGTTTTCGACAAGGCTTTGACATTCCCCAATCGTCAGCTCATCGTTAAACATGATGGCGGTCCGACAGGCCCGTGAGTTCAACAGCTCAATGATTCCCTGGGGGCAAATATCAAGTTGTTCCGCCCAGCGGTCCTGCTCCAAAACTGATACCCTGTTCTCAGGTCCCCTGCCGTTTTCCTCGCGTCTCCAAATCTCCCCCCGAATTAGATTTGTAACCAATTCTGGCTCGAGCCTGCAGCGCTCGGCGATAAGCATGGGGAGTGTATGCACAAAAATGTATGCAGATTTGTCTGCTGGCCCCTGTTCAACGGTGTACTCAACACCCCAAAACTCAAAAAACTGTTTATATCTTCCAAAAACATATGCCTCGGTAACCGGTATCTCAAAAATAATAGGTTCCAATGTGACCGTCTGTACCTGCCTAGAGCCTTCTACTGGTGGTGTGAAGTACTCTTCGAATAATCTCTCCACCCGGCATCGCTCATCAGCAGCATGCTGATCGATAAGAACCAGGATTGAATCAGGACCATTGCTATAATCACTCGCTGCCGTAGATCTTATCTTAGCTAGGATGAACTTATGGTCAACCTGTGCGATTATCTCTGCCGTTTTCAGATCCTGTCTTCGCAGTTTGCCCCGTACATTTGGCAATCCCAAACTCTCAGACCCGCAAACGTCCGTTGAAACATCGCCAACCATTCGTGCTTTAGTGCCATATCTCGTTCCGATCACATCGAGAGATTTCTCAGATCGGCTGAAAACAGGGTTGTCCCATTCGTCCATCATTTTCTCAACCCATAAGTTCCGTGTCCTGCTCAAAATTGCCGACCTCGGCCTTGTTATACTATCATATGCTCGCATCGTCTGGAGTGATCCTGTTGATCTAGGCCTTTGAACGGCATCCATGGGTGATCTAGCACCCACTGACTGGCCTGTTCGGGAGTTGACCAGATGACTCGTTCCAGTATAGGGATCGGTCCAAGAAATGGCAATATCACTTCCCGATCCATTCTCAATTCCAGGCGCCATAGAACCAGTGTACGTGGATAATACTTCTGACTCCTCAGGCGCCCTACCATTGTCTCTTTCTGGCCGATATGGCAGGTTGCCCTGGGCTGAGCCCCGCTCAATGCCCTGGGCCTCCTCTGGCGAGGTTGATTTGACTTTTAATCTCGCAGAGCGGGCGTTGTCAAATTCCTGGGCACTTTTGATTCTTGACCACTCTCCAAAGCTTTGACTGACATTTGGTGCAGACCTTTGGAAGTTCGGAAGTTTCAGTTGATCGCACAGGGCTTCCTCACTGTTAAACACTTGACCTGGACGATTTGGTGCACGATCAGATCTGCTTGTGGGCGCTCCAACCGTCTGTTTTTCCGTCTTCTGTCTCCTTTTCCCAGTGCGCGGGCGTAAATTATGCTGTTTCAAGAATTCTTGTATCATTGCTGCAAGTACATCCATAATGCGCTGGACAGATTTATCCGACTCAGGCAAATCATGGCCCTCATTGTTGATTTTGTGTGACTCATTAGTATCTATGCGTATATAGAACATAGGCCACTTGTTGACAGTCTTGGTCATAGGTTTCATATTTGAACTGCCGTAACGGTCAGGATGCTCCGCTGAGCTTGTCCCTCGAGCGGATATAGATGGAGTGATACTCGTGGTACCGAAATCAGACAGAGAAAATAAGCGATTTACTTCGGCATAGAATAAGCTGACACTGCTTTTGGGGAAAACTGGATCCATTCCCAAGGAGATAAATTGTATTTTCTTTGTAGGGTGTGGCACAAGGGATATAGCAGCATGAACAGAGAAACCGGGCACGTTAGCTGAAACAGCATCCCAGCTGTGAACGTTCTGAAATTCAATTAGCCCTGCCTGCGCAAAGATTGATACTATGCGCTGGAGGTCCAGTTCACCATCGGTTCGGCGATTCTGAGTTCGGGAACGGATGATGATCCTCTTATCTTTAGAAGCTTCAATGATGACCAACTTTGTCAAGTTATCGTTCGCAATCATTAACGAAACTAAGAGCTGTCGTAGTTCATCCCATTGCCGATCCAGCTCATCGTGCCTTTGCAAGGCCAAGGCGCGATTTTTCACTCGCACAGGCATGTTCCCAAACAAATCATTGACCGTAACGCTAGTTCCATGATTACCGAGCCCGAGCTCCTGTTGGACTGGAGCTGGTATCAGTCGTGCGACTGGAGTTGAATGGTGAAGCATGATGGTATTTGCGTTGGAGTGGCGAACATGGTGCGAAGTGATGGTCAGCAGCGACAGTGCAGCCAACGAGGCTAGAAACAGCCCCTTCTGGCCATATACGCCAGTGTCAGTATGGTATTTTGACGTATCTACCAGTGAGTAAGCGAAAATCTATCTACTCGACGCACATTCAACTTACGATGCGCCTTCCCTAAGCCTCCGTCTGGCTTGAACTCCGTTGGTTGAATTCCATCACCATTGTCATCCACCTTACATCCCCCACGTTGGAAGTCTACCATCACAGAAACTGTGTGGGCATTTGCGTCCAGCGCGTTCTTCACTAGTTCGACGATCACCCCATTTAGGTGCGTGATGGATGTGGAAGATTTGAGCTTCGCTACCACTTCGGGCGGCAGGGGCTCAATCCTGCGACTGTTCCCAGACATCGCAAATGGTCAAAATCAAAGGTACATGGTTTACAGAAGGTGATTGCCGCCACATATTGCCATTCCGGGGTTCAAGTTACCTCCATGGCACAAGAAAGTATGTTAGGAAAAGGAAAGAATGAGAGGCGGAGTTGCTACCATATTAGAATGACGGTGTTCGTTCCCCACGCTCTGGCTAAAATATCATAATTTTTAGCGCTGCCGGCTCCCCGCCGTGACCATGGTCCAATGGTAGGGCGGATATCTACATCACTACTAATCATCTCGGTCTATCCAAAATATCCTACGATAGTTCTGATACTTTCTTCTGCTTTAGTTTTATTTCATTTTTAATTATTTTTTACTGATTACCAACCAGGAGGAGGAGGTAGATATGCAATAACCCAAGCGACTTAATGAACTTTACTTCTGCGGAAGGGTAACCCAGCAAATAGGGAACTAAGTATGATTAGAACTTCGCGTTGCCTGGAGATTAGTCGGAGTATCTGCACAACCCAAAGTCCAGAGTTTACTCCGTAGTGACGAAAGGGATGGTGTAAGATACGCGCAATCCTTGCAGTAGCCAAGCCTCTTAAGCTTCAAGATGGCCATGAATAGCAACATTTGACGCACTGCGATCGGCCACTACTAGGTGTCTAGTGAGAAGGCTGGTACATACAATCCGTGGTTGGAAAAGATAATCAAAGGCTTTGTTTGACTTTTGGGCCGCCGATGAGGCGGGGATCACGTGCGGCCAACCCCGGCGTCTCCTGCTGAACTCCTGAGGCAAAGGCAACAACCCAACATCTTTCTGACTTTCCAACTTCTCTCTGGTACGATAACGACTCCTGCTACCAGACTTTGTTTGTGTCGCTACGCTTTTAGCTTGAGCTTTAATTACAAATCTTGGTACTGCGTCTTCGTCCATCTCGTATTCCCCGATCTCCTGCCGCTCTTATCTGATCGTCTGCCTTGTCGCATTGACCAGGACAGTCTCTAACGGCTCAGACATTTTCCTGGCCTAGCTGCCTCCCGATACCTTTTGAACGGTTTTGGCTTTCTCGGATCTATACCTGTGCAAGGCCAGAATGGCCACTGCTGAGGGCCCCGCCAGGGCGCATGGTGTGTTTCCCCAAGCGCGGTGCCAACGATGTTTCTGGGCTTAGTATCTAATGTGTTTGACTCAGACCGCAATGGACGCCGTCGCCCATTTTCCAGTTGGATGAAGCGCCTCGCCAATCTCAAGAGCTCCACCGACTCAGGCAGTACTCGTTGGTCTAATAAACGCCATGCTGTACCCAAACACAAACGGAGCCTGAAGAACAACCCCTACCCGCTCTCCGGCACAGTCAACATCCATGAATATAACAGTGACAATAATCCATCCGACTTCAGCGATAGTAATGAACAGAGGTCGTGTTCGCAGAGCGAGCCGTCCCTGGCGTACTCCGGGTGCGACAATCAAGTGCCGGCGACCAGTGCAAAGTCTACCGCGCCAACTATCTCTACAAACGGTGACACGGCGATCTCAGATGCTGCATATTCGAAGGCTGGAACAATGGCAACGGTGGGCGGTGGGATCAGTTCACATGGTGGAGGGGAAGGAAGTACCTTCTCCTCCCCAGCACCGTCAGTACGGTCGCTAACCACCACTTTAACCACCGTGCAATCGGCGGCACCTTCCGGTCATCTTTATAATACGCAGAATACACATCACGGTATACATAATACAAGCTCGACACATAACACTACAACACAACAAGTGCAGTTTTCACACCAATTTCCTCCTTCTCCGGCTACTGCAGTACCGCCCCACCTTGCCCCTCACGGCCAGTCCGTTACGTACAGTACTGCGACTGCAAACAATCTTCTGACTGACAACGCTTCTATCCTCACTTTGGCATCTTCCTCCAAGAGACGTCGACGGAACTCATTGGATACCAATGCCTCAATACGTGCCCTCGCCCCGTCGAGTGTTTTCGGTGGTAGCCGGGAAAGTCTACCATTAAGCGTACTGAGCGGGAATGTGGGAGAACCGTCGAATACATCAGCCTTCAACGCCCCCGGAGTCCTCAACCGACCGAGTATAGTTGGCCTAGCTAGTGCGGAGCGGATCAGCATCTATTCAGCCTCTGGCGCGACACCTATAAACGGAGGCGGGGAACGCGGGAGCCTGTATGCGAACAAGCCAAGCCCGGGCGTTGGGGATGGTGCTAGTTTTATAAGTGTGGGCCAGTCACACAGTCGGCATGATAGTAACGCGGCGAGTATGTCCGGTGTTGCTGGGGCCATGGCCAATACGATCTCAACCGGCCGCATCAGCCGCCGAGGTTCGGGATGGGGAGAAATCACGGGCGATGAAAGTGACGAGGAGAAGCCGAGGGATCGAAAGGAGGACGAAGAGCTTGATATCAAGTCTGAAGTGCCAGGCGAGGCGAAGAAGGGCTAGGTTCATGACCGAAGGTTGTCCCAATTTGAGATTGGGGCGATCGGAGATGATGTTACGCACTCAAGAAACTGAATATCCATGTATAATTTCCGTTCACATGATGACTAATGCAAAGAAGGAAAGGTAGAGAACGTTTATGAGGGAGTTGGTTCGGAGTTCGACTGTTTTGTTTTTCTTGGGTTTATGTCAGTTTCTCGGGTGGTGATAGGATATTTGGACGAACTGTTGATGGACTTGATATCCCCTGCGAATGAGTTTCACTGTCGTTTATCATTTCTTTTTCAATTTTCACAGTCTAATAACATGCTAGTCCAGTAGCCAGACGGGCTGAGAATATAAACAGGGAATAGAAATAAATGTTCTCGATCACAAGGTCATTAACTCTCGAGGCCAGAATCAGGACGATGATAACACGGAGATATAGAAGGATTGTTGTTGAGTATCACGTGAGAGTTACTCCACTCGATGCTTTTCTTTTCGCCCCCATCTGGGGATCAGTAAGCATAAGACCCTTAACTATAAAAATAACTAAACTAAACTCCACAGTTATTGACTTGATCATATCTGGGGCAATCGAGTTCGACTTCCCATCCTGAAGATTGCATGCACATACTACTCCGTACATTAGCCTGCATCCAATGCAAGGGAAGGGAATTTGAATTTGGTTGAGAGTGGGTCAGCGCACTACACGGTACCCTACTAAATTACTAACTAATGTTTGGTTCCTGAGCACAGTCCCCTTTCAGCTCTGGTGGAGATGATAGGCTCGGCGCTGATGAGAAAATCCATATTTTGTTTCCAATGGAATAGAGTTTGATTCGGTCCCTAGGCATAATTATGCATCACCTGATCTGTGCCCAGACGATTTCTGAAGAATTGAAAAAGCGGCGCCGGAGGGGAAGAGATTCTTTACATGTACATACAATACCCAATCGAGCAACTTTCACCCCCTGAAGCGGGAGGTATGGTTTCCTTCCAATAGCCGAGGTAGTGGCAGAGACTTTCACTCCAGATCGTCCGTAATGGCAGCCCCCGAGCCCAAGAAGACCGTCGCCATCATCGGCTCTGGAATGGCAGGGCTGGTGTCGGCGTACTTGATCCAGCAAGACCGCAAACGCAGATATGAGGTGGAGGTGTTTGAAATGGTACTTTTGAATACTTGATATGCCCCTAGTCAACGTGGACTAAACAACCCCTACAGCAAGATCAGTTGTCTCTGGACTCTGCCTCGTACACTATAACTTCACAAGATCATCATACGTATCGGGTTGATGTACCCATGCGCGCATTCGATGATGGCTTTCATAACAACCTCAAACTGATGTATGATCATCTCGGTGTTAAATACACGTCGCCGAAATTCATATATCCACTATCTACCATTTCCACAACGGATGGAAAAAAGCTGCCTCCGCACTTCATCCACTCTTCTAGCAATCACCAAGTACCGCCAATTCGTCCTGAAGGTTGCGGTTACGTGGAATGGATACTGCGAATCTTGTATCTGGCAGTATGCTATTTCTGGTTTACGGCTTGTTGCTTCCTGGTTGAACCCAATCCAGCCACCCCCTCCGATGAAGGTGAATCATTACGACAATACCTTGGGCGGATTCGATTACCACAGTACTTCGTCAACACCTATTTTCTACCGTTACTGTCCAGCGTGACAACTTGCTCACATAGTGAGCTTCTTGATTTTCCCGCGATCGACGCTGTGGACTATGCGAGGAGAACATATCGCCAGCCGCACTATACCGTTGTCGGAGGCGTTCAAAACGTCCAGACCAAGATCTCCAACGCCCAATCTGTAAGGCTCGGCGCAATCGTTACCCAGGTCGAGAATGTTGGTTCCAAAGTCCAGGTCACATGGACCGACTTGAAAAGCAAGGAGGTCCATTCTAAACAGTTCGATCACGTCGTAATGGCGGTCACTCCGAACGTGGTTGGTGCAATCTACGAACCTCTACGAAAACTCATGAGCTCGATCCCTGTGAACCAGGGAGAGGCGGTGGTTCACCGTGACAGATCCTCCATCCCGGATTGTAGCCAGTCACTGGGCAGGTTCGCCGCAGCGGCGCGGCAATCCGTGGACCCGACTCAGATTCTGCACATCTGCTCTAACTCCTCGGCAACGGAGGCGATACATGAACATCCGTGTTCCGTTCTCGTGACAAGTTTTCCGATCGCTCCTATAGACCCCGCTAAGGTTATTCATCGTGCGCGACTAACCCGCGTTCTACGAACCCCGCAAAGTAGGAAGATAGTCAACCGGATATTTGGCGGAAACCCTCAACATGCGTACCAAGAGAAGGAGAAGAGCTGGTCTAACGGCACCGGGAACGTTTGGCTTGCTGGCGCCTGGTGCTGGGACGGAATGGTCCTGCTCGAGGGATGCGTCGTTTCCGCCATGAGAGTTGCCGCAAGCCTAGATGTCGAAGTTCCATGGCTAATAAGCCAATGACTACGTTTGAACGATGTTCTACAGTGACGAAATGATGTATATACGGACAGGTACACTTATAAGTTTCCATCTATTCACATAATTCTGCCAGTTCAGGAAATATTGGCATTCTTGCATCCAACATAGTTAATGCTACACCTGACTTCACATGCTACGCTTTAAGATACATAACCGACTGCTTTGCCGAAGAGCCGCGGCGCGAGGATGCACTACTCTTGGGCGCGAGCTACCACCACAAACCCCCTCAATACCCCGGTCCTTGCCCACCAGTTGAATGCCTTCGCGGCGCTCTTAAACTTGCCCACGGTCATTCCATATCGCTTAAGCTCCGCGTCTTGCTTCCTTATGTAGTTCGCAATACCTGCGAAGACGTGCTCTGAGATATCCCTCATCTCAATCATATCGCGCTCGTACCCAGCCCGGACCAGCATATTCACGTATTCCTCCTCCGTAATGAAATTCGAATAGGGCATCCCGGATATAAGACACATCAATCGTAGAACTAGTTTTTCCCAGAGCGATGCGGATTCAGAGATCAGAAGGTCGAACGCCATGATCGAAGCCCGCATATCTCGACATGCATGGTTAAGCAACGGGTCTCGAGATGGCTTGTAGTGATACATTGTATCGAGGGCTAACAGCCATCTTTGTGTCTTCTCGCTCCCCGTATCCGTGCTAGTGGCTTCACTCTTGCTTTCAGCATGACCAGAGCTGCCCAGAGTAGCTTGCCGAAGTTCATTGCCCCAAGATGAAGGATCCGCTGCGTCGGCGGCAAAAATCTTCACATCCGGTGTCCATTCTGCAGAAATTTCGGAATCTCCTGTGGTATCCCGGGAGAGTCTTTCTTGAGCAAAATCCGCTTGAGGTTGCTCAATAGTCACGCCCACGTATGAGTCGAACAGCGGTCGGCTTTCGCGAGTGCTTGACCCTCCTCTCTTTCTCATCTTGCTGTTATGGGCGCCGCTATTGTTGTCGATAGCTGCCTTGATCCCACTGGAAGGGGCAGTAGTGACGGAGTCAGTACAGACCCTACAGAGTCTCCTCGTTAGGTATAGAGATTGATCGCCGCAGCCAATCCCGACATCAACCAGTTTAATATCCTGGTGGTATGCCTTGATGGGTGTACCGTCTTCATTGAGAAGCTTGGCAGCGATGAGGACTTGTTCTAAGAGTGCTTCGCAAGCTTTAGTGAAAGAGCTCGTATTCTAGAATATTGGTTTAATTTTCTTCCAACAAAAGCCATAGGAATATCGAGCTACTGAGCCAAAAGAAAAAAAAGGAAAGATACCTCAAATCTCTCTCTTAACATACCTTCCAATATCCCATGTTCATCCACATGCTTCTAGGGGGAACTTCCATGCTAAGAATGGCATGGTCCAATGAATACAACTTGCTATCATCGACGCCAATAATGTATTGGATAATACGCTCAATGACACCCAGCACCATGGCTAGGAGACTTTTTATTTGCTTCATAGTCTGGAGGTATACCTAATGATCAGTATCTGTGCCGCGTCAGGGGGTTTTTGATGAGCGGCCAAATGGGACGCGAAGAATCAGTATTGGATAGGAGCTATACGTTTGATCCCACTTTTCTCTCAGAACTTCATAGTCTGTGCAGCAGGGCGGGTACAATGATTGTTCAAGCTAGGAGAGTCGAGAACGGCTTTTGATTGATAGACGCTTCGAAGTTGCTATTTCTTGGCATTAATTAGTCATATGCTGTTAGCGTATACAACAGGAAGGTCTGACTTGAAAAAACGCAACACATTTGACTTGCATCGTTCTATATCCATATTTCCTTTGAGCTCTAGATTCCAGAAACACTACGGCTTGGATATGTGTTGGTGAATTAATCAGAGTTGGGTTGTTTTTTGAGAAAGCCATGTACATCGTAGACAGTTGCTTGAATCTACTAATCTTCAGCCCTAATGTCGGCTTCTCCAGGCGAATTCATTGCTTAGGTGTAGGTTAGTTGCAAAGTGTGGCATCCTGTCACTTGGATAGTTTCAAAATGGCTCAATCGAGACATTTACATGTCAATAACATTAGCTACTGCATGCCTCATTAGGATTGGAACTGCTCCAATTACCATCGTGTGTGAATAGTCCAATTTCAAGTCTTTAGACTATAAAAGAATTTCGACTATAGGTATGTATTGCATATGCTCTGGTACAATCTATAAACAAGATGCATCTTCATTTGTCGGGTGTTGTTTTTGATGACAGCCATTCGATCTTTCTTATAGCAAAGTTCATATAAGTAAGTTCACCATAGGGTATAAACCCTGGAATCGCATGTCCCGATTTGATGGGTAAAATGTTCGTGGTATTGTACCTGACATAGAGATTGGAATATACTTCCTATTCGGGCTACATTCTCCATCTTCAAGTTCAATGTATCAATTAGTCACTAGTCAACGATTGCCAAGGCGCACCAAGGCTAGGCTTTGATACACTTGTAGCCGAACTGATTTCCGGGTAGACTTGATTCGAGCGTTTTCTATGTCTCCAATGAGATGAAAACTACCGTAGCCAATGGGCTAGCTAACTGCTGGGCATTATTGAACGCGGATAGCCGTGTATATCAGGTTCGCCGCTGCGGTTATGATTCTGGTCACTCCGTACGTATGAGCTTGAATGGAACGTGCGTCAGATTGCTCAGTAGATTGTTGAGGATAGTGACTAGGGCTTACATCCTTGAAGAGACAATGAGGAATACCGTGGCAACTAAACCACGTGGGGAGTAATATGCCGTTCTTTACTATAGGGTCATAAGATCTCTAATCCGGGCAGGGTATCAATCACGACTAGGGCAATCATATGTTCTCTGAAACGAGGATCTTCTTGTCAGATGGTAGTATTACTCATAAATATTGTAAGTTGTGATTGCTAGCAAGCAGGTGGCAGTAGTAACAGAAATGGAGGGCAGGTTGTGCTTGTACGGCGCACAATACTTGAAAGTCCCGGATCACTGGGAGATAATTTGACGAATTTGCCGAAAGCCTAATCGAGTAGTTTCGGGCTACCTAAGCAGTTAGAGCAGGCAGCGGGAAACCAGAGAGGAGTTGCAAGGGAAAAAGCAAAACAGGCCACTTTTACCAAGTGGGATGCAAACTAAATTAGTAGCATATGATGTGATCGGATCACTTACTCAATTCGTTTTCTACTATGTAGACTGATACTGTGAGATACTCGCAGAACAAGAATGAGAACAAGAGTAGAAGAATATACTTATACTATTTTGTGTGGTTTTACTAGTAGCCGAGTAGATATTGAGGATGTAGTATACTCCCTATGGCATCCATTCTTCCGTCGGCCTCTACTCGGCAATACTGCGGCCCGTTGAACTCGTCGATCACGCAGGAACCAAGATGGATTGGTAAGCAATCCGACTGATGATTTCTTTTTGTTTCGCGCGAACCGCGCATCGGGTAAACCTAAGCCCCCTGGTTCCAAGTATCCTACAGCCTCAGCTCCCTCCACCAACCAGAATAACCGGCGGGTGCACGGAACTTTGACTCTAAAATACGAGGTTACCTGTGGGTGGCTGACTACGAAGAGGTATACGTACAATGTACATACATATGGTACATACTATAAGGGAAAGGGAGGCAAACATGGCATCTGATGGAAAATTAATTAAACGCAAGAGAAAGAGGAAGAGGAAGAGAAGAGCACCAAAGAAGGGAAAGAAGCTCCGAGAGGGACACTTGGGAAAGAAACAAAATTAAAATTAGAAAAATGAAAGAAAATACCCACGATTGCCTTTAACAGTAATTGCTTGATACCGAAACTTAATCTCCGATACAGACTAGTAGCCAGAAAGACTTCATTGTTAGGTCAGTCGAAGACTCTAACCAAGTTTAATTCAATGATTCTTTGGGTCCGCATGCCGACTTCGGCCCCCGAAAGAGGGATGATTCGGAATCGATGTCATGGCCGCGGAAAAGGGTGGCGACCGAAGGATCCTGGTCTTCAAAGGTCATAAATAAGTAATCTTGGATTTCTGGTGACCACGATGTTATATCATTGATTCAATCTGTAGGTAGTGAATGGGACCAGAATAGAAGTATAACCCGTTGTGGATCGTACACAGTAGTAAGAGTTGTGGTGCACGCACGGTGTTTTTCCGCCGTACGGAGTGCTCCGTAGAGACTGATAATTACCCATTAATATGACAAAGCACCAACCACACTTGACTCAATTGGTTAACGGTTTCCCTTTCTTCCCCAGCTGAATCAGCTTTTTCTCTCGCACCCCCACCCGAACAAATTCCATTCCCGGTCGCCCTCTGCGGTCCCACGTCCCACAGTCATTCGATCGTTTCTTGTTTCCCCTCTCTTTCCTTCCCTTCTCTTTTGACTAGACATACATACTTCTTTTTCACTCCCGTCATTCTGCCTCGCAATTGCCAATCGACCCCTCTCAACTTGTACGCGCTTAAGGCGGCCACCACCGAAAGAGAGTATTGTCGCTCCGGAACCATATATCCTTCGAGTCATTTTCCCTCGATTAGCCCAGCGGACCAAAGAACATAAGGAAAAGAAGGAAACGGAAAGGAATATCGAACAGAGAGGTCTCAGAAGCCTCAACGGTGCATCATGACCGAATACAATGGCCGCAGGGCCCCCAACTTCTCCCAATACCTCGACGACCTTAACGCTATCCCGTCGCCATACGATCAGGCTGTCCAGCAGCAACAGGGCTCATACAACCTCGATGCGGACCTCTCCCTCTTCACCAATGCCGAGTTCTTCGATTTTGATAACTTTGGGGATTTGAACCTCCCCGGGTTTGACTCGGTGGAGAGCGACAGAATGAAGAAGGAAAACAACCAAGCCACGGGCCAGAACCCAGATATGGAATTCTTGGATCTTTTCGGTGGTAAGTTGGAAATTCTTCTTTAGATTATACTGTCTCTATTGTTTTTGGACCCGAGCTGGAGGAGCTACCGGTCGCATTTGGTTGCAACTCAGCCGGGTCCTTTCTTTCTTCATACCGGATTTGATTTGCCATACACCGGGAAAGTTTGTTGTTTCTGTTACACGTTTCCTGCTTTCTCCATGTGCATTCTTCATTTCATGACATCGTCATGGGATTCATGGTCCCATACGTTTGCACAATGCCTGTCTCGGATCTTCGAGGCATAGATGCATCCTCCAAGCCACACGCCATCTGCACGTGCCCTCATTGGAGCATGCCTACATTTAAACCCTGTTAAGCGATGATCAAGTTCAAAAATTTCTGTGCAATTAGCAAGGGTCATGGGTTAGTGCCGATAGCGTGAACCCGTTACGCTATGGCGTCATTCCACGTGACCTGATCTCTACGGTCGCATTCAGCTCATGGGATCATCTCTCGTTGAAGGGACTTGATACTGTTCTGTCTGCGTTGATCTTATCGCCTTTGGATCAGTTCGGTTTTGCAATAGCTTTGGCTTGATTTGATAATAATCATGTTCTAACTCTGCTTGAAGGCTTTAGCAACATGCCCGATTATTCAGCTACCGGCTTCAACTCTGTCAATGCTCAGTCACAACCTACATCTCTGCAGAATGCACAGTTCTCGACTGTCCCGCAGATGCCGAACGGACCCGCCAATGCTGTCTCCAGCCCGAACGAGTCCATCTCGACTTCATCATCATCGCCTGCAGCCCAACCGCAGGCCCCCGCCCCCGCTGCCTCCACCCCGTCTTCCGCCGCCGCACCGAAGCGTAAGAACACCCAGAAGTCGGCTGCCATGAGTGTGGAGGAGGCAGCGCGGGTTGCGGCAGAGGAGGACAAGCGTCGGCGTAACACTGCTGCCAGTGCGCGGTTCCGTGTGAAGAAGAAGATGCGTGAGCAGGCCCTTGAAAAGACTGTCAAGGAGACAACGGAGAAGAATACTGCGCTTGAGGCCCGCGTCACTGCTTTGGAGCTTGAGAACCAATGGTTGAAGAACCTGATCACCGAGAAGAACGGGCAATCATCTGAGGAAGGCAAAAAGTCGGAAAACGATATTGCGGACATGTTCAAGAAGTTCCTTGCTTCACAAAAGGCTGAAGGTCAACGAAGTAGTGCTGAGTCGAGGATCGGTGTGGGCACTGCCTGAGTGATATCCAAGTAAAATTATGTTGATTGAATGGCGTTACGTCATTGTGTTCTATGTTCAGGCTTTTACTTCTTGTTCATACTTAATTGGAGCATTAGGAGACTGGGGAAGGCGTCTCACGGAGCAAGGGTTGGTGGGAGGCATGAGTGATGATTTTTCAACGTTCCTTTGATGGTTCAGATTCCACTCCAACGTGGTAAAAAAAGATGGATTGATTGTTTTTTGGCTTCCCACGTTTTATATCCCAGTCTATAGGTATTTCAACATTCTTCAATAGATGACTTTGTGCAGACTACAGCTGCAAAACATTAATCAGATCTACATCATTCACCATAGGCCTATCCATAGCACTCTAGATATCAGGGCAAGCTTCTATCAGAACTCTGAAAGCAAGGCAAATAATAAAAACCTGAAAGAGGTACCTGTTCATTCCCGGAAGCTCTCGATAATGCGCAGGGTCTCCATAGCTAAGTTTTGCATTACCTATAGATTACTCCGTAAGCTTTGCTACCACGTGGGTTTCAGCAGAAACTGAAACAGCCCTGCAAAGCAATCTACTACGCCATTCTGGTGATGGGACTTGAAGAACTTTTCAGCTGAAAGGTCAGTTCTGAATTCATAGCCTTACTGTGTATACTTTAAAAAAAAATCGTCCACACATTTCTTTGGTAAAAGCTGTCTGGTGCCTTGGAACCTGGCACGCTAGCCGAAACTATACCGCTACATAGTGAGTGCACCTTATCGACGATGATTATGTCCCTATCACCACGTGACTGTATCTACTGATGGCCCGTGCAAATGAAGTCGTCTTGATGGAACATCCCACAACCTGTCTTTCAACCATACCTGTATCCGCGGCGGGATAATGCGCAAGAACTCCGTGCAACTATAGACGCCACATCAGGGGGTGACCGAACCAATGGCACGTCCAAAGACAGTTCGCGCGCCCACAACCGCGAGTCTTCCCAGCAACCTCCGCATCCCCTCAACAACGCCATCGCTGGTGAAGTCATTCGGGAAGCTCACCCGGCAGGCATTGCTGGACCTCGTGTTTTACTGGCTGGACGATCGCAATGTCCAGTCCTTCGCGCCATTCCTGGAACGAGACGAAGCCGAAGACGCGGACGACGAAGAACTCGGTCCGTACCCGGCCGAGCGGACCATCGACGACGTGCGCAATGCGTACCAGGAGCTACAGGTGCGAAAGGGCGGGAAACGAGAGGTGATTGATCGCATACTTGAGGGTGACTGGAGACACGGTATCACCTTGCGCCAACTTGCGATGGTTGATCTCCGCTACATGGATGACCACCCGTCAAGTTTGCGATGGACGGCGCTGGAGCTCACTCGCATCGACGCGGATGGGGTGCAATCGCCCGAAACCGACTTTTCCTCCTATATTCCGCGTATCCATGCCTCGACCTTACTTAATAATGTTCAGCAGCAGATTTCCCCCCTGGTGAAAGCGCATTACTACCTCGCCCGCTCGAATACCTTACCCCTCACTTTCCTTCGCATATTCGTGACCAATTCGCCCTATCAGCATCCTCGCCAGCCACCTGAGACGCTTACAGACTCATCAAGAGTGATATATGTTGCTTTCCCGGATAGCTGCCCCTTCGTTTACACGTCCATTGCATCTTCTACAGGCTCCAAAGCCTCCTCCGCCAACGCAGTCGCAACAGATGCGCGGAGCTTACAGCGCATCGTGCGCGACGCCGTCCCAAAAGCGTTATCTCTTCCCCAACGAAGATACGCCCTTAAAGCAACGTCATTGACGGCGAAGAGTCTACAAGCACTGTTAGCACTCCGAGGACCAAGTCGCACGAACGGCGCCAATGGCGCGTTCAGCATATTCGCCGATGCCGTGGTAGAAGGGAGTCCGCTGGACCCACGGCCAGCGAATACAGTTTCCCCTGAGGAACTCCTGAATCAAACCAAACCAGAGAAAAACAAGAACCAACCCACAGAAGATCAGAAAGAAAACGAAATACACCAACCAGGGAGAAAACCCCGCAACTCAGGAGAAGACACTCACATCCCGAAAAAGCGCAAGCTCGCCATCCACTCGCGTTTCGGTACTTCTGGGTCTCTGTCGTCTGCGCCTCTGGACCGTCTTGACGTTAGGCTTCTGGACCGCCCGGATGGAGATGAGGATGATGAGGATAGCGATGCCGATCACACTCAACCGTCCCTCTCACTTACGTTTGCCGGCTCGGATGTTATCAGTGGGATTCGGAAGCTCGCAGAACTGGGAGTCGTTGATCCAGAAAGGATGCCTTCCTGGATGACCGGTGAAGAGGCTGTCAGCGTTGCCGTTGTTCATCGAGGACGTCGTGTGATCAAGGATAGTGGATGAAAGGAGGAGGTCATCGACCCAATACTTACTTTCACGTTCCCTGTGGCATAGCGCGATGAACTGGGGCCCACGTGTCCATTCCGGCGGGAGGCGCTTTTGAACGATATATGCGTTCAAATGGCTGTGCGCGGCCCGGATCAGGCAGTCTGCGATCCGCGAAAGTTTCACCTTTCGTCCTTGTCTATATCCTTCCGCTTGACAAGGGTTTGGATCTTACAGGGTGCAACGAGACCAAGAACACCGCCGTGGTGTGAGAAGGTAATACGGCGGAGACCTATATTTGAATGTGAACAGGGGGTTGTCGTGCGTTTGAGAGCGGATGTCTACTTGCGCGACATGGCTGAGAATTTTCTAAACCCAACCAAATATTTGAGTTGTCAAATTGCATAGTATTTCCCAATAGCATTCTTGGTTAACATTGACTCCCGGGTATCTAGCCAGTCCTGAAAAGCAATAAACTATAAACGCCCATACAACTTCCAATAGGTAACAAACGTCCCACTAGACACCACAGCTGCCGCAGGACCCTAGTGGCATAAGCACCAGATGACTAGTACCACTCAACCTCATCTCGGTCAGCGTTGTAACGCCTGCGACTACGCGAACCATAAGGATACAATTGTCGGGAGACCCAGAAAGGATGATATGTCGAATAGTCTAGGAGACGGAGTGTCAGTACGCATCTAGAAACATTGGAAAAGGGGTGATCGGGGTGACTACAGAGACGGTCTCGTACCGCGTTGACCTGAAAGGCCGAGCTGACTAGCCACATTAATGTATCCTTCTGCAGTCGTTTGTCCCTGAACTCTGAGTTGCTCCAAGTTCACGTCGCTGGTATCTGCCTGCCACGGGGAACGGCTGGTAATGTCTTAGTTTTACTCTGATAGCCAAGGAGTGCGCAATAAAACGTACCAATAAACGCAGCGGACACCTTGAGAATGCTGTGTGACAGCCCATTGTTGGAAGCATGTTTTGTGAATATTATTTCCGCACGCCGCTCGACACCAGACGATCTCCTCTCGGTCAGGTTCAAACTCCATGAAGCAGATTGGACAGTCTCCTTCAACGGCCTTCCTCTTGCCGCCGTTGTCATCGTCAATCTTGGTCTGCTCACGACTCAGAGAAGATCCTTCATAGATCTCACGAAGCTCCTGAGTAAGCAGTATTAGGTTAGAAAGTGTACGATGATGTACGCTCAATAACTTACCATAGATAAGAATGCCAGCTGATACTGTAGGTGTTGCGGAGCTTTGAGGACATTAACTAGGACTTTACAGGTACGGTTATCAGAAATTGTATGAACGATAATAATGATACAATCGAAAAAAAGAAAATAGTAGTATTAAGAATGGTGATAGCACATAAATTCAACTTACCGTAACATATATGCTTGCATTGGTTCCCTTTTCGAGCATCCGGACAGGTGCAGGTCGGCTCCTTCCCAATCACTATCTTGTAGATGTTTCCAGTTGTCCCAGCAATGTCAAAACTCATCTCGGGAACATCATCAGCGCCGGTGACAGTATGTCCTAGGACGAACATTCTAAGGGGGGAAAACATCAACTATGAGGGAAGGAATCGACATATTATCTGGATTGACGACACACCTCTGAGTTGTTGCACGGTTCAATCGCTGTAAGAACGTTTGCGGTGCTTTACGGCGAAATACTCGAGCTCGACGTTCAGGTATTCCCTCGCCTGATGATTGCTTTGCGCTTCGGCTCTTCTTTTGTGGACTGGCAACAGGCGAGTCGCCAGTCAAATCGATCACATTCCTGGGGTCCGTAGGGACCGCTGTATAATCGCCTTCATTTCTACGAGTACGCTTCGCAGATGTGGATATGACGCTGGTTTTCTCATCGACCGTTCGCTTTCGATTTGACGTAGATGTACGGCCAGTTTGTGGAGTTCGAGTATGGTCTGCGGGCGATGACGTAGTAGTGTTCTGTTGCCTGGAGGATGTTGTCCTTGTAGTACCCATACTGTCTGAAAAATTAAGCCAGACACAGTACTAAGTATGATAGAACCGAGTGTCGAATATTGCTGGCGCAAACGAATCGTCGTTGTGGCGGTCCTGCAGGAATAGCGAGAGCGATAGCGATAAGCCTTTCCGTTCAAGAGGTTGACATAATCTCGCGCCCTCCAAATGAATAGATCGGTTGATCTTGCTCTGTATGCGGTCTAATGGAGACACGGCACCTACAAGACAGGGACAAAAAGTGGAGTGCGATTCAGGGGTACAAAAGGAAGGTTAAAATCAGAAAAGCAACCTCTTTGTTATCTATCAATTCCTTCACTGCAGAAATCCGACCGATCATATGCGGAGGTTTGTGGTGTTTGGGATGTTTGCCTTGTTTGTCTGTCAAATGTGGATGCTGATGACGATAGAGAGACAACATTCAATACTTTTGACAACACTGAAATACTCCCCGTCAAATACATAGTCATAACTAATTCACCATTTGACACCAATGGCACGTCCACGCGCCCATTCAGGTGCTGAGGCCTCCAAGGAACCTCATTCAGTCTCCTTAAAAGGTACGCACTGCTGGTAGTTATCATAAGCGGCGCCCTGACTGACATATGCGTAGTTTTGCGGTAAGCATTCCTGTAGATGTCAATTGCCGATCTGACTTTAAAAAGGCTATCGCGGCCTTCTCTGTCCTACCAGTACCCCTTTCCAGAAGCAAACACGAAGATCTCTAACAAAGCATCTTTGAGTTATCCTTCCGATAGTGTGGACAACCAGTTTATTCTCGCCCCTAATGTACGACAGCTATGAGAAGTTTCTAGCTTCGAAGGAAGAATTACGAGCATCTGCTAACAATTAACCAAAGCTTACATTGCCTCCTGCATTTGGGTCTGCTTACGTTGGAGAAACATTTGCTTGCACTCTTAGTGCGAACAATGAGCTCGCAGAAGATGAGACCTCGCGTGTTGTCACGTCAGTCCGTATCGTGGCAGAGATGCAAACTCCATCTCAAGTAGCATCTCTAGAGCTAGAACCAGCGGATGATGCACCCGCGAGAGATGGCCTACAAAAAGGGCAATCGTTACAAAAGATCGTACGATTTGATCTCAAGGAAGAAGGGAACCATATCTTGGCAGTCAGTGTAAGCTACACGGAAACGCTGATTGGATCAGACTCGCAAGCGGCCAGTGGGCGAGTGAGGACCTTTCGCAAGCTTTATCAATTCGTTGCACAGCCTTGTCTTAGTGTTCGGACAAAATCGTCCGAGTTGTCCCCACTGGAGGTCGAGAACAAGTCCCTAGGGCCTTATGGAAAGACTCGGCTGCTCCGCTTTGCCCTCGAGGCGCAGTTAGAGAATGTGGGTGACGAGGCCGTGGTTGTGAAGGTAAAGAGAAAAAAAAAAAAAAGACTTTTCTTTGATCCTCGGGACTCTAATGCTTTCGATAGCAAACGAAACTGAACCCCAAACCCCCGTTCAAGGCAACCTCCTTAAATTGGGATCTCGCAAGGCCGGATCAGTCCGATTCACAACCGCCGACATTAAATCCACGTGACGTCCTCCAGGTCGCGTTCCTCGTTGAGCAAGAAGAAGGACAGCAGGAAGGGCTAGATGCCCTACAGAAAGATCTGAAACATGACGGACGGGCGGTTCTAGGGCAATTGTCCATCGAGTGGAGGGGGACTATGGGGGATAAAGGGTTCTTGACGACCGGAAACTTATTGACGCGAAGACGGACATAATATTTACAAGGCTTAAGCTGGTTATCCTTCGGTGTAACCCACGCGCCCTCCATCACAAGCTCTAGGGGAATCATCGGTCTTCAGGGAATTTTGCTAGAAACAGTTAATTTGCGATGCTGTGCAGCGGTACTGGCGCGCAGGACTAAAGAGTTGGGGATAGATGATCAATTAGCGAGATAAGCTTTGGACTGTTCCAGGGCAGACAGCCAAGCTCCAGATGTGTTACAGATGCAACAGATCTAGGCGCAGCCACAGTTTGAATTCCTTTGCGGCAGTCAAGTTACACGCACAAACAGGAGGCTGGAACTAGTTGGCTTAGCCGTGAGCTGCCAAAAGTACGGCGGAGTTTGATGGCAAGAGAAAACCCCAGCCTTGTCCAAATTTAGATATCTGTTGTGTTAACCTAGTCCGTATTTATCTCTGATATGATGGGATGCATTGTCGAGGCCCTGTGACGTGAGTTTGACTAAGCTTTGCTAAAACTTTGGTTGATGGAAGGTATCTGGCGATAAACTCCGACGACGTCTAGAAGCAACAATCTTATGCAAACGCTCATTGGTTCTTTTCGACCGCAACATCCATCATGAAACTGGTATTTTGTCTGTGTCAGCAGTCTAGAACCCCTTGCCGGGTATTTTAGCATTTCATTTTTCTATAAAAAGGTACCAGCATGTATGGATCGTATCTTCCGTACCGTGGTTATTAAATCCCAGCAGAGGCCGATAGGCTTAAGAAGTGAACATGGCATGGTTAAGGAAGAAGCCATTACTGAGTATATATGGCTAGAATAATCGCTGGGAAAGATTTATGCTTCCAAGAGGCGTAGGACGGTATACCATACAGTACGGTATTTATGAACAATTCGATAATACCACTCCCCAAAGCGGGAGATAGGACACCCGCCTCAGGCACCAACCACCCCCTTTTTCAACTGTCAGTGGTGCACGTTTCCATCGAGCATAACCAGCCAACGAAGCCAAACGTCCACCCTACTTGCCGGTACAGTTGGAGTCATTACTGCTGTCACCCCCCCCCAATACTCTTTGATCGTATTTCGAACCCTAATGCCAAGTGCGCTAGTCTACATATGGAAGGTAACCGTAACATTAATATTCCGGAAATTTTGATCGTACTGTATTGAACAGTAAGGTTATAGAAATAGTGTATTGAGTTTGTATCAGTAATCTACGGTAGCTGGAAGCTTCTACACTGCAAACGCGTCAAACATGACAAAGCATGTGCCTTGCATCTCCCGCAAACTGTTAACATTCCTTTTGTTTGTACTGAGCCACGGTTCGATCCTTTTTGACCTTACCAGGTTAACCAAGACGGGTAGGGCTACAATACTGTACCTGTCTTAGTTCATTGTCCATGAACCTGATCATTTTACTGGTTTTGTTAGCTGCACCTCTTCCCTCACGGACACTCTTGCTGGGACACCCATATGGTGTAGGCTAACATATGATGATCCCAACACTAGGCTTCTCAGTGGCATCTACTGCCTTGAGGGGATGACGTTTAGTCCTTACTACGATGACGATGCCTCTCAGCTTCAGCCACCTGATCCGTGGATACAAACTCCATCGTATGCCCCCACCCCTGGTGACTTCGGTAGAGATCGTACGCCATCCGTATTTTGCCCATCACCTGAACATGTACTTGATGAACCTTATACTCCCTTGCATCAATCCCAGCCCAATCATCTGGGTTTCTTCCAGGAGCCCGAAGAAAGGACTACGAGGCAACATAGAGGAAAGCCTTGTATTCATTATACTATTGAGTGGAAGGTAACTCTGAACAACCGAACTGTGTCAAAGGACACTGAACAGGACTTGGCTGTAGCACCCAGTTCACACTGGGCGAAGATAACACAGGATGCTGAAAATGTTATGCGTCGAAAAATACGTCACAACCAACGTGTGAGATCAGATGATACTACAGTCAGAGTATCTGTAAACGAACGTGGACAATCTGATCTGAACAAACGTTTTGACGGCACTAATATTGATTGGAAACCTATAGAGAAACAGCTCTTAATGTGGGGAAATCTGTTTCATATTGGCAAGAAGCTCAAACTTTTTATATCCATAAACTATATAGAGGACAGTGGCCCTCCTCTTTCACGGAATACAGATAAGAGAGGAAAGTCATCAGTAACTAGGAGAATGCTTACAGAACGAGACGCCCAGATCGATGCTGAACAGGCTTCTGGACAACGTCCATATTGGCGGGAAGTGTATCAAACGATGCGTTGTCCTGGGCCACCCTGCCGCCATGAAGGGCAGTATTGCTGGCTGGACCCTGTTGGAAAGAAGCATTACAAACTTAGAACGCACCATCTGAGGAGACTTGTCAAATACGTTGAGGGTGGAGGCATCTTGGATACGCATGATGATATTCCTGACGATGTCCGTGAACAACTCTATGCAGAGGAGGCACTGCGGCTTGAAAAACAAAAGAACCCGAAGCATTCCGCAAGTGGATCAATTTGTCCACCAATCAATATCAATGTCCTCCCCGCGCAGTCATCGCAAAGCCTAACAGACAGATCTGTTACGGCTGAGCAGTCAAGCTCAAGTCCCAACTGTATTGACTCTGTTGATATTCCTGGGTTCTTAGATGATGCAGTGGAGGAATATGCCAATTGGCACTTGTCGCGTGTTGGCCGTGAGATTTATAGAGACCATATTAAAAAAGCACGTGATGTGGCGTTGGAAAATGGATTAGACCTTCAACAGGTTTCGAAGGAAGACCCAGACTTCTTCGTCAAGCAAGGGGTGATAATTGGTGTCGCACGCCGGTTCGTTAGCGACATTAGAGATTGGGCCAACCAATACAGACATGACTGAGACCAAAGCGCGTTGAATCGATCGTATTGTTCCATAGCTTAACCCGTCACTAGCCCAATTAACTACTGGAATATATATATATATTGTTACAGTCATCCAAGATTTATTATATAAACCGATAACGATACAGTCTTAAGTGGGACTAGCGGGTACATGAGCAACTAACTTTTTAACAGTTCTCGACTTGACAAGAACCCGACGATCTCCCAACCACGTGACCTGAGGCGCGTTGTAGAAACATCCTTGGTTGGCTTCCTCTGCATACCTCACACAATGGATTGGGCTTATCGATGATGCCTTCACATCCTTTGCATCGACACCAGTCATCTTTAGAAAAAGTCCTGAACTTCTCAAAACCTTTCTCATTACCACCCCACCAAAGTCAATCGGCAGCCAACCTTCTTCAGGTCTTAATTCAGTGTTATGGCCCCGAAAGGAGTGCACGAAAAGGTTACAAGCCAGCGGCACTTATTAAGGCCACATATGAGCATGTGGTAGCTAAGGATACATTTTTAACGTTCTTTTTCTCGTCGATATACGAAAATCTATGTTCACAGCCTGCTGATTTGATTGATTCTGATATTACGATTGTCTTGACGTTCTTCGATAACTTTACGTCTTGGAGTCCAGACGAGAAGAACAAAGCAAAGAGCGCGATCGAAGAATTCGCTGATTACATCATTGAGAATTTCCTCCTTCCGCGTATGTTGGCTATTGACCATTCTACTGTGAGAAGCACTATTTAACTTGGATGATCACAGTCCGAGCTTCATCTGTCAAGACTCCGCAACCGACGCCTGCATCATTATCCGCAATACAAACATCTACGCCCTCCGGCACACCATACCGTGTATCTATCTTGCGAAAAAGTTGCCTTGTGCGTGATCGCTATCGTTGCGTAATTTCTCGAAAATTTGATAAGAGCGAGGCTAGAAAACGTTTCGAGCAGTATGGGGAAGATTGCAAGGACGATGAAGGAATAGAATTGAAAAACGAATCAAGTGACCGCTTTCAGTTCCTGGAAGTGGCCCATATTCTACCACATTGTCTTACAACAGTTTCCTCTGGAGATGCAGACCTAGTATGTCTGATCTAAAACATGCTTCATCGCTCCGCTAACATAGTTCCATAGAGCGACTCGAAAAAGAATGTGCTTCGGATTTTAGATATGTTTGACCCTGGTGTCATCCATCTAATTGATGGTCCGAAGATTGACAGCCCCATTAACGCCCTTACTTTAACGCTCGACTATCATCGTATGTTCGGTGAATTTCAGATTTATTTCGAACCCACAGGCGTGCCATATCAGTACAAAATTGATTCAACAGAGCGAAGTCCATTTTTACGTGATCCACTCTTCCCAGTCACGCGGACTTTAACCCTTAGTCCCACTCGTGTAATTGATACGCCCTCACGGCGGCTCCTTGATGTTCATCGTGCTATCGCACTTATAATGAAACTTAGCGGTGCAGGTGAATACATAGAGAATATTCTTCGAGACATAGAGGAGGTTGATGTGAAAGCAGACGGTTCAACGAACTTGGGCCATATAATGAGTTTACGACTTGGTGGATGGCTTAACACATTATGTGTTTTTTGATTCCATTCGTTTACACTAGGTTGCAAAAATGGCGCAAATGTTTATACTCTTCCTATGTTTGAGAAGCCCTAATCGGGATTAGGCTAAGCTTTTTTACGACTATTCCTCCGGACATCTGTTACCAGCTTCTGTATTAAAACGTAACTATGCACTGGGGTGACTCAGCGCGGCTTCCGTCGCTTGTATCCTCTCATACAAGGACATTTCTTACCACGTGTGTATTTCGTCCCAAATCCACCAAAGTTCCTCCTGCCACTGATTATTCTTCAGTTGGCACCACTTAGCACACTTCGCTATACTCTACCACAATTTTTTGAATATATGACTGATGGCTATAGTTTCTGCCTTCGTAGATCTATGCCGTGTTGCTACTCGAGTTCCCTTCGCTAATTATCTTTGATTTTTCCATTTCGCCAATACCCTTTCCATTTCCTGCAATGATAGCCTTTCGCGCCAGCGCTCTTCTATTTTCGTTATCTCAACTTTGATTTCAATCTCAGCAGAAGAGATAGAATCGAGCATTCTTTCAAGATATTGAACCTCCGCCAGTTTAAGATCAATATTCCATTCCTTCGTCCGTTGTTTCCCAATCGAGTCAGTTATCTCACGCTCTCGTCGTTGTCTCCGCTGGTTGAATTCCACCGTGTTTCCTATCATTAAGGACGAGATGTAAGACCACCATGTCTCCTCTGTAGCTCTTTCCTTCAGGAGGCGTTCTTTTTCTCCTTTGACACTGTCTTTCTCAGCGCGGAGTCTAATAAGGTCTTTCTTTGTGTTGTACAGTAATGTTTTCGATCCCTCGCGTTTAAGAGCAAACTGCCGAAGTCGTTCTTCAAGCTCTGCTATCTTTTGACTCTTGATTTTCCCGGGAAGTATCGCTGAGCGATATAGCTTGTCGTATTCTTGGCGTTTATGAATATCAGACAGCTCCCCGTAAGCTTCGCTAAGCTGTTTCTAGCTGTATCAATAACAAGGCGCGCGAGCCCTAAGAGGCCAGAAGGGTAGGTAGTAGATAGCGATAAATCTTACTAGTTGAAAATCAGCTGTTGCATTAGGTTCGTTCTTCCGTCTATCTGGGTGTCTGGCTAAAGCCAGACGTTTGTATGCTAACTTGACAGTAGCCGGCTGTGCGTCGTGGGATATTCCGAGAATTTCATAATAGTCGTGCCCGACACTTGTGGGTGACATGTGAAAGCTAATTTGACGTGAATCCAGGTAAATAATGATCGAATGCTAACGAACAGGAGCAGTCTGATCCACAAAATAATGGAGCTTGATGGCTGAAGGTTCACTGACTGTGGGGCGGGGGGGAGGTGACGTTTAGGGAAGCGTCATATCTTCGGGCCGTTATTATTCCGTCAAAAGCCAAGGCTGGAAGTGCTCACCCACTCACTCTTTGCCCCACTCTCGCTGAGCTCATCACAGAGCCGTACGGCATAATTTTATACGCCCATACCAGTATAACGAGTATATTACGCGTATCATAGCTGATCCGAAACCTAACCTAAAAAGGCTTAGCACTAGAGCCCAGAAAAAAAGGAAAAGTATGGGTATTTGCGCCGTTTTTACAACCAGCTGTATGCAATTTTTTACTTTCCCGTTGCGCATATCTCTATCCATACTAGGCATCCCGTACAGCTGATTGCAAAACTGGTGCAATTGTTCATACTCTTCAGGTCTCTAAGATACACCTAAAGCCACAGTAGAGGCCACTGTATTGAATGGTAGTTAATTGTGTTTTGAATGACTCGGCGTATTTTACGTGGCCTGTAACTTGTATACAAGCGCATCCTTCTGCCGTGGAGAACATACCCCAGGAGCCCACCAAAGATCCTTTCCGGAAGATCTCGTTGATCATCCTCCACAGCACAAATGGCTCCTGATCTAGCTCCATCGAAACTAGAGTCCATACAAGATATGATTTACTAAGGTAAGCACGCCTAGCGACGCTTGGCTATATCCCTGCCAATTTATCCCTGCTGATTTAAATCATAGCCATGAAGGTTACACGATTTCACATGACGGCTCTTTAGCAAGCCAATTACCCTATGCCACATGGACATTATGGCGGGGTAGTGTCGGCCGTTTGTCAACATGGGGCTGCACAATGGGACCGTTCAGGCGCGTGTGCCCAACATAGCTCGTCAATAGGCCAAATTGGTGTGAGGCATCCAACAGGCACCGTGGTTGCTGTATCTTATGCCATCACATTTATTGTACAGCGAGGGAGGCGACGCTATATATATTCGAATTATTCCTGGTTCTTCTGTCCCTTTTGTTACACTAGTTTCAGGATCCTGAAGTCCTGATATTCTTAAAGCGCCGTATTTCGACCTTTCTCACCCTGCTGCATTTTGAAATCAGACCCCTGCTCCTCTCGGCTACTTATCAGTACGCGCAACTACGATGTTTTTCTACCGGGTAACTGACAAAGACTCCGTTGCTGCATTTGAACCGGGACAAGGTTTTATCGCAGGGAATACTTCTTCCCGAGTAACACTGGATCCCCTTATACAAGACGATGCTATAGAGCTCGTGGAATATATCCAGCGACATCTGAACTGGAAGAACAGATACCCGACACCGTTCATTTCCGCATATCTTGATTTCGACACGGCCAAAACCGAAGCACTGCGCCGGGTGAACGATGGCAAGAAGAGTGTCGTTCTCTGGAAAATCTGCTTGGATGAGGATGACGATCTTGAATGGGCAACAATATACGACCTAAAAAGAGAACTGGGGTTTTGGATTCAAGATAACGCATTCCACAATGCCAAGTACGAAGCCCTGTTTGTGCGTAAAATCCCACGAGACTACGTTGTCGGAGGCGAAAGGTACACGAATCGGCAAGGAAGTAAGTAACTGCTATCTACCCATAAAATTTCAACCATCGTGGCTAATTTGTTTAAACAGAGTGGACCGGCGGAAAGTGGTTCCATATCAACCATCCCTTTCACTGAAAGATGTGACAGTCTATGTACCGTGGTTATGGATTTATTATTCACCATCTTTGCCCTGAAGTGATTCAGACGGGTTTAGGACGGGATTAGAGTTCAAATCGAAAGCGATTATTGTGATGGCCGTAGAAAAGAAGCAAAAGAAAGAGAGGAAAATGGAAGTTGGTGATAAGCCATCCTCTACCCTAGGATTTATTTTTGTAGCATAGCTATGTCGGCCATTGCAAATGAGACTGTTCCTAATGTGGGCTGGGTCAACTGGTGTGGCTCTATCGATAAAGCCATCGAAGATTGCTGAATTATTTTAGGATGCTGCCGAGAAGCCTAATATGAGGGTCCTTGTCCCATTTGTTAGTCCACCCAAGGACATGTCCCGTACCAGGGCAGTAATCCTCACAAGCCGAAAAAATATCACCACCTGTGGATCACCTGTATAAGGCGTTACAAATATTCTTTACAGTAATATCTTTTTTCACCGTTTTATCCATTATTCGTAAAAATATAGCTCTTCTGTGGTCTTTCCAAATACAGTTTAGACTTAAGGGTTTCAGAAAGAAGAAGTGTGTAAACATTTGCGCCGTTTTTGCAATCAGTTGTAAATCAGAATAGAAAAACTTCGACATTAATGGTGGACTGGCTATTGTTCTTAAGACCTGTACTTCTTTCGATTACAATAGAGAAGTCTGGTCAACAAAACACCCAGGGCGTCATGGAAGAAGCCATCGTCCACATTACCCCGCACAAGCTATATATATTAGGACCGACCTGATAGTGGTCTGCAGAGCCCTTCCTACTTTCTCCAACCACCGACAACCCCGACGAACGTATCATCAATATTTGCTCAACACTACTGAGTGTAGGAAAATATGAGTTCAGTGACAGCATACCTTAGCAACGAGGATCGCGGGATCCTTTTGCATCAAATGCAGGTGTCGCAACTCCGCCAGCAAATTCTAGGTGGTCCTATCGAATCTCCGTTGTGTTTTAAAGCCAAGAACTGATCGAATTAAAGCGAATGCAAAAATTATATGGCCAGAAGAAAGGTGCTTCGAAATCATGACCGGAAGGAAAACAGTTGAAGAAAAAGAAGGATATGGTTTGTTATTATTCAACAGCATTTTATGACGATACTGATTGATTTAGCCACCGTTAAAAGAACGATTTGCTACGCATATCTGATTAGTCTGCGAAAAACAGAAAGCCGACCATTTAATCTAATTGCTAAATCAAAACCTGAGAAACGACCGGGGGAACCATTGTTTGACTTATTGGACCTTTTGGAGAGGAGGGCATTCACTATTATGGAATCAGAGAGTACAGAATGATAATAATTACTCTACTGTACTGTACATAGCTATCGGATCGAAGCGATTCGATGTTTGTTTAGTAGCAAACAGATATATCTACCCTAATAGTTAGTATCTTTTGGCTAGCTCTGAGGAGACTCAATGAATGTACACAAAAATGGCGAGATCGCCTCACAAACAATTGTCCCTGCATCATGACTCTTCAACAGTCAGACCGGCGTGCCGGAAGTGCCCTTTCGCACTTTGTTTTCTTGCCCCTACAACGTCAATGCACCATTCAAGGAAGGTGTCAAATCCTTGTTCTGGGCTATCTTCATACACGCTCCAGTGCCGCCGAATGAAGGCTTTCAACTCAGCAAAGAACTCTTCAATTGGATTTAGGTCCGGCGAATATGGCGGCAAATACACTAGTTTAACCCCCGCTTCTAAGCACATTTGGTCGATCCGCTCGGAGTAATGAAAAGATGCATTGTCCATAACTATGACAGACCTCGGTTCTGGCCATTTCCCACATTGAAGAAGCAGCTCCTCAATAAAATCCTCAAAGACTGAAGTATCGGTCGCACCTCGAAAGATACGGGACAGAATGATACCGTCTTGAGAATATGCAGGCAATATTTGATACCGCTGATCACGATGAAATTTAGACACTTGAATAGGAGTTGTACCTAGAGGAGACCAGCCCGTTCGTCGGAAGCCAGCTCGTTTATCGCATCCAGATTCGTCCACGTATACAAGCTGATAGGAATGAAAATCTGAGATTAAATGGAAATACATATCCCGCAGATCTGAATTCCGTTCCTTTGCTTTCTGCCGAGCTGCCTTTTTGGACCAACCTTTAGAAGACAGAGCCCGCCTGATACTAGATGTAGTTGCGTATATTTGGAACTCATCCCATAGAAAGATGGCCATTTCGTCAAGGTATAGATCAGGCTTTTCAAGAAGATGATCACAAAGAGCCTCCAGCATTATTGGTGAGATGCTTCGTGGGCGTCCACCTTTATTTGGAGGGGCTTTGCTACTGCCGAATAGCCGGAGATTTGACCGAATCCTAGGAATTGCGCGTGTGCTGCAGTTAGCAGCTTCAGCTATCTGGGCATTAGTAAGTGATGGATCGCACTTGATCATATCACAAATAATTTGATGTTGCGAAGGCGCCAGGTTGGGTGCCATCATATCCCTGTGGTAAGATTGATCGTCAGGAGATTATCTGCAGGAAACATCATGGTGGGGTAACCAAGGTTGTGTCTGTATAATATATACATGTAAGATACATGAGCTTCGGTGATATAATACAGAAGTACCATACAGTACCGCGTTATGAAAACACATTAATCCGGATCCTTTCCTATAATAGACTAGCGTGCTTGGCATTAGGGTTCGAAAAACAATCGAAGAGTATAAGGGGATGACAGCAGTAACGACTCCAACTGTACATCAAACTCAAACTCACTGTCCAATGCCAGATTGAATAGCAGTACCATCATATACTCTCCACCCTTCACGAGCTACTACAGATCTTGCTACCTGCCAACTTCTCAGTCGGATACAATACCCTAGGTAGCCCACCTGCCATAGGAACAGGCACATTTCCATCCGAACCAACCGTCACGGTCGTGCAGCCAATGACCTCCGTCAATTGCTGGCCGGCTGTGTAACCCGCACCACTCAAGGAGAGGGTATACGAATCACCCGAAGCACCCTTGTTGGACAAGATAGTCACGATCTGCGACCCATCTGTGCCCTTGCGCATGGCGATCGTTGTGTCGTCTTTGTAGATGGGCCAGTTCTGTATTGCCAGTGATTAGTCTCTTGTGTCAGATACTCTGAAGATAGGCCATTAGGGTATGCTTAGAGGTTGTGCTTACCTTGTAGGTCACGAATCCTGTATCTTTGCTAATGGCATAGTTCCGGATTGCGTTCGCGGAGGCAATTAACTTGTACAGCTCGCTGTCGGTCGGGTAGCCCGAGAGCCAGGTTGCTTCGCGGTTCGCGGGGTCGTTTCCGCCGGCGTAGTGCTGTTCTTGGCCGGCGTAGATGATGGGGATTCCGTCGTTGAGGATGATGAATGCTGCGACGTTCTTGGCGAGGGCTATGTCGTTGGTGTAACTTTGCTCTTGTTAGGTGGGGTTCTGTGTGGAAATTGGGAACGGAAAATAAAAGGGAAGACTTACGAAGCGAACCGTGGGTTGTCGTGGTTCTCGACGAATGTGCCCAGGAGTGTTGAGTCTGGACAGTCGGATTTGACGGTGTTGATCATGTTGTAGAGGTCGTCCATGCTGCCGGAGGTTGACTTGAAGGCGTTGAGGAGTGGATAGTAACTGGTTTTAGCCGTTTCGTTAGGAGATGAGACTTGCAAGAAGGCTCATGGTTGGAGGAACCATACATGGGATAGTTCAGTACGCCGTCCATGACGTTCTGGTAGGGACAAGTGTAGGCCGGATCACCGTCGAGCACCTCGCCGATACAGTACACGCCTGCGGCTTTGTTGTACCCGGGCCAGAAGTCCTTCTGGACGTGTTTTACTGTGTCGATACGGAGGCCGTCAACTGATTTCGTAAGTATCATCGATCAGCCAAGTTGTAGAATGAGGGAGAAATATCTTACTGGAGTAGTTCGATACCAATGATCCCACCCAGTCGTACCATTCATTCTTGACCACATCCTTGGTGGTATCGAGATCAGGCAAGGAGACAGTGTTATCTCCTAGCCAGCAATCCTCAACCTGAGTCTGATCTTCATAGTTTTGAATGAAACAGAACGGGTGGAAGTAGTCTTGGGAACTGAACGGTTTAAACACACTGTAATCGACTGAGCTACCCGCTCCATCATAGCCCTGATATTACTCATTGTCAGTACTGAAATGAACCATATCCGCGAAGTCAGTTGCAAAGGACCACGAACCATATGGTTAGCAACCACATCGACCATAAGATACATCCCCCTCTCATGAAGGGCCGAAGAGAGCGCCTTCAAGTCATCTGCAGTGCCGTAGTTTTCGTTCAGAGAGTATCTAAAACCATCAAGTTAGTTCATATTGATGTAAAAGATGACAGGTAGATATTTAAAGAAATCGACTTACATATCCTGCTGCCAGTAGCCATGGTAGGCATCTCCATATGCGGTGGTCTGGGGCAGCTGGGCTGTAACGGGGGTGATCCAGATGGCTGTGAAGCCCATTCCCTGGATATAGTCCAACTATGTGATGGTTAGGACTAGAGTTCTTTTTATTTTATTTTTCTTCTGCTTTTCCTTCTTTTTTTTTGATAAAGGGGCAATTTACCTTGTCGATGATGCCCTGCCATGTTCCACCACAGTATTTCTATATCAAGTCAGTTTACATTCCTCTTTCTGAAAGCTAGTAGGTAACAACACACCTGATCCGCAGTATTACAAGTCGCAGTCGTCGACCCATCCGTCCTTGCAAATCGATCCGTGAGAAGGAAATAAATGGATTGCGATCGCCAGTCCGCAGGCGTTGCAGCCAAAGCAGGTGCCGCGACCTGAAGGCCGTACAGAAATAGAGACCACCACGCGACCATCATAAATGCCTTCTGTGGGGTTTATTGTTCAGAGAAGGGAGAGCTTGATGTGATGTTGTCGGTTGCTATCCTCCAAGCATGGCATCCCTTGCTAGTATTTATATGTTGTGATACATCGCATCGACAAGGGACATACTTTAAGCTCTACGGCCAGGGGCGGGGAATCCAAGCGATTCGCAGAAGAGTTTAAATTGCATTCTGCAGGACAATACCGGGGACGACTGTGATTTGTGGTTGAGTGGAAATTAATCCCTTTAAATTTCCGCCCCTAGTCACTCTGGAGGGTGTTGGTTGGATCGCTGCCCGTGATCAGCGTTGCAGAAAAGGCCGACGGGCCGACCTTTTTCTTGGGCTGTTTCGCTTTGCTGCTTCTAATTGGATGGTGCGTCCGATGCCTAGAGGTGGTCCTTCGCTCGTGATGTGGACGCTGGGGTTTCTCCGTGAAGGACTTGGGCTTGGATGCTGTTGACTCCGGGGTTTTACTACTTTGGTCTTGCATCCCTTGACGATTTTTACGTAAATATCAGCCCTAACGTAATCGGTAAGCGAGTTGCCCGCGCAAGCGAGTTGCCCACCACCCGCCATATAAAAATTTAAAATGATCAAAACACCATGAATTCTGACTTCTATATAAAAATGAGTAGTTCTATCGATTCGGGTAGTGCGTAATTTTATGCCCCTGTACACCACAGCCAGAACATTTAGATGGAGCGCGCCTAGAAGCCGATTTAATAGGTAGAGGTCTATCTGCCTGTATGGCTTTATCTGCCTGATTTCGGCGCTTAATAAGGATTCGGGCTTTAAATACTGATGTGCCTTTTTCAAAAGTAATCTGTTTAGTAGAGCGCTTTCGCTTTTTAAGTTGCCTTTCGTGCGCGGCCTGATATTGCTCTAATTAATGCTTTAATATTGTTATATCATTTATAGCTCGTTCGGCACCTTTAATCAGTTGATTTAAACTGGTTTTGATAGGCGAATCGGGACTGCGAGATCGATTTTTAAGTAGCTTTTTAAGCGTAGATTCTAACTTCTTTAACTGCTTAATTGTATAAGGCGTTTTAGGCGCTGAGCTGGCTCGGCTGCTCGGTCTACTACCCGGAGGCGTACAGTAGTTGGACTACTTTACTTAGTAGTCAGTCTTGTCTACGCAACCATCCGTCTCTGCATCGGACGTTCTTTTTCTTCCTCGAAAAAAAAAAAAAGAAAATATAAAAAGGAAAGAAAAGTGAGAAAAGAAAAAAACGAGGAGTCAAGATCTAAAAAAAAAAAAGGAGCTCTATCCTCAATACCCTATTTTCCACGATTCCATTGTCATATCCAATTCCGTTTTCTTTTCTTGTTTTCCCCTCATCCAATCCCGTCCATCATTTACTCCTTTTTCTTGTGAATGCAAGTGGCACTAAGAAATCCAACCCCCAGACAAATTTTCCTACTCAGGAACACAAAAACCTCGTTTCTGCTCCCTTCTCGTACTTCATTCCTATCGTCTCGGAATTTCCTCAACAACCCTTTCCGACTTTGCGACAGCGTCGCGATTCCAGACTTATGTGTTCTCGTTCCTACTGTCGTTACCAGTCTATTTATTCCGAAACCTCTGATCGCTGAATTTCACACACAACACCCCCCCGTTGATGCTGGTGGAGAATCCGTAGCGTCAAGAGTTGAATTCACTCCATGTTGTAACGAAGTCCACGAATTGAGACGATTGATGATTACAACCCCGCGATCGCCTATCGACGATTCGACGAGATGCCATTCTCATCCTCCTCATCCTCCTCCACCCCCGAGGTGTCTACCACCCCGCTCGCAGATTACTTCTGGATCGCAGGTGTCGATGGCGCGGAAATCTTAGAGACTTTCCAAAGACTCGGCGACGAATACAGGGCAAACAGTGCCACCGCTCCTGGCCCCGCTCTTGCGGACACGATCGAGGAAGATGCGGACGCGGAGGAGGCACACGACCCCCGTCTGGACTCCCTCTCTCGACCCAATTCCATGGCTGGGGGCCGCAATTCCTTCCAGCGGTTCTCAATGCGCTCAGGAGACTCCAGTGAGTCCAGTGGGAATGGTACCAGCAGCAACCGGAGCAGTCTGACCATCAAGGGTAATCAGTCGCCCAGAGGGTCGTCGTTTCTAGAAGATTTCGACTTTGACAAGGCCCTGTTCAAGTTTGCAAACGAGCGGGAGTCGTTCCTGTCGGATCTGAGTCTCAGTGCCGGAGCAATCACTCCCACCTCCCGTCCTAGGTCCAGGTTACGTACACAGAAGATTGTCTCCGAGGAAAGTCCCTCCCAGCCATCCAGCTTGCTTCGATCAGGCATTGGTAGTGTGCGGCGTCATATGGCATTCAGAGACATGAATAGTATGAAACGGCAGCCGTCAGTTGCTCGTCAAGGTGAGTGCGATATTATAGGAGCTGAGAGCATCGAGTTTACTAACCACAACTTCAAACAGCTTCTATCCGCACCTCGCGACGACTCAGTAACTACAACTCAGTTATTCCGGCACCGCAACCGTTGGAGATCTCCCCTACCATGCATCCCCTGAAACGCCGTTTCGAGCCCGTTCTCCTCGACCGGTACCCTACCAAAGGAATGTCTGACGAGCTGAAGCAGCGAGGCAACTTCCCGGACTATGTTCCGATGTTTGCCTTTCCGAACGATATCCATATTGTTTCTTCAGACCAGAGACCGCGCTCTACCTGGCACGGGTTTGTCATGACAACCGACAATGGCTCACGACTGCACGCCATTTGTGTTATCATTTGGATTCCACTGAATGCGCGAGCTGCAGAAGAGTTGGAGAAACGCTGCGAGGAATGGCGAAAAGACAATATGACAGACGAAGAGCGAGAGCTAGCGGCCAGTCTCGGTGAAAGGCTAGCAAGTGAACGGGCCAAACTTTCGAGACTTCTAGCCCAACTGCCCACGGTGCCTTCAGGGTCAGAACAAAGAGAACAATTGGAGGATGAAATCAGTGCGGTTGAAGAGAAAATCGGCTTAATGACCGATCTTTTACGCCCAGTGCGGCACGGCGCAGCATCGAAAATCGAAGGTCTAACTGACGGCGACACGGGATTCTGGATCCCCCGCGCTTACGGGATTCTTGGGAGGGAAGAAAGCATGACGAGTTTCTGGAAAGAGTGGCTGAAAGCAGTAATTGTGCCCATGACCGAGGGAAGCATTCAGCGGATCCCTCCAAGCTCTCCACGGATGGGGATGTGGCAACCCTTGGAACGATATGTGATAAACCTATGCACTGAGGCATTTAGCCCCAATTCGTCCAAAACCCAAGTGGAGCTTTCGGTTCGGGAGTTGCGCCTATTTGCGCGAAAAGAGGCTACCAACGAACTGCCAGGCTCCCGAAATACTGATCTCTATGCATTATTCCGAACTCTGTCACTGCCGAACATCATCATTCTCTTCGAGTACGCTCTGACCGAATCGCGTATAATATTCTTGTCATCCCATACTTCGATGCTTTACTTGGCGACTAGAGCCCTGGTTGATTTGTTGTTTCCCTTCCAGTGGACTGGGGTGCTCATTCCTGTTTTGCCTGCGCGTTTAATTCAAGCTCTCGAAGCTCCTTGTCCCTATATAGTAGGTATCGAGCGGAGGTATGAGAAGGTTGAGTTGCCATCGGATGACTTCGTCTTGGTGGATCTCGACGCAGACCTCATTGAGAGTACAGTTCGACCAACGCCCCTGCCGCGTCACCAGCGGAGGAAGCTGCATTCGCTGCTTCAACTGGCCGCCCCTCACCACAGTCGGTGCGGTGTCCCAACCGGTCCGCCAGCATATGCAGTGGAGACGTTCCCGTTTGATGCGTTCATGTCGGAGAATTCCTCTATATACCACTCCAAAGCGCAGTCGACACAGTTAGCTAAATACGTCAGTCTCAACTCGAGCGCATTCGGCCAGGCCTCTATGCAGGGAGCGTATGCGCCTCTCGTATTCAACGCCTATTTGCATGCTCGCTATGAGCAGGTTCCGTCTAGGGGATATTCGTCTAAGGGTTCTGACCGGCCGGGAACCGGATCATCCAAGACCGGATCGCCTCCTTCACCTAGAGATAGCTCTCCCACTTCAGGCCATTTCCCGGGTTCTTCGCGAACTGATTCGGGAATGGCTCTTCAGGCATCTTTGCGTGAGAAGCGCTCAGGTCATTTCGATGCTGCATCACGAAGAAGTTCGTCGTTTGGTATGGAGTTAAGAGGAGGTGTCCCAAGACGGCCAAGCGCTCCTTTCCTAGGTCACACCTCGAATTTATCCGTGACAACCCTGAATACGGATTATAATTCTGGGTCAACTTACGCACCCTCTGTCTATGCCCAATCGACTGTTGCTGCGTCCACAATTGTTCCCCAGCCTTCTTCGCAACCAATTCACAACTCCGAAGGTACCTGTTGGGTGGAGGGGCATTGCTTGCAAGTGCTGCCATGCGACGACAAGTCTATTTGTGCAATCTGTGATGAAAGGGCTGATGAAGCCATGTACAAGTGTAATGCCTGCAAGACCCTTGTTCATAACCGCTGTGCCTTACAGATCTGCCTGGTGTGTCCCGCTGCGTTCCATCCAGAACAGATTCGCGCCGCATTTGTTAGGTGTTTTGCCAGCTTGCTCTATACCTACAAGAAGTTCTTACAGCCTGCTTCCGGTGATAAGAAGAAAGCGGGCCTAACTTATAGCTTCAACATGGAGGCGTTCCTGAAGAGCTTGCCAGGCGAGCACGCTGAATATGCTGCGGTACTACAGCAAACACAAAGTAAGCCTTCATTTCGAAACCAACTTACTTTCTTCAAAGTCCTTATCACTAACATCCTATCAGGCTTCAATGAATTCATCAGTGAAAGAGAAAGAGTCAATCCCAAGTCCAAGGACCCAAGAATGGCACTTTTTGATGAGATTGTCTTGTCTAAACGTAATCGTGGGCGGACTTCTTTCTTCTCCAGCCGAATGCAGACAGATTTCCTTTCGGATACGTCGAATCATCTCTGGGTAACTGCCAGTGCTAGTTCCTTCGGTCCAGGTAGCAGGGGGCAACAAGGCCTTTCTGGGGATTATACCCGTGTCGTCACTAGAGGTTCGTCGTCTCTGTTATGCAATCTACCACTTTTTCCATGCTGACGCCTACTCTACAGCACCAGCAAAACTCGATAATAGCCTGATGAAAGAGCCCCGCATGATCCACGGAGCACCTCGGGTATCGAAGACGGCAAACAATGCTCGTAGAAAGCCGCTGCCTAAGCTCATGAACGGGCTGGCCATTTCACCGCCATAAACGTGAAACACGGCTGGCGGAGTGCATTTCTCTAGCTACTATTGGATATGGCATATCCCGTGTTGTACGCATGCCACGTATCCTCAGGTCGTATCTCGCAAAGTGCAGATGCAGAGCGTCATGTGGATATGTACTGCGGAAATCGATGGAAGTCATACCCACAAATACCTGCTTCTGTGGACTCAAAACTTTTGTCGATGACGTCCTTGGGCATTGGTAGCGTGTACTTCTTTGGCTCACGCGCTCTATGACTGCCGCTGCATATTAGCCCTCTGGGGAATGGGCGCTGCGAAGTATTTACTACACAGAACGATGAGTTGAAAATATCCTTGCATTTGCATCTCTGGGGGAGCAAAGAGGTGCATCGGACATACAGAATATCCTACGCATTACCATATCTCCATAATGATCATGACCATGGCATACCACTGACTCCGGTTTTGAGTTGTGGAGGTACATACGTTGCATACATTCATATGTGTACGCAAATGCGCACATACACCTTTTGTGCTGATCCAACCACTTAATATTCGCAATCTTTGGAGGATCTGCACATGATCGTGCTTTCCCGCCTATTCTATCTTGCCTTATTTTGGTACTTCTTGTGTTGTTTTCAATACCCCTTTTCAATTGGTTGATCCTATTGTTTTATGTGTTCGATTTCTCTTGACATATTGGTGGCTCACGTTCTGTTCATATATCCCTACTCAACTAATCATGGCCTGCTTCCAAGACAACACAAACCAAGTGCAGAGATAAACGATAATACGTATGAGTAGGATGTGTAACTTGTATAGCTTATCGTTCTTGAGTGGCTAGCGGACAAATAGGCCCTTATTTGGCCATGTGTGATACCACCCAAGAAAGTCCCTCGGTCAGGGAATGATGTTGGTGGATATCGGCGGGCCAACGAGAGACAGTACAGATAACACCATGCGAGGCTTTTTCCTCGTATCATAACTCTTTAGGTTGTGGATCGCTTGAGCTTCTGGTAGCATCTGGCCCGTAGGTAGTGAAGATGAAATCGCAAGGTTGGGTCACACCAAGAGATGATATTGCAGTTCCCAGTCAGACTGGAAAAGTTGTTGAGGTGTGCTATATAGTCCATCCACAGTGTTATTTCACCAACATGGAGCCTCTCGTATGGATGAGGGTTACCTGAGGTACTAGGTAGTGTATTGTCCATCCAGAGGGTACCTAAGGTTACAGATGGCATGGCAGTAGACTGGTCTGATTGGCGGAGAAATCGACTCCGCTCCCCGTAGTGCGGAGCTGAAATTCCGGGGAAATTTAGCCGTCGGAAGAAGAGCGTCTTACCAACTTCATTCATTCACGACCCTGGTCCTATCGTCTTCCTCACGTTGTATTGGCAAATGTGATTGTGGTCTCTCCTTTTCGTTCTTTTTTTATAGCGCCCCGGTCCAAGGATTCTCAACCGACTCGAATTGCTCCTACTTATTGGGCGAGTTGTGATTCGATTTAGTAGTGTCGGCCCTTCCCTATTGACATCTCGGGTACTGCATACTAGTCGCTTATCTCCAATCGACTCCAGTCCATCTGCCCTGATAAAGTCCACTCTCCCTTCTATTGTTTGGTTAGGGTTTAAAGTACCACTCGACTACGTGTGGATGTGAATGTTTCTTCAAGCGTCTCATTCTTGATCTCAGTGCTTCGTCGGTTGTCTCTATTATTATTTTGATTGAAGTACCAGATTTGGCGCTACGGTCTGCTATCTTTTTCCCTGGAGCCCCGGCATCTTTCGGATACAGTATGAAGGAGCAGAGTACTGCCCATGCGATGAGATGATGCAGACAGCCATTCATAAGCCCGTGGCTATGACACTCTTAACTGAAACCTCTTCCCCTGTTACCTCAATCAAAGGACCTTCTTCCTTTGCTATCACTTCTCCTGTCCAAAACCTACCCCCGGAGCCCTCTCGCGCTGTCGCCATTGTATATGGCCCCAATCAGGATACTATCGTCCAAGTCGTCGCTGAAATCCTGGGAAAGCCATGGACGACGGAATCATCCCTGTCCACGCTCGGGCGGGGCAGTAATGCTGTCGTGACCGGGATCTTGGCCGATGATCTGGGTCGCGCTCTGGAAGGGTGCGAGAAGCCTGCCGGCATCTTAATCAACACGCACTGCGTGGATGATGGATCATTTCCGGACGAATCACTCACCGACCGCTGCGACTATGAGTTTCTGTACTCCCTTCGGAGTCCTTTCTTTCGCCGCGATCTAACCCGGTTTTTGTCTTTGATCCTGGGCCAAACCAGACCACACGAAGACTTGAAGACCAAAAACCGCACTAATTTTATCTCCACGACCTTTCCGGACGTCCATGCGGCGCTACCCAATCTTGACATCCTGTCGGTAGGTTCTGATGCTGTCGAGATCCGTGTAGACCTATTGGTTGAGCCCTCGCCTGTGGGTATTTCCAACCGGGTGCCCAGCCTGAGGTACGTGGGACAGCAGTTGATGTTGCTTCGGCAGCATACTGAGCTGCCAATCATCTTCACCACGCGGTGCACTAAGGAAAATGGTAAGTTCCCCATGGAAGACCCGGGGCTATTTTACAGGTATCTTCGCCGGGCGATCCAGTGGGGTGTCGAGTATATAGATGTCGAGCTGTGGCTTCCAGAGGATATCCGGAGACAATTAGCGGAGGTCAAAGGAAATAGCATCATCATGTCAGCATTTCATGATTTCTCAGGGACATGGAAATGGACATCCCCCGAGGCACCGCGGGTCTTCGCGGAAAGTGCCAAATACGCGGATATTGTGAAGATGATTGCTATGGTCAATACGGTAGAGGCCAATTATGAACTCGAGTATTTTCGGTCCACGATCAAGAGGGCCCATGGATCGTACCCCCTCCTGTCGGCTGTCAACATGGGACAGATGGGCCAGCTCTCGCGAGCACTCAACACTGTGTTCTCACCCATCACGCATCCGCTATTGCCGATGATTGCAGCGCCGGGACAACTAACCGCGGCGGAGATTAACGAGGCGCTCCATATTATGGGGCAGCTGCCTAAGCGCGACCTGTACGCCATCGGATCATTTCGCTCAACACCGCAGTCGATGTTTATGGAGAAATGTTTTAACGAACTGAGCCTGCCTCACACCCTGACTTCGATTGACCGTGGACCCATGGGTTCCATCGAACGAGTGATCACTCAGCCCTCCTTTGGGGGAGCATCAGTGCATCCGCCTATCTCGAGCAGCACCACATGCATTCCAGCCGTCAGCGACGCTGCCCGTGCAATTGGATTGGTCGACACGATAGTGGCAGCAAACAGCGCTGCACCGAATGCTCAGTTGGTTGGGGAGAATGCGACATGGAAGGGGATCCGGGCAACATTAACCCGAGATTACGTGCCGTCTGCATATCGCGGCCGAGCGGCGATTATTCTTGCAGGTAGTGAGAGCGAGGCATCAGCGGCCATCTTTGCATTACGCAGCTTAGGCGTTGGAGCGATCTACACGGTGGGGTTCCGAGCGAGCGGCCCGCTGGCGGACGGATTAGAGCCGTTCACGTCGATCCAGTCCGTGAAACTGGTTGAACAGCCGTTTGTGATTGTATCGGCGTTGCCGCCAGAGAAGTCGTTGCTGGTCCAGCCGCTGTTGCGACACTACCGCACGAGTGGTCAAACCTCACCACCATCTACACGGGGGAAAGTGTACCTCGACTTGACTCGAGGTGAACGCACGGGGGACCCCGTCGGAGTCGCTGTGCGTGCGGGATGGACAGCATACGGGATTGAAGATGTGAATGCATGGACAACGGTGGAGACGCTGCGACTGCTGGTGGGACAGAATGTACCGTTTGATTTTGTGCGAATGGCGTCAGGTCGTGTGTTTTGATTTGATGTATATGTATTGGAGTACTGATAGATGAATCGGACTTATGTGCAGCAAACCGGTTTCAAGGACTTGGAGGGAGGGGGGGGGGGGGGGGGGGGGAGGAGGGAAGGCCAGAGCCAATACTTTTCAGACCAGGCTGATTGGAGTAAGTTGAATTTAATCAGGACCAGATTCTTGCAGAACATAAAATGACATTCTAAGGATTTGATTAAATTAGCGGAAGGACGGCGCCGTACAGTTTTGGTATGGGACTCTCTGAGATGATACTACATCGGGACTAGGGAAGATGATGGTGTGACAAAAGCATCCTTGTCAGGTAATCTACTGTACATTTGAAAGGGGAAGGTGAACGTGAAGAGTGCGGATGCATATCATGTTATTGCCGACCGGACGGCAGTCCGTGATGGACAGGGGAAAATCCCGTCGAGGATAAAAGGTATTTAACCGAATCTTGCAGATCACTAAGGTTGCACCACTACTTAAGTTCAAAAGGATGTGAAGGTTTTGCTTGTTAAACGCCATGGGAAATTAGACTCGAAGTGTATTTATTCAGTACTACTCCGTAAAAGTATTGGGAATTGGGAAAAGGTTTTGGTAATTCTGGTAAGCCTGTAAGCGACCATCCCCGCATCGGCTGTATCTCCGTCACGCTAGCCTTCATCCAGTGTAGTCCCACTCGTGTTCTCCACGTTTTTCCACTGCGTTTAAATCTGGGGTCATTCTCTCACTCTTAACCTCCTCTTCTTTTCCCTTTTAAACCCTTTGCTTCTCAATGCTTGTCAAGAATCTTGTTTATACTTCTCCCTCCATATCTCCCATTTGTGTCTACCGTATACCCACCGGCCTATCTACGCAAACAGGCATATGTCATGTAATGTGGCCATGTCACGACCTCAGGTCAGCATCGACCGGCTAACTCCCCGCCGAGTCAATGCCGAACCGCGAGAGTCGATGAATTGCAAGTCATGTCGGAAGAGGAAGGTAATTAAACAAAAATACCTCATACCGCTCGTCGCGAACAGTTGATTCTAAAATTTTATTAGATCAAGTGCAACCGGCTGCGTCCAAGTTGTGAGGCTTGCAAGGTGTTCCAGTGCCCTTGTATATATGGTACACAACAGACAGAGGATGCCATATTCATGCCTGATCCACTAACGGACGTCTTCAGATGCCGTACCGAAAAAACGTGGCCCTAAAACAGATGTCTTGGAGGCCCTACTCAAGCGCGTCGATGGCTTGGAAAAGCGTCTCCAGGATGACAACCATCCCCTGTCGCCCACCTCCTCTGCCTCTCCTACCAAGTCAATGGAGCAACTTGCGGCACAGGTGAACTTTCACCCTCCACCTCCATCGCACACATTCCCCCCACCTCCGACGCCGCAGCAATCTTCTCAAAGTCACAGGCTACCTGACTCGATGCTGGACGTTTACTTTGCTCGACTTCATGGCAAGCCCTACTTTATCTTGGACGAGTCTGCTACCCGCCAGCTTCATCAGCGAGGACACTTACCCGTATGTTTATCTATGGCTATCCATGCTCTGACGATAAGGTCTGTCACAACTTGTCCGTGCTCTCGAACGTTTCTGACATTGCGCAGATATACCGTTCTCAACCCTTCTCCTCAAGGTCTAGACTATGCTCGTCAGGCTCGACGCTTAGTGGACATTGATGATCCTTCTATTGAGGGGCTGCAGACTCTTCTACTATTATCACAGACCTTTTTCGCTTACGGTTATGGCAGAAAGGCCTACATGGCGTTGAGTAAGCTTCCCCATCCCAGTATACTTGCCCCATAACTAACATGCAAAGGCAATGCTGTTGCTATGGTCTTGGCTTTGGACCTGTATCGTGAACTACCTGCTCAAAGCCCGTCGCGTAGTGCGGAACGTGAGATGAGGCGTCGTCTCTTTTGGACGGCTTATACCATGGATCGCTTTCTTACTTGTGGCTCTAAGCGGCCCTGTCTCCTCGCTGACCATTCCATCGTATTACGGTTACCTTCCGCTGGACCGGAAGCTGGCGAATGGTTTAACCCGGTCGGTCCCAACATCCAGTTCACATCCGACCGTCGCAAGGGCCCAGGAGCCACTGCTCTTTTGGTCGACATCACTCGAATTTTGGGCGTCACCCACCGCTACTTAGCTGCTGGCGGTGTCAAAGGTGACTCGCATTTTCCTTGGCATGCTCTCTCAAACTTGTCCAAGATCCGTCAGGAACTTGACATCTGGGCGGCCGGCACGCAGGACCTATTCGCCTCAATCGAGGCCCTATTTGGTCATCCAGAGAGCACGCTTCTGCTTCTTAGCAAATTGATATATCACCTAGTCCATTGCCTGCTGTATCGACCGTTTCTTCCTATTGACCTCGCTGAGCTCCGCGGGACGGGCCAGCATCAGTCATGGCAGATTGAGGCTACCACGCTTTGTTTCTCGCACGCCAATGCCATCGCCGAGTTGGTTGAGCTGGCGCGCCATGCGCCGCGCATTGAATGGCCGGACTTGATAGCCTACTGTGTTTGCACCGCTGGTACGGTCCACATTCACGGCGTACATTACAATGGCCGCGAGGGTGAAGTATTCGCATCGAGTGCTGACTTCCTTACGCGTGAGATGAACCAGCTAATATGGCTGCGTCATTCCTGCTCGGGAGTTCAGCACCAGCGCGAGATGCTACAAGCCATTTCGGCATGTCACGCAGATCTGGTGCGAACATTAGCTGCGCGACCGGTGCGGTTCGCACCGGTCTTCCATCTGGAGGATTTTTTCGATCGGTATCCAGGATTAGCTGTTGAAGGAGCGCATGTAAGATTAGTGGATATAGATGACCCGTGAGTTCTCTCTGTTGTTAAGGCTTAATGATCTCAACCTAACGGTGATTTAAAGCGCCCGCTTTGACCGCGTGGATGCCCACGACGGGAATAGAGCGATTTATCCGGCGATCCCACCAGCTACGCCAACTCTCCCATCACAAGCCGGCCGAAGCAACTCGATCAGCTTCAACCCACCCCAGCCATCACCCTCACCATGGCTTGGCCCCGACCTGAGTCTTCCAGACGGCAGTCTCGGGTTCTCTCCGTCCGGGGTAAACACCTCCCCAGCCGCATTCCTCTCCGAGCCATTCAACGCACCGACACCACCGTCACAACCGCAATACGCCACCTTCCCCTTTGAAGCATCCGTTCCGGGGACAGCTTTGACGCCGGACGCTCAGTCCCAAGGTAGCGCCTCGGGGGCGGGAGCGGGGCCGGGAGACCAAGGCTCGTCCGAGAAGGACCCATTCCTAAGCTTGTTGGAGCAGCTAGCGGAAAACGAGCACTCGCAAGGGGGTCCGAGCGAGCTGGACTTCTTTCTTGGAGAGAGCTTAGAGGCACCGAGGGACGGATGCCAGGATGAAGTTGTTAATGCTTAGTTTATGATACCCTCTATGTACTATGATATATAATATATATGAATCTATGAATAACGACGGTTCTATGAACGATCTCCGGCCTGGCTGAAGCCATGGGTGATGGGACTCCTAGTAGTAAATGTCATATTATGTCCGAGACAAGTAAGATATCCCCACGGTAAAGGGCTCGTCCCCTCAGCCCCTCGTCACGCTAGGGACTTTACCGAAGAGCTAAAGGGCGAGAAGAAACAGTTGGCAATTCTCCACAAGCGCGATCGAACTAAGCCCACACCCGCAATCATACCATTAACCGATGAGCCAATCGCATGAAAGGACCAAGACACTGGCCCCCGGAGGATATACCTGTTCGGGTCAATTGTCGCCGATCCCGAAGCCCTACCCTGCGGCACCGCGTACCATAGTAGCTTGGTCTATACCTTGGGGTTAGAGTGGTTAGATCCGACGGTCCACATATCCGAGGAACGGATGTGAGGCTATTTTTTGCACACCCGCGGAGTAAGAATGGCCAAAGAATGAACCCTGACTATCTTTCCCCGGGGCTTAGTGTTCCCCCGTTCCCTGTAAGCGATGGTTTGACCCTGTGTTTCTGCAGGTCCCTTGTCTGGTACATTATACCCTCTAGTGTGGGTTTAATTTATGTTCAATGATGATCTCAATTATTGTGAAGGGTATGATAACATGTGAAAGAATCATAGAATCTCTTGTTGAGACTGGTCTAGTATTGACTCTCTTTTACCATAGTCATATTATACTTTCCGAACGCCTAGTCTACGATGATCAGTATATCACACGCACAAACGTGAAACAGAAGAGTAGATACTCGAGAATTAGCCGATGAAAGAAATGTCCAGCGATCCGTCGAGACTGGCTGCACTGATATACCTATCAGGAAAACTTGCATGAGTGAACAGAGTGGTGGATAAACGAAACGAGATAAGGATACCATTGCTATTATATATATAGGGAAGGCTTGTATACTATCATACCTAACAAGTAGCTCTTACCATTCAATCAAAACAAGACTTGGAATCTATATTCTCCAATTAACTAGATATCTTACTATCGCCATCAGGCCTGTAGTCACTTCGCCAAGGAAGGTTACTATGTCATCATCAGTAAAGCATTCAGATTGACTCAAGCTCTACACCCATCGTGAGACTGTAGCCCTAGAGCCTTTGTGCTGACCTTTTCTCCAAAATTTGGTCCCTCACCCATCGGATCTCAAACGCGACTACGTCTGGACGGATGAGATGGACATGAAGACCGCAGTCAGGAAGGTAGGTAAGACGACTGTTGGACGACAATCGGAGTTGCTCAGCCTGTGCACGCTGATCATATTGATCCCAGCGGGCGAGTAGTCTGCGAAAGGCCGCGCGCTGCGCTTCAGTACCGTTGCCCGCCTCCACACCTTTCTCATATATCCGTTGGTAGTCTTGAGAGCCACGACACCGTATAACACTCAGAGGTCTAACTCCTAGTGCTTGGTTCCTATACTGCTCCTTGCTTCCTAGTGTCTTACAGACTTCAATTGCAGCTGCAGATTCAGCCTGTGATGTCGGGAGTCCTCGTGCAATGTCTGCTGCACGAGCCCTCCACTCGTCTCGAGAGAGTTGAGCACTGTCGCGTAACCCCGTGACCTGGCTGAATTTGAGGTCACCCAGTACAGCGTTGATGTCCAGATCTGGATCGTCTAATAGCTCTGCTTGCCTCTCCGTCGATGCATCCGCGAGCACCATTCCGGCTACTTCCTCGGGGTAGAGGTGCAGGTACTCGCGCGCAACAATACCACCATAGGAGTGAGCAACTAAGAGGAGGGGAGGGGTCAGGTCCGCGCTGTGTAGCAATTGATGCAGCTCGGTGGCTGCTGTTGTGGCCGTTGGCTTCATAGGCCCATCTTGACTGCGTCCTAGGCCGGATCGGTCATAAAGGACAACGGGTGCAAATGTACCCACGAGCCTTTCAACCGTGACGTAGGACGAAGCGACATCTCCTGCACCTGCGAGAAAGATAACAAGCGGCTCCCCAGTCCTACGAGCGACCCCGCCTATGGAGAGGAAGAGGCTGTGTGTCCCGATGGAGAACATCGCGCCGCTTTGGCTACCGTGTGTATCGGACGTCATGAGGCAATGGATATCTATAGCATGATCTGGTATTGAACTGGTGGGACTTCGGATCTAACTCGTGGAGTTAGAAGAGGTTCCTGTGTTATGTCCGATGTTGGGATTTAATCGGTCTTTGTTGTACCATATCACGTGGGAGGAGACAATCTCACTGCGTTCATCATTTCTCGACGAAAGATATTCGTCAGTTGCCTCTGGTACCACAGTGATCAACTCTGGTAGAGCAACACTCCTTGTCAAAAATGATTAACATGGTTCCTCGACATCCTTATGAGTTTTCGGAGAGTTACTATGCGGTGCACGAGCTATTACTGGAAGAAGCCAAGCATGAGCATTTAGTGACTTTAGGCTTACCAGTCACACAGGTAGCTGGACATGTGTTTTAAAGATAGGACTCCTCTTTTCTGGTTGTTTACAACCAAACCAGCCAAGCATTGAGGCATGCAGACTGGGCTAATTCATCATAGGTCCTGAAGAATCCTTGAGGCCCATACCGTGTTGAATTGCAACCTGACTCGTCCACTCAGGTAGTAAGAACAGCTGTGTGCATCATCCTTAATGTACAACGCAAGGCAGCTTCATCGAGGCATGGACAGATAAGATAATAACGTTATTATTGGTTAATGAAGCTACTTGTATAACTTAGGAAATCGGGATACAATTGCCTCTTAGAGCACATGTGACCATTGAACCCTTTATTTCCGGGCGAGTGAATCATTTTCCTTGTCTGCATGGCATACTGAGGCAACTGAAGGACTTTTCGTTGAATTTCAATTAATTCACTACCGTGGGAGGCTAAACAAGTGGGATTTCTTTGTATAAGAAAGCCGCTTTCTGGTTAATGAGAGCTACTTCAATATTTTCATCCCATGCGGCTAGCCGATTAATATGTTTCTTGATTCTTAGCCACACAATTCTGTCTTCGATCTGCTACAATGATCATAGATCTTTCTATCTCCGCTCTTACGTTTTTCTTAGTGACGTATCTGCACATCTCCACGGCCTCTTCCCTGCCTGTGGTTGATCTAGGTTATGAGCTCCATCAAGCATTCTCGCTAAATGTAAAGCACAGCTCACCACAAAAACCAAGGCATTAGCGACTGACACTATCCCAGGAGACTACTAAACTCTACAACTTTAGTAACATCAGATACGCAGCTCCACCTCTAGGAAACCTACGGTTTCGAGCCCCGTTGCCGCCTAAGGTGAACCGCACTAAAGTCCAGACAGGGACAGTAGGTAGAATTTGCCCACAAGCTACGCCGATATGGAGCAGATATATTATGCCGCAGTTTTTGACAAGCTACTTCACAAACGCAACGTTTAGCGCTTCCCTCGATGTCTCCTCCTACCCTGTCCCACTCATCCAGGACCCCAGAATCTCGGAAGATTGTCTTTTCCTTGATGTTGTGGTTCCACAGAAAGTATTTGACCGAGCTCAGGGCGAAACCCCGGTACCTAAAGAAAGTTTGGCTCCGGTCATCGTTTATTTCTATGGCGGAGGGTATGTTCTAGGCGATAAGGGTGGTGTTGATCCATCTGGTCTCATTCAACGAAGTCAACAGCAGGGGAAGGACGGGGTCATATATGTGGCTCTGAACTACAGGGTAAGTATCTCAGTCTTTATAGGTGAAAACAAAAGGACACCCTATCGTTGACTACAATTCATAGCTCGGTGCATTTGGCTGGCTTGCTGGTCACACAGTATCCCGCAAAGGAACCCCCAACGCCGCACTTCATGACCAACGACTCGGCTTGACCTGGGTAGCTCAGAATATTCATCTGTTCGGAGGTGATGCCGACCGAGTCACTGTCATGGGCGTATCTGCTGGATCAGGGTCCATCCTTCATCAACTCACTGCGTACAAAGGGCTCCAGGGACCTTCCCTATTCCAACAGGCCATCCTACAAAGCCCCTCCTGGGAGCCGAACTATGACACAGACAAGCAGGAACGGACATTTCGTCAATATCTCAAGCTCCTCAACGTCAGCACCATCGAAGAGGCTCGCCAGTTACCTTCCGAAAAACTCATTGCTGCCAACACCCATCAGGTTTCAAGCTCACCCTACGGAACATTCACTTACGGCCCCGTGGTGGACGGCGTCTTTGTTGCCGGTCTCCCGGGCAAACTTCTGCTGCGCGGGGAGTTCGATCATAGCGTCAGGATATTGAACGGTCATACTTTGAACGAAGCTCTCATGTACACGCCTCCATCCAGTTTTCAAGAACGGGGTTTACTCGCACTCATGGACGAGCATTTCTTTGACCTTTCGGAAGATATGAAAGAGACCATCGTAAATGTTCTATATCCACCCATTCTGGATGGGAAGTACGGGTACCTCGGCTGGGTCGAGCGAGTCTCTTCCGCCCTCTCAGACATATGCTTTCAGTGTAATTCATACCACTTGAATCACGCATACAGTAACAGCACTTACACCTACGTATTCTCCATCCCTCCCGCTATGCACTGGATGGATCATCCCTACTCATTCTACATTAAAGGTGGAAAGCCTTTAGTTGAGAATCCTCTCTTCCAAGTGACAAACGAGACGGTGGCCTTTATCCTGCAAGACTACGTTACAAGTTTTGTTCAAACGGGAAAGCCGACTTCTTCATTAGCCCCGGCCCTCGAGATATGCGGCCCGGAGAGCCGTGTGGTCAGTATAGGATCAAACAATATCACGCGGATGCGTGATCCAGCTTGCAATGCTCGGTGTGTTTACTGGCAAACTGCGTTTGCCTACAGTCGGGACGACTTGTGAGGCGTATTTCGGTTATTGCATGATGGGTAATGGTTTTGAGAGGTTGGATCAACGCAGATTGTATGGCTGTCGAGACTATGAGGAGTTGCTTTTCAGACTGTAGTGTACAGTGCATACGTACTTCGGGAAGAAAATTGTCAACTAATTTAATATGTTGTGCTATCAAAGACTCTCTTCTCTCATTTGACTCATATTCTGCTACGAACCCCCTAAATCCACATGCACCGTTTATATGAACACATCCCAACTCTCGTATCCTAGGCCTCGTATAAAGGCACAGTCATACATGAACAAGACCCGCACTTCCCCATAGATAACTATAAATAGCCTTCGCCGTCCCTGGAAAATCTATATAAAACCCGCGACCACCCATCACATACAGCTACTCAACATATCACCAGCCTTCCCAAACACCATAAATAGAAGAAACCCTAAAACAACAACGCGCAATGGAATCCAACAAAATCCCCAACTACAACCCCCAAGAACACCTTACAACCGACATACGAACCGAAATCCCCGCCGAAACAGTCACCACCATAACATCGCAGGCCCCCTTCGTCACCATCCCGGGACTCTTCAACATCCGCGACCTCAGCAGCGGCAATCTGCGCCCGGGATATGCCTACCGCTCCGGCGTTCTAGCCAACATCTCAGACGAGGGCAAAACATCCCTCCGCAATCTAGGGATATCCACCATCTTCGACCTGCGCAGACCAGATGAACGGACTAAATCACCTAGCCCTGTCATCGAGGGCGTCGAGACCGTCTGGGAACCGTATATCCGCGAGCCGGGTCCGATCAATCCTCTAGACTTCAAGGAAGAGGATCAGGGCGTCTCCGGGTTTCTGAGCATGTTTATGTGTATCATGGAGATCTCGACACCGATCTTTAGGAAGGTCTTTCTGCATATTAGGGATTGTCCGCAGAGACCGTTTCTTTTTCATTGTTCTGGTATGTATTTATGACATTTTGCTTTTATTCTGTGTGTTCATTCTGTTGAATGTACTTATGTATATATATGTATGTGCAAGTACTAATGGCTCGGGTCAATCTATATAGCCGGTAAAGACCGTACCGGCGTCCTAGCGGCTTTAATCCTCTTGCTAGCGGATACGCCCTCCGACGCCATTGTCCATGACTTCGCTCTTAGTCGCGTTGGAATCGAACCCGCTCGAAAAATGCTTATGGCGGCCTTTCCGACCCTCTCCGGCGCTGTGACTCCGGAGAATGCCGGGTGGCTGGAACTGATGAGCGCGCGGGCTCCTGCGATGGTTGCGTTCTTGGAGACGGTTGAGCAGTCTTTCGGGGGCGTGATGGGGTATTTGACGGGCGTGCTGGGGTTCTCGGATGAGGATGTGGAAATTATGCGGGCGAATTTGAAGGGGAACTTGGAATTAACGAACGTTCTACTTCCAGTTGGTGTATGATGGAGATACTAGTGTTCATTTGGATAGATGGGTAATGGGGAGGGACAAGTATGAACCATGGGGAGCTTCATCCTAACAAACCCCCCACCACTATGTATTCAATCGATACTTCCCCAATCAGATATCCTGACCATATCTAAGCTTTGCGACCTTTGATAGGCATAATTCAAGCCATAAACGCTATACAAATTAGGGTCCCGATACCATCACATGACATGACATCATGACCAGTATAGTCATTCCAGCATCATCATACCACCCTCTTATAATCTATGAAGCCAGAGAAAGAAGAAGTAGCATAAATTCATCCGAGTAAAGTACCCTAACACACACGGACAAGTTTCTTCCCGCCTAAATAAACGTACAATGAACACCCTCGACACCCTAGCAACGGACCACGGCTGGGTCCATGGCGCCGTGACCAAACCCTTCACGGCCATCGTCACCCTCTACATGGGCCAGCAATTGGCGCTCGAACTTGCCGTACAGGAGATAGTCAGTGTCATCAATGAGGTATATTACGGGGGTGATAGTGATCTCGGTATCATTTCCCAGAGCCTGTTGTGTCTCTGCGATATATGACACACGGATATAAAACCTCCTTTTTTTTTTTTTTTTTTTTTTTTTTTTTTTGACTAACTGGTTCCTTACTTCAAAGACGAATATCTTAGAGATATATGGAGCACAATAATTCACACATCTCGGAAAATCCCTCGAGAAAAGCCGCACACGCCCCCGGATGTCCCGACAGCTCTCCAGATTCGTCTCGCTGCCCTTCTCCTGACGCTCAAACGCCAGCCGGACCCGGCGCCGATGCCTACAACTCATCTGCAATCGCCTGTTAATGCTCGTCGGGATCTGTCCTGGAGACAGCTGCCGCTGTTCGAAGAGACGGTTTATGAGGCGCTGAAGGATGAGCCCGGGCGACGGGCAAAGTTTACCAAGATCGAGACCGAAGGGTGGGTGAATTTCATGGCGTTTTTGGCGCTAATCACGAAAGAGCGAATCGTGGGGCTAGAAGATATCGGGGTTGTAGTCCTTCGGGAAGCATTGGAGGAGAGACACGATTCTCTTCCTTCGACGGACGGGGCGGATGATAGCAAGATCGATGAGGCAACGCGGTTGAATGTGTTTGTAGCTGCGGCGGCTATTTGGGCGGTTATTATGGGAGAGGAGCTGTGGGAGCGAATGGGGCAAGAGGATGAGTGTCCAGTGGGTTTGTCTCTGGGGCCTGCACCTAAGCAACTTATTGGAACAATTCCTAAGCGGCGTTGGGAAATGTGGATTGCTCGACTTCAATTCCTGAGCCTGCGTGAAGATCTTAAGATATGTACAAGAGAGTTGGCAGCGGAAGCCGCTGCTGTTATGATGCGGGTTCTATAACAACAATCAAGAAAAACAGGTGTAATGTATGATGTACCATGGCTCTATAATTGTGAGTAATGCAGTAAATATTAAGAAAACTTCACTCCCTTGCTTGGATCCCAGGTCCCCTGTGCTCCGAATCGAATCCCCATCTCGGGTGACCACACACCGGGAGCCATTGAGGGTCTTGTGTTGGCTCGTGTTGGTTGGGGTGCTGTTAGTGGCTCATCCCTTGGTGGTTGGTGCTGGACTGGTTGAGGTTGAGGTGGAAGCTGATTCGGTGGCTGAACTGGCTGGGCAGGCTGGACAGGCTGAGCGGGTTGGGTGGGTTGTTGGCTATACTGGCGTAGATGTGGTTGAGAGAGATTGAGCGAGGCCATCGCCGCAACGCTGGTGATGTCCCTACTGGAGTCAGCGCCTTGAAATCAGTTACTGGGCTTTCGAACTACTCACCCTTCTATTTGGCTTGCCTCCATCCTCCGCTGATGTACAAATGCTTTGCAGTCATCCCGGAATCGACCGACGATCTTGGCCAAATCATTGTAGAATTTCCGTCCCACCTCGATGTTCGAGATGATTTCCTTGTATTTCAGATAACCATTTTCCAGCTCTTGCAAAGCCTTCTCCCGCTCCTTGGTTGAAGCATCGCCAGTGTGCGCCCGAGTAAATGCACGGTTAGCCTCCCGCACCTGCGCAGAAATCTGGTCTTGCTCGTGTTGCTCCTGGGTCACCATCTCCAGATCTGTATCGTACAGATGCAGCTGCTCCTCGAACAAATCTTCGAACTGGCTTGCCTGGATCGCCTGCATGGGGAACTCCCGCTCCAAGCGGGCGGCTTCCTTGAGAAGGGCTTTGCCTGAGAGTTGTTAGTGTTGGTCTTCGAACCCAGCCTTGTAACTTACTGATGTCATCCGTTCTGGCTTTGTCCTTCAAAGCCTGCGCTCGGCGTTTCCGTCGGTTCTCCAGCCGACTTACTTCGCTCAAGCAGCCCCGTAGCCGAATAGATTCCCGTTCGACCTCTGGCGGAATTGCCGCTCTCCGGCTGCTAGGGACGTACATCTCCAAATCCCGGTTAGTACCGGTCAAAACTCGGAAGACTGCCTCCGAGTCTCTCAGCTTCTGCTCTACCAGATTATCGCTACTCTGAGCGGAGGAAAAGTAGCCGTCTATCTCTCGAGCAGTAGTGTACAGCTTCGACGCTGCTGCTTCGGAGGGCTCTCTGGCCCACCTGTCAGTTCCGTATTTGCGGCGCGAAGAGTCATCCTCTGCCTTTTCTGCGGCGAGTAGTTCAACACCCTCATTGTATGCAGCTTTGTCATTGGCCTTCACCCTGGCGGTATCCTCGAGTGATCTCCGCAACCGGTTCAACCCATCTTGCTGGCGCATTTCTTCCGCATGGGAGACCAACGTAGGCGGTAATCCAAGAGGCTTTTCCAGAGCCTGCAAGGAGCCCGGAAGATTCAGAGATGATAATAAACTATACCAGTTAGTATCTTGCTCATCATAGCCTAGATTTTAATACTTACTCCCGTAATTTGTCCGTCATGGTCTCCAGCTCCCCGATAATTGTCTCGTTGACAAGCCGATCACGGCGGTCGGAGTAAATACTGGCAGCGATATGAACGGCATATGGCACCAGCTTTGAAAATAACGGCTGCCCTAAAGGTCCGTTGTCTCCCAACATGGAGATAGCATCAGTCACCTGAGATGGCGCCTTCGCTGCGACCATACATGCTCGATCGATGATCTTCAATTCTGACTTTGGAGGGACTGGATTGAGATAGATTACATCGTTGTCTTTCTCGGCGCGCTTTAAGTCCTCCGTCACACGGTTTTTTAATCCTTGCAAGTCCCCTAGCACAGTGCGATTGATCCAACGTGATTCCTTCAAGGCCTCGTTGACACAAACCTCGCTGTCTCGAAGACGAGCCACCTCTTCACCATACTTTCTCTTCTCCAAACAGTCCAAGGACTGGCGATACTGCGCAGCGGCAGCAAAATGATGATGCTTGGCCGTCATATGGTGAATCCATTCAGGACTAATGGCATTCGATTGAACCGCATAGTCACCTCCTTCTGCGTAAAAATCGGAGACCTTGGCCGCCAGCCGAGCAATGGAAGCATCTTTCAGCCCATCCTTGACGGCCTTCTGCCAGAAGCACTCTTGTCCCTGCGCGAGAAGAAGCTGTTCCAGACTCTGTAGTGTCATATCATCCATATCCTCTGGGGGAGAGGCACGAAGATCAGGGAGGATATCCGCTCGGAGATGTGCTAAGACTCCAGCTGCCTGGCAGAGGTAGTTGCATGCCTGTTTGAGTCCATCTGGTGTTGTACGATTCACCGAGAAGGCTAATTGCGAGTATAGTGCTACCAGGTTAAAGAGGATATTGGCAAGTTCAAATCGAATATTGTTCTGCGAGACTTGTATTCGTTAGCAACAATGCTAGTGACCGAATTACTCTTAACATACTCGGTCTTGAGGTATTGAAACCAAACGCAGGGTACCATGGAAACTCGACTCCAATCTGTAGACTCCCGTGTTAATAACGGCTTTGTGGTCAGTTCCCCCACCGCTATGCTACGGTTACTCACATCGACCGGAAACTTTCCACCAAGCCATTTCAACTGCGCGGCATATGTTACCAACCGACTGATCCCACTAACATGTGGCTCCTGGACATGAATCGCTTCGTTACGCAGGCGATCTATGATCAATAGATCATCTGCGAACATATCTGGACGCTGGTCATACTTGGTCGAAATATACTGAGTGATCGCATCTGACAAGGAAACGGTGTGAGAGCGTCGAAAGGGGATCTGAAGGATATTTCTGAACAATAAATTAGCCTAGACAATCAAGATGAAACAGCATATCCTTAGAGACAGCACATACGATGTCATGCTGGGCAACGGTCAAGAGCGCAATGAAGGAGGGATCGTCGCCGGGCAACTTTTGTTGATGTTGTTTGAAAACCCAACCCCACCGGACAACGGATGACGTTGTGTGTTGGCCTGAGGCACCACATAACTTGATATTGTATTTCTATAGATTCACTCCGCACAATAATTTGTGGCTACACGACTTAGTCTAATTAAATAACAGTCAAGTTATTCATTCTGTATTTGCGTGGAGCCTCAGGCTCATGCACATATGTACTCGATAAAATATAAATCATAAAAGCATACTCCGGCAGTCCCCAAGGCCAATGGCCATCTGCGCATCGGCTAATGTCCCAGAAATCGTATCAATCCAATTGATTGATCTTCATCTTTATGTATTCGAAGATACTGAGCAAGATCATATTGTTTACCCCAGTACGGATGAGAATAATCGAAAGTCCTTTATACATACTGGACTTGGCAACCGCAGCCGACGCCTCCCCGACTTCGCTGGATTTTCCGAGCAACACGCTCTGGGCACGGGTCTTTCGAGTATCAAGTGGATAGGTCTATGACGGTTAGTAACCCGCAAAAAGGCATCATTGTTGCGGCACTTACACAAAACCACGGGACAGTGCTGCAAATCGCCCCGGCAATCATGGGGCCGCCGAACGGGGATTTGTCTGGGCCAAGCTCTTTCGATGCGACTTGCTTTACCGTTTCGTAGACACTAAAGTATAAGCCAGACCCTAGAGTATCACGCAGAGCGTGCAGATGAAAGCCGGTGTACAGGCCACGGATTCCGTAACGTTGGACGATCTGCCGAATGGCCTCGATGGTGCCGAGACGGGGCTTGTTACGCAATGAGGGGTCATTGACCGCGTCTGGCGAGGCCTGGGCACGGTTTGACACCAAGACCGAGGTCTGAACGACATTCTTAGCAAGCTCAAAGGGGCCTTTACTCAAGTCAGTGGCTGAAGCTCAGGTAAACAGATGCAATTATTCAGTCGTACATGCAAGCGGGGAAGTGATGAGCCCAGCAATTAGTCCAGCAGTGGTGAACGTCACAAAGGTAGAGACGGTAGGCGTGCTGCCCGGTTGATTGTACATAACCAGAGGAGACTCGCCAGTCATTCTCTCGAAGAAATCTGAGATACGATGTTTGGCAGCGTTATATGTAGAGAAGTTTACAACCCGAACAGCTGTAACACTCGCTAAAGGTGGCAGAGCCCCTGAATGCAGACACGTCAATTGTCGACCATTGCTCATTCCAAGTTCTGCGATGACTTACCGGCAACGTAGCCACGGGGTCCTTCAGTCCGCCACAAGTAGCGGACACACTGAAACACATTTTTAAAGTTGTGGCTAGTGAAGTCAGCACAGGTGTTCCTATTGGGTTTGTTAAGCACTTACGTCTGCATGCGAGTTTTCACATTTTCGAGAGGAGTCTAGGGGCAGCCAATTAGCTTATTTTCTATTCAAACATCCGCTCTAGCCTGAGGCGTACCACAGCAAGAGTCGCGCAGATCGTAGAAGTCGCCGAGGCCACCTGGGTCTTGTAGTTCTTGAGAAATTTGTTACGAGTTGCTTCATCCATAATCCAGGTACTACCAGCCGGCATCATGGCAGGTGAAGGTTGTGAGGGGGACGGAGAAAAGGGCGCATGTTCAGAGTGTTCGTCAAGAGTCATCCCTGGAGGTATCCCATTTGGGGCGAAATGGGAGAGGCCCTGCTTGATTGTAGCTCGTATGTTCAATTCGGTTCAATGTTGTGAAGCAGGCTGGGGAACCCTATGGAACGCAAAGCGGTCTCTCAACGTGCGAGCAGACCGTTCGGCGTCCCACAATTGTCCATGAAGCAGGGGCCTAGACCACCCTTTGTTTCCGAGATTCGATCTGTAGAGAGAGGGTGCGGATACTTCGCGGGGAGGGGGATCGATATCGTTTGTTATATCAGTGAAGGAGAGACGATAGCGGAGGCCAGTAGTAGGGCCGTAGCGACAATGTCGGCGTCTTTCGTGTCTGCGCACCCGACACGGCTACAGTCGGGGTCGAATGGTTTTCTGGACCTAGTGTAGAATACACCAAGGTGCCTTTTCTATCACGTTCAAAAAAAAAAAAAAAAAAAAAGAAAAAGAAAAAAAGAAAAGAAAAGAAAAATAGCAGGAAAAACAGTGCGATTCAGGAGCTACCTATATAGCAGAACCATAATGTCAGCTTCATCGAGCACACTAGGCCTTTTCATTTTTTTTTTCTCTGTTCTTTCTTTCCTTTTCTTCGTCTTGGGACCATTGTGCGAAAAGGAAATGTAAAATCAGAGGAAAACCAAGCTTACCTCCAGGGACGAGACCTCCAACTTTTGTGGGTGTGGAAGAAACCCAATACAGTGAACACACTCGAATGGGATGAATCGAAGAGGGAGTCGAGTTGAGGGAATCACCAGCTGCCCATGATCGTAGTCGGTAGGCACGGACTGTAACTCAGTACAGCTGGTGGTAATTTAGGTAAGTTCCAGCTTCTAAATTACAATTGCAGTGGAAATTCCAGCAGGTATGTGGGTGAGGGCAGTAAATGGTGGACCTTCTTTCTCCCCTTTCAACTGGTCGGTTCGCTCGAACTGGTTTAGATTATCTGTCCAGTGACGTCGTCGTGAGGCATCCAGTACGACCTCCACCATACACACACTTAAACCCACCCTACTTTCCTTAGAGGTCGATCCTCCCATTGCTAGACTCCAGTTAGGGAGGTACTGCTTTAGTACTCAATGAGCGTATGGTAATATTTAAATGTTTACTTTCTCTCTTTCTCGCTCCAATTCCCACCCTCTTCCACGATAATACAGCTAAGTCCCGAGTTCTCAACAATCATTTATCGGAGTTCAAGGTACTGCCCCCCTTTATGGTAGGAACTGACCAGTGCCAGTGGCAAGGGCGTGAAGGCGTATCGGACCAAACCAGTCCGGGCGGTGGTAACACCCGCTCCGTCTACCCCGCCCAACCAACGGGCCCTCTGATTGATTGAGGAATGAAGAGGATGGGTGGACTACTCCGGATTTGGTCTAGGTGAGTGCCAGGGACAAATCATTTAGAATATGACCTAGTCTAGATACTGCCTGAGTTATTGACGGAGTATATAATCCTTTGTTGAATGATAGGTAGACGGCAGCCATCCCTCCCTCCCCCTAGTCATGGAGTAAACCTTCATCCATTACCTATTCTTTTAATCGTGCGTATCTGGAAAAAGCCCCTCGTGATGATGGAGTCAAAAATGAATCCTCGTCCGTGTCCATGACGAATACCACTCGATTCATGAAAACATCAGTTGAGCCAAATTGCCTCATAAAGCAACTGACAATTATCGTTTCAATATCTTCCACCGTCAGGAAACTATGGATCGACGGAGTGTATCGTTGGCCGTACCACGGTTATGTAATGGCCCCGACCATCCTAGTCGAAGAATGGTGTCGTAATAGTAGGTCACTAAGAGCTATGTAGGTAGTCTAAATAATCTGACTCGCAATCAGAGGCGCAAACAGCTGCCCCAACTTTGGTCCTCTTCGGTACATCACCCATGTTTACTGGCCAGAATGTCAGGGCATCATCAACTTGACAAGTGAGCTTTGATCCGGTTTATCAACTAAATTCTATCCCAAGCCACGTAGAATAGTTGATATGCCATGTGATTGGGGACTTTTGGGTGGGAATCGGCTTCGAAGCTCAATCAACTTATACTCGACTGTCTTAAGGTCTGCTGAGTACAGAGGAACTAGATCTAGTTCTTGTTCCACCCCCATTAAACTAGAACAAGTTTCTTGTTCATTTCATGAATGCATTGTGTATAACAAGGCATGAACCTGGTTATATCCCGCGGTACAGAACCCGATATATACTCATTACCCTCTAGGCTAGGTACGGCAGCATACCCAACACCACAACTGGGCCCAACAAGTTATTGATCACCTCGGACTCAATCATATACCTTTTTTTTATGTTTCCACCCCCCTTTTATCAAATCTAGTAGACATTGTCCCTCGATTGATCTGATCGTATAACCCTCGGAACCTCACAGTCGACCTAGGTACAACGCAATCATGTGAGATGGACCAAAAAACAAAAAGAGGCTTGACCATGACTACCCTTGATCTAGACGGCGAGATGATCAGCAAAAAGCAATAGCTGTGGTTTTCTATGCATCGTACAGCAGAAAGACATGAGATATGAAGAGTTGTGCAGGACGTACACAAAGGAACAAAGAATATCCTCGGGACCTCGGTCGGCGGCTCCCCGCAAAAAAGTACCGTGTGGCTTTCTCCGCAGTAAATCATTCTGCAGAGATTCATATGCTTGCTCCTGGACCGATCGTTATATATACTTTAAACCAGAACAATAGTTTCATAGTTCTCCATTTCTAGACAACCTACACTACTTCACAGACTTTACCTTCCTCCCTTTCTTCTTCCTCCCTTATCGATTAGAATATCTGATAACCACCTATCGTCACAATGGGCAAAAAAGCAGCATCTCCCGCCTATGTCCTAGGTGTGGGAATGACCAAGTTCATCAAACCCCGGGGCAAGGTTGACTATCATGAGCTTGGTTTTGAGGCTGGTGTCAAGGCCATGCTGGACGCCCACATCAATTACGACGATGTTGAGCAAGGGATTGCGTGCTACGTCTATGGTGACAGCACCTGCGGCCAGCGTGTGTTTTATCAGTTCGGTCTGACACAGATTCCCATTTACAATGTGAACAACAACTGTTCAACGGGCTCCACTGGCTTGGCGATGGCTCGTACGATGGTTTCTCACGGAGCCGCCGACTGTGTTCTCGTTGTCGGCTTCGAGAAGATGAGTCCTGGAAGCCTTCAGTCGGTTTTCAATGACCGAGAAAACCCCACAGGCTTGTTTGGAATGATGATGGCCGAGACCAGGGGAATCACGAACGCCCCAGGAGCAGCTCAAATGTTTGGCAACGCTGGTCGGGAGTACATGGAAAAGTACGCTCTCCGCGGCCCATCTGTCTGTTTCTACAGAGTCTAACTGACATGGTGTGTAGGTATGGAGCGAAGAACGAAGACTTCGCCGAGATAGGCCGTATCAACCATGAGCATTCCAAGCGCAACCCATACTCGCAGTTTCAGACCGAATACACCCTTGAGCAGGTTCTCAAGGCGCCCATGATTCACGAGCCACTCACCAAGCTTCAGTGCTGCCCGACATCGGATGGTGCTGCTGCCGCTGTTATCGTTTCCCAAGAATTCCTGGATGCTCGGCCGCATCTCAAGGACCAGGCGATCTTGATTGCAGGCCAGCAACTGGCCACCGACAATAGCACCCTATACAACCGAAGCTCAATTGACTTGATGGGTTTCGGAATGGCCCGTAATGCTTGCCGAGCGGCTGCTAAGGAGGCCGGCGTGAATGTAAAGGATATCAAGGTGTGCGAGTTGCACGACTGCTTTTCCGCCAATGAGATGATAACGATCGACGCACTGGAGCTGTGCGAGCCCGGTAAGGCGCACGAGATGGTTCGTCGGGGCGACATTACTTATGGGGGGAAGATGGTTATCAATCCATCGGGAGGCCTCATTTCAAAGGGCCATCCACTGGGCGCGACGGGCATCGCGCAGTGCGCGGAACTGGTGTGGCACCTGCGTGGCTGGGCAAACAACCGGTTGATTGATGGAACGGATGCCGCCCTGCAACACAACCTGGGTCTGGGAGGTGCGGTCGTAGTGACTGTCTACAAGCGAGCGGATGGCAAAGTTGCGACGCTCGTGCCGTCGGACGCTGTTGGAAAGATCAACGGTCTTGGCTACAACCCAGCTGTTGAAGCCAAGGGCTTCACAGCTGAACAGGCAAAGACGGTTTTGAGTAAGAACCACAGCAGTGAGTGGGCACTATCCGACACCCAGGACAGGGTTCTCGCTCGTTTCTAGAGCAAGGTCAGTGTGGAGTGCAAAAGACGATGGTAGCCTTGTCACGGCTCTGCTACTGCCTTTGCACTACCATCTTGGCTTTGTACATTGTTTATACATAGAATGACGAACTACGGAGTAATAAGTTATTCAAGGAACCGGAATATCGTACAGCCGTACTACTGCTAGTTGTTAGTTGTAGATTACATAACCCATCCCACAAGCTCCACCGAATAAATTTCCGCGTTTGTTTCCCACCGGCTTTTCCTTTCTTCAACATATTTCAGGTCTCCGACATACCCTTGTTGATGGAGGTTTTGGCCTTCAAAGCTCCCGTTCCGTCTGCAAATTTTAGACCGAGACCGAGAGCGATAAATCTGTGCTCGTTCTAATCCCATCACCTGCCAGCCGGTTTAACCGGTTCGACTCCGGGGTTGTTTGGGTTCGCTTTGAGCATACATCCCTTTCTGAGGGATTTTGATTGAGGACGCATGCCAGTCCTTTCGTATTTAGTTGAGCGATCAACCATCTCAGCCTTGAGAGAAGGGTGACTGCTTTTTTTTTTCTTATAGCCCAGGAGAGAAGATGATCTTTCCCTTGCTCAACCGAAGCTGCTCACAGACTAACAAACAGGTCAATATACTCTCGTAAACTCGCACAGAAAAAGACAAAAAATTCAAACAAGGCATATTCGAAGTCTCGTCCGTCACTGCTCTATGATATTCGAGGTCAAAACCGTGCCGAAAACGACTCGTGGACTATGTCCACTTCTAAACGCTCCCTCGTGTTGCGTCCACCTATGTTTCAAATGGGGTGGTACGTGTCAAAGTAGGGAGATACATTCCGAATTGTGTCACTCTCTGTAGTTTTCTGGAATGTGCGTTGTGTAGTCAAGATTTTCAAAGTATGTCGCCTTGGGAATTTGTGGCGTGTTTGCAAAGCCAAGGCGCCGGGAAGGGCTTCCACGGTCTCCTGCGGATGGCTTATCGCGGCAGGCTTCGACACAAAGACGGTAGAGCTTAATCGGATGATCCCAAGGAGTATGTCGATCAGACCAGTTAGTTATGTTGCCCAGCCAAGGGCGGGCTGCAATATCTGGAAAGATCTTCTTCTCATCCTAGGATGGGGAATGTGTCTGGCAAGATTATCCTACACTGGTTGAGGCACTCCTTCCAATCAAATGAGGGAATAACGACAGGAGTCCATACCGTGAATTCGACATACTGTTTACTCCCTTGCTTCCTTGCAGTTGCCATCGTACACAGTATGGTGCTTGAAGTTTGTCAGGAGAAGACCATACGCAAATCTCATTGCGCGAGCCAGCACCTTGCGAGCTCTGGGAAATACCTGGTTGCCACCCTTGGGTATGTGTGTATGTGTGTCCTCGTGTGTTTACCGTTTTGACAATCTGTCTCCCCTATAAATGATGGGTTTATTCTGCACGAGGTAGTGAACCGTTCCTTCTAGAGCACGTTCCCTCAGAAAGTTGTATGCAAATAGTTTGGCTATCTCTATAGGCCTGTCCATTCCTTTCAATTGATATCTTTCTCGTTGCAATCTCAGCTCACACACCTGTCAAAATGGCTCGTACCACGCTCTCTTTCTATGCCGTTTGCTTCATCCTAGCCCTCACGGGCTCTGCTTTGCCTGCCAAGCGCGCCGACCCTTCCTCGTCTGCCAGTGCGGTTGCCCCCAGCGGCATGACGAATTTTGCCTACGATGCTGTGAAGGTGAGCTATACGCTGAATACGCCTGCTGGGCCGGTGATTGATAGGACTCAGTCCGCCACCCACATGGCGCAGGACATCAACAAAGAATTCTATGACGATGATGAGACTGCGAAGCCCACGCCCATCGATATTCCCCCTGTTCATCCCACGCCTTCCAGCAGTGGGCCAGCAACAAAGTCTCTAAAGGACGTTTACAAAGAGCAAGCTGCACAGAAAGTGCATGATCTCGAGGAGCCCTCACCCTCGCCTACGCCGAAAACCGACACCAAGGCTGAGGAGCCTCAAACGGAGCCTTCAACGGAAGAGCGACAGCAAAGCGAGCCTGCTCCTACTCCTACTCGCACGGAGCAGCAGCCCGCCAGCAGCTCCTCCGTAGCTCCAGCCGCTTCTAGCTCTCCTGTTGAGAAACCCGACCCTATCGGTGATCTCCCCATTATCGGCAGTCTCCTGAAGGGAGTGCTGTAAATTTTGTACCGGGAGGACTATATTGAGTCACGGGTTGTTGGGGCAAGTTAGAAGTCATGTTTCTGAACATCTTATCTATACATCTCAATCAAATTATTAGCCATCGTTTTCCATTTGACTAATTGGACTTTGCTTGGTGCATAGAGGCGCCATGAGACCCCGTGTGAAGAAAAGCTGACCAATCTAATATGTGCTCCAGTCCCTATTGGAGCAAATGATTCGTGTAGCAAGATATTTGAGTAAGTTAATACACTGTGTGATCAATGTGTAGGTGCATTTCTTGTCTGCAAGAGGTTATCTTGAAATTCTGCTATAACCCTCAGATGCCGAGTTAGGGCTTAGATGCGAGGAATCATCGCCTTGAACATCAGCTCATAGACGGTCGGCTAGGCATGAAGACTGGGTTCATGGTTCTAAAGTCTTGTGCATACGGCTGGCCTCCAGCATAAGTAAAGATTATCGTACATAGTTGCTGCCAATAACTGCCTAAACCGAGCAGACCACGTATATAGGACCCTGGCATACACGTATGATCCATCACTTACACATCTGGGTATCCTCCAATAATGAATAATAGACCTCTAGTATTGCGAGTCCAGCGCGCGTTGATGACCCTGTCTATTCTTTAACCCGGTAGCTCACCCAGGAGTATTGCCAACTGACATACACAGACCGCGGCATCTAGAAGACCTGCCTGCGAGGATAACAGTTGGATGTAGTAGCGTTTTATATCACCCTTGTATTGATAGTGAGGTAGTGATTGCCCATCACTTGCAGCGAGAGATGGGTCATGAACTCTTATTTTGGTTTGCTCTCTGCTGCCCTTCGTAAAGACCAGTGTAATACCCTGCAAAGTACCAGGACATCATAAGGTTCTTCAGTCCTTCATCTTGGACTAAGCCATGCACAAAATCAGCTTATATGGCGGCATATGGATGCAGAATCTCTCACCTTGCGATAACATTGCCTGAGGCATGGCGGCTCCCAAAAGATTGGGCCCATCCGTGGTATTCGTTCCTTGAACAGAGACTTCTGGGCTGCCTGCTTTCTGAGTCAAAAATTAGTTGCCTTGTCATAAATCAAGTACAGCTAAAACCGCATACTTGCGAGACATCCGTTTGTGGAATGTGCTGAGCCTCAGCGGATGCCGCTACTGAATCGATTGCCGGCTCGTCAACATCGGCCTCCATGTGGTCAACTTCTTGACCATCCTCCTGGATTATCTGTTCATTTTCAGCGCCTTGAGCATCCCTCAATACATCCTCGACATTCTCCCCTTTGGCGTGGATGCTATGGTAGAGCTATTCGGTGGTGTGTTAGAAATGCATATCACGTGCGCCGGGGTTTCAGAGGGAGCAGAAGGTACCTTGTATTCTTCTACTGCTTCGTCCCAACTCTGTACGAGCGCAGAGTCATCCCAGATTTCTTCTTGTGTCAGTGCCTTTGTCGCATTCTTGTTCTTCCCCATGGTATCTACTTCACCTTAGATAGAAAAAGGGGAAAGAAGGGCAGTTTTCTTGAGGACGATTTGTTGTGGTGCCAGTGAAAGGTAAATCGATAAGAACTAAGACTTGAGACGGAAGCTCACCGCTTGGCGTTCCATCGGAAGAAAGAAAAAATACGTGCAAAAAAAAAGTTTCCGCACCCTCTTCCTATCAACAGGTTTGGATTGTAGCGCTCAACCACAGCCTACAATTTATTAATCCACGCCATAATGGCCCCAGATAAGAAGGATAAGAAGCGCAAGGGTATGTTGCCCTTCCATTTCGCTAAGACATCTCAGGTCGGCTACCGTACCACTTACTGACAATGTCACAGCTGCCGCCGCTACTGCCGCCGCCGATTCTCCCGCAAAGAAGACCAAGAAGGTTGAGGCCAAGCCCACCGAATCCACAAATGCAAGCCCCAAGCCTATTCTGAAGAAGAACAAGGAAAATGATGCGGAGAAGCCTGCTGCAAAGTTGAAGGTCAATGGCGAACCGACAAGGCAGGTCAAGCCTCGCAAGCGCGCTGCCGATTTCCTCAGCGACAACGAGGACAGCGAGTCGGAGGATGCCCCTAAGACCAAGATCGAGACAGAGAAGAAGTTGAGCAACAAGAAAACTAAGAAGGCGGATGGTACAGCAGCCCCCGCTCCCAAGGAGAACACTACCAAGGCCAAAGCAAGCACCAAGGCCAAGAAACCAGAGCCTGTCGCAGAAGAGTCTGACGATGGGGAGATGGATGATGAAGAGTCTGCCGCATCTGGCGCTAGCGCAAGTGAAGATGAGGAAGAGGATGACCGGACAGCCGCGCTCATTAGGGGCTTCGAGAGCAGCGGGGATGAGGACGAGTCCGGGGATGAAGGATTTAACCCCGACCAACCCGTTCCTAAGATCCCTGATTCTAAAAAGGCCAAGAGAAAGATCTTGAAGAAACAGAAGGAAAACAAACAAGAGGCAGAGGAGCCAGGTACTGTATACGTCGGGTGAGTGTTCCGGGCCTTACTCGTTTATTGATGAATTAGGTCTAACCAGCCACTTTACAGACGTATTCCGCACGGTTTCTACGAACATCAGATGAAGGCTTACTTCTCGCAATTCGGCGAAATCTCTCGTCTGCGTCTTTCTCGGAATCGCATTACCGGCCGCTCGAAGCATTACGCTTTCATTGAGTTCACCTCCACCTCTGTGGCGAAGATTGTCGCTGGGACCATGGATAACTATCTGATGTATGGTCATATCCTGAAGTGCAAATACGTGCCCCAGGAACAATTGCATCCAGAGCTCTGGAAGGGCGCCAATAGACGGTTTAAGCGGACCCCCTGGAACCGAATTGAGAAGAAGCGACTCGACAAGGCCAAAACAAGAGAGCAGTGGTCGGAGCGCATCGATCGCGAACAGAAGAGACGACTCGCCAAGGCTGAGAAACTCAAGGCTCTGGGCTACGAGCTCGAATTACCTCAGTTGAAGAGTGTCGACGAGGTCCCTATTCAACAGGAAGAGAATAAGACGATTGAGGCGTCGGAGACAGTATTCGACGAACCTGTCAAGGCTATTGAAGCGCCAAAGGAGGAGAAAAAGGTTGCTGATGATACCCCAAAGAAAGCTAAGAAGGACAAGAAGAAGGGCGCACAATCAACCGACCAGGAGACACCAAAGGAGCAACCCAAGAAGGAGATCCCTGCAGCAACTGCTTCGCCTGCCACCAAGGCTGGAGCAAAGGCTAAGAAGGCGAAAAAGACCAAGGCCAAGGCGTAAATTCCAGTTTAAAATTCTCTGTAACTTTCATAGCATAGATTATGTTTTCTCTATTGCCTTGGGACAAAAAGCGGCTGTATGTTTTATATTCCTAGTCTAAGTCTTAAGTCACATTAGTTGAAAATTCCCATTATCGAAAGAAAAATGGTGATATCTTCCAGCAGCGCTTCTTTCTCTCTCTTACAGTCCGACACACAAATTCCGGCACAATGTAAAGGCCATGATTGGCTGTTCAGGATACGTAACACGTGATTACACTAGCCCACAGAGGCTTAGTGGAACCACTACCATCAGCCGAAAGACTAGAAAAAAAGCGCCAGCGGAACTTTTCGCTCTCGAATTCTTCCTCTCTCTCCAACTTCTCGCTCAAAGGATCGCATTCAAAGCTCACACACAGAATATTCCTAACGGGATATTCTCCTCTTCTCAAGAGAGGTAATGGCTTTGGGAGAAAGTCCCCGGACATCCTGACCTTCTTATCGGTCAGGCATTGCGGAAACGCGCCGCCATAGAAGCAATTCGATAGCGGCTGACTGCCCTATTCCCTCCCAGTGTCCTGTTTGTATCCGACGCCTTCAAGGTGGAAACAATGGTGGTATAACTGGGTGCTGGAGAGGGGTTTATCTGGGTTGCTATTCGTCGTGTTTGGATAGTCATGCGATTGCTTGGTTCCCTTGCAGGAACTGGGTAACTCAATGGGGCTCATTCTTGAGGCGAGAAGTTCACTTCTTTTATCTTCCAGAGTCTGTAGCTTATGGTAAAGCGGTGCATCGTGTTGGCTTCACACGGAGTCGAGCACAGAAGCCCTGTCGCAGGGGCCGGACTCCCTTGTTTACATCTTGTTTCGCTGTTTCTTTCACTGTTCGCATGATGATATACCAATCATAGAGTCAAGCCCTGAAATCCCTACTACGGTAAGGGGTTGTTGACGATAAACGATTGTTTTCATATCTGAAGAACATCATTCTTGTACACTATTAGAGAGATATCTTCTTATTCTAACAGAATAAACTCTTGGTTTTCTTTTACATTCTCATGCAACCCATAATATGTAACATGGCAACCGTCAATCATTGCGTCTTTTGAGCCGTAGCAACCGGAGTAGGTCGTGCTGTTTGCAGAAACATCGAAGTGACCATCTCCGCCGTAACCGAAACCGCCGTCGCGCACACGCTGTTCCAAACATGAACGCTCACCGATCCCATAGGAGCTCGGGGGAATGACAGAATCCATTGCACGTAGTAAGGGATCCACGCTTCAGGTAACGCAAAAACGGGCGTCTTCGAGTACCAGAATTGAAGGAAGATTTTCAACCCGTTCGTGCTAAGCCACCGGGCGATCTTGACGCTCCAATCGAAGGAGCTCTTCTGTGCCGTGAGCGTTTTATCTGTAGGTGTGGTATATTGAATTAGCCTCAGCACTAGTTATGGAGGTGTGGCTCAAAGAGAATGTAAACAAGAGGGCTGGAGGCACGTCACATACTCAGCTGTTCGTATTCATCCATGGTTTTATCATGTCGACGCCTAAGCTTAGCCCACTTTGCGAATTCATCCTGAGAGCTGGTGTTGTTCATGTCTCGTTTCAGCTCGAGGGCTTCGCGCTTCAACCGGCTCTGTTCCCGCGCATTCTTCGAAGTTGATGTGGGTAATTTCAGGTAGAGGAGCCATAGCTAAAGGAGAAAAGCCTAGTCAGTCAAGGAACAGCTGATCAAGGTGGCAGTTAAAGTGGTTTGGACCGTGTGACTGGGTGTAGCTTGATCAGGAAACGTTAGGACGTACCAGGCTGTCAATCGTGCTTGCGCCAGCAGTATTCACCACATAAATGGCAACATGAAGAAAAAAGATCGTCCAGATCAAGGATAGCATCGTGAAGCGTGTAGTTTAGGTTGTGGTAGAGAAGTATGACTGACAGAAGGAACTGACTGCACAGCTACTTTTTTGGTTTGTGGGAGACCACAGCACCCACCTGCGCTGGAGAGATAATCAGACCTGCTCCGTGCGATCTTAAAATGACGAAAACCCCAATTGACGGGTTGAGGTCAGGAGACAAGTGGAAGAAGAGTAAAAAGGAGAAACTGGACACTCAGTCGGAGAGGTCGTGGAACAATGAACTCTCGTAACTTGGATGACGTTGTCATGTTGGCCTCTCTCTCGTTTCTGCCCCATTTAATCCGTCGGCGGCGTTTCTGCCCGCCTTTCAACACAGCATCTAATTGTACCCACCTGAAACTACCACACAAGGCCATTGTCAACGCCATGGTAAATGACGGTTGACTAGTTCAATGATGGGACAGATTGAAACATCCCAATGTCCGCCTCAGACAATGCGTTCCAAGAACTCGCCCGGATCTTTTCGACCAGAAATAACCGCATTCTTGAGATCGAGATTCTCCCGCCAGCTCTTGGTCCCCTGCTCCAAGACGAATGCTCTGTAGGTATAACAAAGAAATACCTGGTTCAGTCGTTTGTGGTTGCTAGACGTATATTCTTTGAGAAGTCGAGGTCCAACTTCGAATGTGGATCTCCACGCGCGATACTTCGGAACGAGAATGAGAGCGTAACGCACGGCGCTTCGGACGCGATCCTCGAGGACCTTCTAGTCTCAACAGAAATAATCTTGTTATTCGACTGCGAGCATATTACAGCATGCAACTGGAGACGCGGACGGCTGGACGCCCTCAACAGACACCATGATTTTTCCTCCGACGATCCGGGGCCGCTTATCCAAGCTCTAGAAAATGAGCTCACCCTGATGACAACTTACCTTTGTTCGCCCTTGCACCGGCATACAAAATCCCCGACGTTATGGCAACATCGATTATGGGTGCTAGCTCGGTTACTCGAAATACGCGAGGTGGGAGCGAGACGAGCAAACTTCGTCAGCCCGTTCGAAGTAACAAACCAACAACAGAAGAGTAATGTCGACTGGCTAAAATCTGAGCTAGCTGTTGTCCATCGGGCCGGAGAACTACACCCACGGAACTATTATGCTTTCAACTACATGAGACAAGTGCTCGGCGTCCTTTCCGATACGACAAAAGCCCGGCAAGGTCCTTCTGCGTTGGCCGAGTCAATCATTGATTTGGCGCTGCCTTGGTGCTTGGCCCACCCTTCAGATGTATCCGGGTGGATGTTTATGCTCTATCTCCTGGAAGTTGTTCCGAAAGGAGATCTTCATCCTAATGTTGTTAAGAAGGTGGTCGGCTACGCTTTAGATGTCGGGTGGGAAGGCGAGAGCCTCTGGACTTTTATAGACCTGTCTGTTCAATCGCTTGGTCTGGAGGAAACGGTCAGAAATACGCTGCAGATGATTCCGGGGACCTCCTATACTACTATTTCCACGGTTCAAGATGAATCGACAAGGAATACAGCTCTGCCGGCGCGGTCTTGGAAATCTTGGCTGACGATGGCGAGGAAATACTGGGATAGCTGCAATCAAGTTGCCTAATAGACCTATATATCCAAAAACACCAAACGCTACCCACGTTCGGGCCGTGGCGAGATGCCACCAAATGTTGAGAAATTTAATGTTTTAAGCAACAGGTATGATTAATGTAATCTCTCGTGCCTTCGTAATACGTCGCTCTGGGTACAAAGAATGGAAACTCCTCCGCGTTCGAATAACGCCTCGCTAGATATAATGCTATAATAATATGCGCCAGTAGCCCCCAACTTCCCTGTATGGTATCCAGTGTATTATATGAAATAGCCCGCATAGATCCATCATTCCCGTCACCAACATATGGCATCTCTCCAAACACATGCGCTCCAGCGAATATGGTTATAATCCAAAAAAGCGGATGTTGCTCGAGGGATATATCACAAGAGGACGTTCATTGAAGCGAAGGGGGGTGGTATATGCGATGGATCCAAGCAAATACTGGTCATTTCTTTTTATCGGATCCGGCTTTCGCTGCGTCGGCTAATTTCAAACACCAGGAGTTAGTGAATGATAGACGAACAGAATGATGCTGTCGGCGGATTGTGTCTCACCGGTAGACAGAGTGGAAAATACTTACCATTTGCTTGTTTCCTTCGCATGATCTCGGCATCCGACTCCTTTTTCTGCTGGTACTGCGTCCCGGACAAACTGTTGGCTGTTTTCTAGACATGGTGTTAGTGAACACCCGACAGTGGAGATCCGTAGTAGTGGGATGTAATTCTGTATAACAAATATCATTTACCTTCTTTGCTGCTTTTTTCTGGTTCTTGATGCGATCTTGGTCTCTCTGGTTTCCGCGGGTCATCTTGATCGATGTTGGATTTTTTTTTTGTCTTGGCTCCTTCTCTTTTGTTTGTGACTATATAATTATTTTTATTTATTTATATATATTATTGGTTCCTTGTCTGCGGAAGCTGCTGGGATGGGGATGAGGAAAAGGGGGGCGCTTAAAAAATGACGGTAAAAAAAAAAGTTTGCTTTTAGGAACTTCCAATACTATTTAATCTTATCGAGTAGGACTTTTTAAAAGTACAAGGGTCATGGAAGGTTCCGCCGGTATCCATTTAATCCTATTTTAACCAACAGTCTGCAAAGCCACCAAGTCAACATTGCTAGTAGCCAATATTCCTTCGAAATGTATTTTATTCAACCTGTAAAATTACTTTGGCTCGGAGGATTGGCCTTTACAGAGGAGATATTCCGATTCGCATGACCCTTTTATATATATTTTAAAAAAGAAAAAAATTTGATATATACTTATATACTATGTGTAACTGCCTGGTTTTCCCTTGAATGGCGGCCCAGTATATCTCACTCAGCATCAACCCAATTCCATCTGTTGAAGGAGGTTCACGATAGACTCCCAGGCCACTGTGACGTGCGAATATTTATCCCGGGCTTCCTGAGCTTCTAGAAGCATGCTTATAGCCTTGTCTGCGCCACACCATTCCGACAGTGTCCCGATAGATGTCAGAGTGTTCTCGTGGAAAGGCCCAAGTACTTCCTCGTTATTCGTCGTCTCGACCAACAACTGGATTGCCTCTGCTTCTCGGCCATGACGGTTTAGGATTACTGCCACAGAGTATTTGCATTTCAATGTGAGAGAATGGCGCTGACCTAGCTTTTGAATGCTTTCTTTGAACAGTTCCCTCTCGAGAATTTCGGACTCTCTCACGAGTCCCTTGTTCCAATATATCGTTGCCAGTCTATCTTTTCTGGCCAGCATATCATATGGGACCGAATCCTGTTTTCCAGCTCTTTCTAATATCTGTATGAGTAGTCCCTATGCCTTGTCCCATTCTCTAATCTCTGTATAAATGCCTGCCAAGTTGCTCTTGCTTTGGAGGCACAGGGAATGATTCGGCCCTAGAGCGCTCTCGATTGTCCGAATAGTTTCGATGCTCAAGTCTTCTGCTTTTTGGAATTCTCCTTGAGCTCTATACAACTGAGCCATGGTGCCAGCGCTCAGCCAAGTTACTTGGTGCCCCGAGCCATAATTTTTTCTCCAACTCCAGGAACGTCGTATCAGAACCTCTGCGCTTTCCATTTTCCCTAGGTCAAGGTAGAGAGCCCCTAGGCTAGCCATAGCGCCGATCGTGCTGTCATGTTCCTCCCCAAAGTTGGACTTTCTCTCTTCTAAAACTTCCACTCTCAGAGTCTCTGCCTCTTGGAGTCGGCCAAGGTACTCATAGGCCGAGGCTAGGTTTGCCATACTAGTCAAAGTAAGATTGTGGCGTGGCCCCAGCAGCTTTTTCCTTGTTTCGACAATATACATATCCAATGCTTCTGCCTCCGACCACCTTCCCTGGTTTTGATATGTCGATGCCAGGCTAGCCATACTCTCCAAGGTCTCTGGATGATCCCTACCAAAGTACTGCTTTTTCTCCTCCAATATCAGAATATCTAGTTCCTCGGCCTCATTACAGCGGCCCTGTGACCACAGGCAATAAGCTATACCTTCTTGAAGATGCAACCTCCTCTTCTTCAAGCCCTCTCCATGCAGTTCTGGAATAAACCTGAGGGTTGACTGGGCATGAGGCAGATAAGCTCCGCAAATACTCCAATTCTCGAAATTGGCACCAGGGAACGCTCCAGCAAGATATCCATAGCCTGAATGGCCTTCTCCTCAAAGTCGTCCTTGATTATCAGCCATTTACGTAACACTAGTTGCACCAACCGATGCAACGAAAAGCTGTCTTTGTCCCTGCTAGGGGTTATAAGGGAGAGTGTCTTCAATGTGCCTAGGGTCTTGACGAGATCCAGTGCCTTCTTTAATTGTTTTTGAAGTAAACTCTTAGGAATATGAGAGTGGTCAAGGAAAGCAGGCAGCGATAAGACCCCAATGACTTTGGTGTCTCGCTCTTTAATGTGGTTGATGGAGACCATTAACGTCGTAGCAAGGGCATTTGAGACCTCCGTATCCCTCCCTAAAGTTTCAAATGGTTCGCATAGTAAATCCATCCGAGTTTCGTCGCTGTCATTGTATAACTCGATATATTCACCCACCGTTAGTGCGTTCTCCTGTATGAAAGACATAGCTTGTACTATAGCAAGCGGCAGATGCTCTAGTAATTCAGCAAGTTCGTCTACTTCGGAGTCCTCAGGACACTGTTCAGTCGCAGTAGACTTGATAAGGGATGCTGACTCTGCCTCCGTCATAGAGACGACCTCAATAAGATTTTGCGCGCAACTTTTGGTGAATCTAACTCCTGTCACACGATCTCGAGTTGTGATGATAATTGAGCCATGGGGGCAATCAGGGAGGTAATCCAAGATTGACTGATGCTTATGTGCTTGCGTTGCTGTTCCTAACTTGCCTCCTTTGATACTGCCCTCTGAAGTGAGCAACGAGGCTTCGTCCGCATTATCGGTAATGAGTAGCCACTCATGATGCTGCTTCTCTAGACACTCTCTCACACGCATCGGTCTGTCAGAATCTCGATTATCTACTTCAGGAAAAACGCCACATGCGTCAAGAAGATCACAGTATCCTTGTTTAAATCGGTCGATACTGCTGGCGTGGACCCAAAATACAGATTCCTCGGGGTGCTCTGTAGTAAATCGGTAGGCAAATTCGATAGCTACATGTGACTTGCTGTTGCAGTTAGTCTGACGTTCAGGGATCGTGTTATACAGGAACTAACCCAACACCCGCCAAGTCCATATAGGGCAATTCGGTTATGAAGCATTCTGAATGAAGCAAGACAGACTCCCAGACTCTCAAGGATAGGGCCCCCCGCCAACAAATCCAGAGTTGCGCGAGTACGGTAGAATGACTATCGCAAAGATCCGGTATTAGCAGCCGCCGCGAATTCTTGCATGATTAACATACAAAAGTTCGCGTTAACTTTTTCTGCAACATATGTCGACCCTAAAGTACTGAAGCTTCTTAACGACGGCCCAGTTACTGATGCGGCAAGTTCGACAATCAGCGAAGAGACACGTCTATAGTCATCATCATCTTCGCTCGCTAATCTGCAAATAGATTCGTGATCAGCGTCCAAAGCCACTACCATCTCACGAGAATCAGGCAGACCAAGAGTTGCTGATCTCATTTCCACTATCTTATTACAGATCAGCAGTGTCCAAATATTACATAGCACGAGGTAGCAAACACACTAGTCCAAAGTTTTTTAACGGTAAGGTCTTGCAGAAATTTAGATATCGGTACTTTTCAAGTAACTGTTGAAAATTCGACGATATTTCCCTGGCATACAAGTCGTCGCTTTTGAAAGCATTCATAAAAGTATTCTTCGGATGCCTTAAGATAGCTCTCACAATTTTAGCGAATACGTCCCCTATAGGTGCTAAGCGTGATCCTTGATGAAAGGTCCCAAAAAACGTTATGCCAATCGTTGATGCACCGATAGTTTCATATGACATACCAAGTCTCGCTTGCACAAGCGACTGTTGGTGTCAGCTTTAGCGTGGGCTGTAATTTGACATGGATTGAATACCTCCTTGACTACAATTCCCCCTAGACTATGAAAAATATATAAGATAGGCCGACATTCACAGGTCTTTCTCTCTAGACCTAGTTGAATAAGAAGATTTTGCGCCTGCTCTCGCACGCCAGCTGAAGAAGACTCAATGCTAACATTGGACTTATAACCGAAGAGCATTGTCCTGGCACGTGGAAGCTTGTTAGGGAGGAAATCCTCAAGCCACAATTTCCCATTGGACTCCCAAGTCCTCTCCGCATGGTTTACCTTGTTTTTAGGGTTAAGGCCATGGACTGCAACGACACTAACTGTTGTGTGAGCTATCTATTCGCTTGTTTTTGACCATGATTTCCTACTCAATATTTGGCTTGTTGCCAGGGACCAGAGTACGGAGAAAGTTTCTCGACTAGTAAACTATCAGATCGGGGAAAGGGCTTCGTTGACGACTGCAGAGCGCATCTTGTGGGAACATACCATAGTAGTACTGTGCAGCAGCGCTCATTTGAGAGGACTAGTGCACACGGAGAGTGAGGAGCGAGGGAGCCACCCCCGGATTATGAGGAGGATAATCTCTTTATGAACAAGATCAGGTATTAGATTAGACAACTCCCAGATCGAATGGATTGGTTCAAGGTTAGAACGAGCTATCCAGGTATATGTGCAGTGCCACCACTTGGGCGGTTAGATCGGGTGGGCGATTGGGTGAACAAATAGTGCTCTAATGCACCTGTGGAAGATGCACCCTGCATAATCTTAACGATGATCCCATAAGGTAGTGGAGTAGTCCTAAAAATAAAGAATGGAGTGGGCGCTTAACCCTAGATTATATTTTCTAGTCAGCTCAGTGACGGGACCCAATGAGTCGCATGCCGAGCAGGGAAGGGTAAATTTACCATGATGCTCGAAGTTCAAGCTGGATGGGAAGCGCCCGCGATCAAAGCCAATCTCCTTCTCAGGCCTGGGACTCTGTAAGTACGGCAAATATCGAGCGAATATGTAAGTCAATGATTGTGTTTTCCGTATGTATAAGGCAGCGCTAAAGAAATCTCCTGTAAACACCAACCAAAATCCACGGTAGCGCCGATTAGTCGCTGTTGAAAAGTTAATGAAACACCGAGCTGCGATGGGAGACAAAGAAATCGCAACAATTTGCGCCAGGATAAAGATGAATGGGTATTGTCGCTCGATAGAACATTGAGCGTGTTTCAGGCCCGACTCCTGCCTATTGTACCTATTGTCGCTGTCTGACAATACGCTTGGGGTTCTTTCCCGACATTTTGTGGCGCGCCAGGACTCATCAACAAGGCTCCGGGGGCAATGTCCTGGTTGAGTTATGTTGATCTAATTTCTTCTTTAACCCTCAGGTTAACCTTGACCTTGTCGCTCTTTCTTTCTCTACCCCCTTCAGTATCCGAAAACAGTCCGCTGCTGGTCAGTCCTTAGAGTCGCGTTCCCACCTTCCTTATTATCAGTTTCTCTCTTCAACCTCACTCGAGTACCATTTTTCGAATACATTGCTATAAGGATCCTGGAATAGCTTTGCATAAGTTTGGACGGGCAGGTACAGGCGTATTGTCTTCATTATAAAACCGCACTCATGATGGCTTCATTGAAAGAATCCTTGGCAGGTCCAGGTTTTGTGATTCTTAATGCGATTCGGGTCTTGAACATAATCGCCTTGTTAGACATCATCGCTGCGTGCGCGGTGATGCTGGTGAAAATCTCGCTGCTGAGCAGCTTCTTTTTCTTCCAGGCGGCATCTCACGTCATGACCGCCGGAGTTAGCTGTAAGTGATTGCGGCGCCCTTGTTAACAAGCTTCTTGGTCAGATTGTTAAATGATTATGATGACAGTAATCCTTATAATCTCGGAGCTCCCTTTCTTCCGCGGTTATTTTGATCACAACTGGCCCCTGTTGGGTCAGGATTCTGGGTTTATCACCCTGGCACTCGCGATGCTGATACTTGGAGTCTGTATTTTGGGTGACTTAAATACGGAGGCTACAAGCCAGGAGTCCCTGGGAACCTCGTTCTGGCAAATTGTTCTCTCTGCCGGGATATTGGCTATGGTTATGAGCGCTATTAACCTGGTCGCGGTAAGCTTTCTTCACTGGATGTGGCATAGGACTTACACTGACCGAAGCCAATGGAATTGCAGAGCTTTGTCTTCGCTGACAGCAGTAGCGGTGTCACTGCACGCCATGTCCGGGTGTATGGAGCAGTTGCACCACAGAAAGTGGTCAAGCGAACTGACAGCCAACGGTCGTTTCAGCTCTGCATGAAGCGAGAAGATACGCTGCCAAAGTACAGTACAGAGTCGACCCCAAGGAGACAATCTGCCATGCCTCGATTTCCACTGAAAATAAATGGACTAGTGAACACGGATGACGCAGCGTCATCAAAATATTCAAGAGATTCATCAGGAGTTGCTATCCCCGACTTAGCCCATCATCCGGCGATGCAGTCTGGGCATGTTTAATCCCTTTAGGCCAGATGACTAAAACCTTTCGTTAAGCGGATGAATGATACCTTTGCATTTTTTTTATAAAGCGTGGATTGTTTTTAAGAAATCAGCGACTGAGATCATTTGGAATATCATGCGTTCTATACTGCTTCTTCGTTTTTTCAAAGTGTTCCTCATAGCTTGCTAGTGCTGTACCTTTCGGGGTTCATGATGTTGTAGCAATGAAATGATAAGAACCATGCGAACACGTTAGAACTTACGCAACATGTGTAGGTATGGATATGACTACACCGTTCTGTCCATAGTATGAGGTACGTCCAAAGTACAAGTTTCAATGTGTATACTACCTACTACTTTACATTCATTGTCGACAATCTGTAATCTTATTTACGGCGGACTAAATCTAGCTTACGGACAAAATAAAATATTACCAAATTTACCAATACCAACGCACTGTATATTAGCTCTACTACCACTACCATCACTACCACCACCACTACCACCACCACTACCACCACCACTACCACCACCACTACCACCACTACTACCACCACCACCACTACCACTACCACTACCAATACAGCACTACCACTCAGTACTATTACTATTACTATTACTACTACTATTACTACTACTATTACCACTACTATTACTACTACTATTACCACTATTAATTTAATGAATATTATTGATTATATATAAAATAAAACTACTATCTTAAATCTTTAATAATAAATATTCTATATAATAGTATATTTTAGAGCTTTATTAAATCTATATCTTAAAGTGCGTGGCAGTCGTGGCCGAATGTAAAACAGCGAGATTTCGGTAAAAAATCTGATAATCCGAAGTTTTGTCCGTTAGCTAGATTTAGTCCGCCGTACTTATTGGTAGATGACAACCGCTGCTTGGCGCCCACCGCCGATAAGATCGACCGAAAGGGCGTTTATGACACCTGAGCTTCATTTCTTTCAAATTGTCGTCGGGCGATGCGACAGCCAACGCTATACGACAAATTGGAAAGATGGTGGAACTAGGGATCTCCTTTGGAACGTATGTATTCTAGACATCCAGGAATAATATTGTTGACGTATTTATTGGCTGACACTGACCTATCATAGCATCAAATCTCTCTTGATCTTCTTCGCACCGATCATTTTACCTCGTATCGTCAACTTCTACCGGAGTACGCGAGTCGCATTAGCATCACGTCCAGCGCCTCGGGCTCTCCCTCAGGATGCATCGCGTGCCCTGAATGTTCTCTTCTTTGCGATCATCTTCTTCTTACTCCTTAGCCTACCGTTTAACCCCCATGCGCCGAGCCCAAACATCTTCACTCTGACACGTTCACGCCTCAATACTCCAACGGACGTCGTATTCAATCGGCTGGCGCGCTATAGACCAGAGAACACATTGACAGACGCAGACACACTACTACGGTCCAAGTTTACGTCGCTGGGGGCCAGAAAGGTGTACCTACGTTTTGGGCCAGAAACGTTGACAGGATGTCAGTTCTGCTCGCTTGACAATATAAACACCTACCTCCTATATTATCTTCCCTTTCACACACTACTTCCACATCTCTTCCACATGGTGATAGTGGGCTTGGTTACGTCGGCACCGTTCGCAGGTCGAGAGGCGGCAGGCTGGCGCAACAAGTTCACGATGGCGGGCATCGCTCTGGCTACCCTAGATGCTTACATCGTATTTACTTACGATCCAGTGCAGTCAGCGTCCGCTGCTGTACGGGCTGGTATCAGTCCGCCATCGAGTTTGTACCATCAGATCACCCTGTTGCGCCCCTTGGCGTTTGCGATCTTTGACGGCATCTGCTCTTTCTTGATTTACGTGACGGCCACCCACCGTTTCTTCTTCACCCCTCCCTCCCAAGCGGAACAAGTGGATCAGTTGGTGGGCTCATCCCTGTCGGCTCTGTCTGGAGCCACTGCGAAGCTCCACGCCGTGAACGTGGCTCGCAATGCGGTTGTCAGGGACAAAGTGTTGAAAGACCGAGATGATGCATATTGGCGGGCAGTTGTTGCGATGAACGCGGACACCACTAAGGCCGACGGTGGAGGTCTGTCGACTAATATCTGGGAGGAAGAAGAAGTGGTGCGAGCTATGTCGCGGGCGATGGCAGGTGAAGGAGGAGTAGATTTGGCCAAGTTGGGTGTTAGCGCGGCGGAATATGTCAATGGAGTGACGGCCGACTTGGATAATGATGCTGAGCCTCATGAGAAATCATAGTATTTGTTGTAGTGGATATTCCATAGTTAAATGCGCCATATAAATATATGTACATTATTATTTTACCACCGGCGTTATGAAGAGTGGAATGAAATACAAAGAATAGCAAGTTTAGATCTTCAAAATTTGCATCACGATTGTCCATGCTACGTAGCTGGTCTGGCAACACTCCCCGCATCGTCTTGAGAGGAAGAGAGGGTCAGGTGGTTTCCCTTAGTGCAGTACTTTAAAACCCTAAATTCCAAATGATGGGCCGTTCACTATTCCTCCAGGGTCGTAGCACTAGGCGTTAGATAACCAGATGACCCGAACAATCGTACATTAGTCGTGGACCAAGCGAAACGGAACAGCCTCTAGAAAGAGCGTGTGTAGAGAACGACGACGACCATTGGGGAAAGCCGTGCGGAGGTTGGGAACCTTGAGGTGATGGGATTTTCACAGGCGGTGTACTCTGGCACACTGGTGGTGGTACGGAGTACTTCCCTGATACTTCAGGTCTTTAGGTAGAGCCAGAGTAATCCCATGTACTGCATACGTAACTGGCTGTGGGCCGTCCCTCTTGTGAAACACTCCCCTCATCTCCCTCCTTCTCTTTCTCTCTGTCTCTTTTTTTAATTCTTTTTTTTTTTTTTTTTTTTTTTTGGTTTTTTCCCCCTCTAATTTTTATCGTTTAGGGTTTCCTCTCTATATCTCGTTTCTCTTCTGGGTTGAAAACGAGAAGTTGATTCTCTTTCCTTTGGATTATCGATCTATAAATTTTAAAAATAAATGATCCCGACCGGTCTGGCACCACGGTCCCGTCCCTTGATCTGCCTGAGACTCCAGGCATTCCAGCCCAGCCAAACCCAACAAAAAGAGGTACCCGCAGCGGAACCGCGGGTTCAAGTAACTACTGCTTAACCGCGACGGAACAGTGGTCGGGAACCACTCTCGCCCGCTTCTCTACCCTGTCCTTTCCATTTTCCTCTTTGTTGGTTCCGCCATTGGTGCAGAACAGTTATCGTTCTTGCTAGGCATTTTAGGATCCTTGATCCTCCAACACTTGAGTCTTCTCGTCATGACCAAAGAAGCGCCGTCGCAGTCGGTCACAGAGCTCAATGCCTGTGTTTCCACGGGCCACCGCCCTGCCGTGAAAGAAACCACGTTCCGAGAATGGGTAGTTGACAATCAAATCGGTACGTATGAATGATTCGATCCTATCCTTTGTTTGGCTTGCTTGCTCCTTCGACTGCCGTCTATGTGGTTTCTATGCGTGGACTTCTAGAGAGCAGAACAAACAGTGGCATTGTCTTTGCTAACGGTCGGTTGATGTACAGGAATTTCATTGACAATCCTTTCTATGCTATTGGCCGTGCACCATCTCTACCCTTCTCTAAGACCTTATACCGCTCCGTTCTTCCAACTATCCTACTATCAAGCTTCTCAAGGCGTTTACGTTCAGGGATGGGATGATATTTACTTTGTCGCTAGTTCCGCGATCGCCTTTACGGCCATCCGGGCCATTGTAATTGACTGGGTTCTTCGACCAATTGCGATGCATACAGGACTGAAACGGAAAGCTTCAGTTCGGTTTGCCGAACAAGGCTGGATGTGGCTGTACTACGCGTTCTTCTGGACTTTCGGCATGGTTCGTACAATTCCACTAGTTGTGTGGTTGCTCCGGACACTGACCGTCGGTGTAGTACATTTGGTCGAACTCCAATCACTGGATGAATTTTGCCGCCATCTGGGATGAGTGGCCTGCTCGCGGCGTCTCAGGCTCGCTCAAATGGTATCTCCTGGCACAGCTTTCATTCTGGATACAGCAGATTTTCGTCATCAACATCGAGGAGCGGAGAAAAGACCACTATCAAATGTTTACCCATCACATCATCACCAGCACTCTCTTAACCTCCGCCTATATATACGGATTCTACAATGTCTCTAATGTGGTTTTGTGTCTGATGGATATCGTGGATCTCTTGTTGCCAGTAGGTCCCAATTGATGTCTTTCTAAAGGTCCAGTATACTGACTGCACGGATAGACCGCAAAAATATTGAAGTACTTTGGTTACGAGCTGGCGTGCAACGTTGCCTTCGGTGTTTTCATGCTCACGTGGCTGATCACACGTCATATAATGTACCCTCTGCTGTGCTGGTCCATCTTTAAGGAGGTTCCCGCGAGGATGTCGTACGGCTGTTATTCCGGAACAACCGCCGAAATGATCTCGAACGATGGGTACCCCGATCAACTGGCCCATCTTTTCTACCCATTCCTGAACATCGATGGTCCTATCTGCATGAATCGCACCATCAAGTGGATCTTCCTATCCCTCCTGCTATTCCTTCAGGTGTTGTCCATCATCTGGTTCGCGATGGTCATCCGCGTTGCGGTTGGTGTTCTCCGTACTGGAAATGCAGAGGACTCGCGCAGTGATGATGAGGAAGAAGAAGAGATGGAGATGAGAATCTCGAGCAAGGATGGCCCTAATGGAAGTGCGGCAGGTTCTGATGGCACCACTGCCGACTGGCGCCGATTGAACGGATCATCTACCGTACGCCCTCGCGCACGTGGGCGGGTTCGACTCGGTGAGCAGAGCGATCGCAAGGCACTACTAGGCAGAATCGGATGCGACAAGCCAACCTAGTTGCGCCATGTTTCTATTTCGCATATTTCTTTTTAACGTTATCATGGGATTGATATGCAGCGATGCAGATATAAACGACTTAGCCAGCTTTGAAAAAAAGAGAGAACACACACGTTTTCCAGTGACCCACCATGCCCACCCTGGGCTTTCATCAGCAAGTTTCTATTTTTACGTTTGATACCATGGACTGGGTTGATCGTATAACGAGGCGTGAACGAGGATGGACCGTTTATGAGTTGCGTTTCCTGGACTTTATTTACATTTACCCTTGACGGCATGTTATTGAATTATGTTTTCCACGGACCATGGAAGTCTGAACTCGAATCCGTGGATGCTTTCCTTATTATTAATGGTTAGAGTGCAATCCAAATACCCACCAAGTGATTTGAACTGGTTATCACGATATGACATGAATGTGTGTATGTATGTACGGCCGGATGTATAATAGATTCATAGACCCGGCGCGGATGAGTCTCGTCAATTTACGGACGTCAACTTAAGAAGAAACATACTGGACCCGTTTGCAAACTATGCCAGTGTAATTTCTCCTATAGTGTTTATTGGGATACGTGTTCCGAACTATTGATCACTGGAAATTTTTACACTACGTTCAAGTTCCAAGATTGTAGACTATGGAATGCAGACTCTGGTTACTCCACCCACCCTTACATGAACGCTGACTAGTAAATGCCTCAGGCACCCTTGCTTTTTTGGGTCTGTGGCAAGGGATAATTAATTGATTAGTAGATCGAGTAAAGCTATCACAAGGTTTCAACTAGTCTTTAGAGACTCATTCTTCCTCGTATGCCTTGATCCCGCACCGTTGTACATAGATTAAGCTATATATATCACCCTTTGAAGGGGCATGAACGTATCATTTCGAAGAGTTGATGTTGGATGAAGTAATAAAAGGAGAGTATCCAACGCCTCTGCAGCTAGCAAAAGAAGAAAGGATGAACCAAAGAGATCCCTATGCAAGGCAATTTTTCTTTTCTCATGATATCCGTTACCGTAATCATACTCGTCATCATCATTAGCATCATGGATTGACTGTATAGCAAGCACTGCATTCAGGCCTGCTAGTCATGTAAGGATTGGTACATTTGTCTCCGAATATGGTGTGAAAGATCTGAGGTCAAAGTCCAAAATATCTTCGCGCATTTCGTCCTCATTCCAAAAGTATTCGGCCGATCGCCGGCGCTTCTGCTGTCGAGCCGCGAGGGCCTCTTCATTGACTTGGTCTGTTCCAAGGGCACATTCTTGTTGAGTTAGAATGAAATCTATTAAGACTTGCCGAAGACGGTCCCAGATTGTCCCGTGGCGTTTCCATTCCAGACGTTTGGAAATGCGGATCATTCGGGAGACGATCCAGCATCTCTCTCCTGCGTCGCAAGCCTGGTCATTTGGATAGCCACCGTTATTTAGGAAAAGCCATAGTACGGAGGTAATGCTGGGGTTCGTATGCGGATTGAGCTTTTTTATCTCCAAGTCCAGCCAATCAAGGTACCGGTCGAAGTTGGAAGATGTTGAGTAACAATCGTATAACGCAACAGCGAGGAAGAAGAGACATGACATGCATGTGAATTCGTCAATGAATCGCACATCGCGGATCCCATGGTCGTAATCTGGGAGCATAGTGAGGATCGAATATAACTGGGTGCCAGGGCCAAAGCGCTTGTTGCGGTGACCAGTATTGCTAGATACCATGATAGAAGGTGATTCGAGTGCAGTGTATTCCAGCTCATGAAGGCGGCGGAAAAATCTTAAGAAATCTTCAGATGCCCGGAGTTGGTCACAGAGGCTTTCTGCACCTTCTTCTGTTGCGAAATGATGGGGGATAGCAAAATGGAGGTTAGTGTCGACAAAATCAAGTCCAGCGGGAGGACTGTCAGGTAAGGTTCCAGACCAAGGTAGCGAAGTACCATATATCGCCTTTGGAGCGCAACTGAAGTCAACCCTGCACAAAATTTAGTCGATGACTACATCGGGATAGAGGCTTTAAGCTGCTGTGAAGATTACCAGTATAAGACTTTCTCCAGGAAGGGGCTCGAGGCTCGCATTCCTTGCATTCCTCCTCGATTTCTGATCATTGACGCTAATCCCCTGAAATGCATCCGTTCTATTGAAGCATCCTTCGACCATTTCTCCACGGTGTCAGCTGTTGGAATTAACAAGCAAGGATGAAGCCTACCTCAATAACGGCCATAGTAGCCACAGCATAGATAGTCCCATCATGCTGACCCATAGAGTCTGCTTGGATGCGTTCATTCATTAGTCGCAGCGCTCGCATTTTGTGGGTGAGACTCTGGACAGATTCCGCCTTTCCTTCTACGCCCGCACGATGCTTGGAGGCAATGGCAAGCATGGCTTGAAAAGGAAGCTCATCATGTAATGCGAATTGTCGGAATATCTCCATCAATGGATTGTTCGCAATAGATTCGGCGAATTTATACATCATGGACGGATAAGTCACCACAACTTCAAATTGTAAGCTCCCAGCCATATCAGAGAACAAAGCCCCTACGAGAGCCTGGACGTCCGCCGCTTCCACTACTCTCAATTCGTACCAAATCTATGGGCAAACTCAGGATGCGAGAGGATCAGGACTTACAGTGCTGGATCAACTCATGATCCACATGGTTAACTGAGATCGGATAGCAGCTAAAGGGATCTCGCCTGCCTCCTTCTCCAGGAGACGCGCGAGGGTCAGACGTTGTGTATTCAGCAATCGGAGGAGAAGTCTCCTCCTCACGTTTAACCTTGTGCAGTTTTGGTATCAGTAACCGTGAGGGTCTTCTAGTGTGTTCTGTATTATTTTGATCCTCGGTCATAGTCGGTGATTCTGCTTTGACCTTTGCATAAGTCTCCTCTTGTACTTCTTCCACGCGGGAAGAAGTGTCTGATACATGACTGTCAGAGGGAGGACGGGTGGTCCAACCGCTAACAGGTATACGGGATGCCCCTAGGCGAGCAATGCTGTCCAAGCGCCGCTGATGCATATATTGACGCATAGCATGACGGCGTACCTGACGCCGAGACTCATTATCTGTAACTAACACGAACTCGAAGTTTCTGGACTGGGAGGCCTGCGGGCCCGTCCTGGGGGATTGGTTGTTCTTGGACGGCCCTGCTCCGTTGCTCGCATGATTACTAGCAGGCCGAAGTGCGTATTGGCCCGCTGAGCTAGAACCATTTGAATCTTGGAAGTTGACATCGGGCTTTATTCCGGGCCCAAAGTCCTTAGCACCCTCCTCCCCCATCGTCTCATGGTCCAGGCTCGGCCGGCTAAAGTTGGATGGCACAGCTCAAGCCGTGTGCTGGAAGCAGTTGAGTGGAGAACAGCTTGCCGGTGGGGAACGCCGCTCGTTAATCGGATAAGTAAGAAACCTTCATCCCACACTGAGGTCACTAGGGGCCGCATCCGAGATCCTGGTGCATATCAAGAGTGTCGTGTTGGAACCAAAACTTCCAATGTTGGCCGTCTCCCCGATTTCCCTTTTCGGTGCGTTGCCCCACCGTATCCACACGTGATTCATCCTTGCGTCTCACTCAGCAGCTTCTGTGTTTCTGCAATCCTCGTGAGATTTAAAGCCCTAGGTTGGGTGCCATGTTCATACAAAAGAAAATTCCTTTTAGCGTTTTAAAAGCAGGAGCGTCGCGATAGCTAGGGATCATCATGCCCCATGCAGTGCCGTGTTGCTTGACATTAGCCTAAGAAATAAGCTCCACATTGCGAAGGAATCAGTTCCGCAACCTCCCCATGGGGAAATCAGCTCTCGCTCTCACCCACATTAGAGCTCTGGTATCAAAACTCAATGTGTGTGACTCGTTCGCTGAGCCATTCTAATGACTGCCGAAAAAATAAAAAAGTAATGTGGATACTAAGAGGCTCATTTTAGCTATAACCATTCTATCCCACAAAGAAAAGGTCCTGCAGAAAGGACCACATAGTGAATATTGTTGTATCTTATGACCCGCAGCAATAGGGACAACACATAGTTTCAAAGCTGCTTTGTTATGTGGCGTCTCATCCACCCGGCATCCTTTGAACTCTCCGCTTAGCAATGGGCCACGAATGCTGTTATCCAGTCCTCGGGAACGCCACAGTATCCATCACCTAGGTCGCTTATTATACTCGAAATTGAATCACTTGATGCGAAGGCATTCATCTAGGTGCACACAGCGTAGGGAGCTCGACTTTTGTGTATTGGAAGCGAATCTATTTATCCACTGCTTTCTCTAAGTTTTGCCAAAGCTGCCAATATACCATCACTCATTCCTTCCTGCTGAGCAGCTTTGTCCGGATGGACACGTTCAACGAGGCTGCCCTGAGACACCACATGCGCGACTTCTGATTCTGCTGCTAGTATTGCCTCTTCATCCTCATCATGTGCATTCATTGAAGTTGACATTTCGGTGTTTCGACTCGTAGGTTCGTTGTTCTTTTGACTATTTAAGTCTTTTGCAGGTGCCGCTATTTTCTTCGATGCCTCCACCCTAAAGTCTTCTCTCACCGCATTACACCACTGCCGAACTTTCTTCTCACCCCAGCCGGGTACAGCGCTGATCTGTTCTGGCTGCGCGTTGATAGCATTTTGCAGACTTCCAAATGTGGAGATGAGACTCGCCGCATCGGACTTATTTATGCTTCTGGGAGCCGTTACAAACTCAACAAGTGACTCCTTATACGATTGCGCTTGCTGGGTGCGGATTGCAGTCGGTTGGGAGTTTTCGGAGGACTTGAATAATTCTAAATAGTGCGCAGCTTCAGGAGCGGACCAACAAAGGGTCAGGGTGAGGTTGTTGATGATTGAGGTCTTGGATAGCTCCTTTAAACTGTCTTCATGGTTTGGGATGTCTACCATAATCAAGAGAATACGAAGCAGATACTTCCCTGCGAGGAGTCGGATTCGAGAATAGATGTATTCAGGATGTAAGCGGTGATATTTCAATGATAGGAAGAGAGCACAAGTAGTCGCCCCAACCACGTAATCAGCCGGGATATCGGCATATTCCCAGGGCAGAAGTTTGATATGATTCAATATTGGGTTGCCCTTTTGTCTCGTCGAAACAAGGATAGCTGAAGGGGTGCTTCTGCTTGGGAGGGCCTGCGGCTTTGGCTGCTGGATTTTTGAAGGCACCAGCCCTGCTGGTGTTCGTCTGGATGCAGAAGCCTCAGATCTGGGCGTAGCACTTCCTTCTACATTTGAAGGAGAGTCTACCCCCGTACTTTCGCCGTACTCATTGACCATGACTTTCGGACTGATCAAAGGCGGGACTTCAAAAGCGGTAGGTACTACTAGTCGTAGTCATCAACCCAATCACTATCTAATCGCAGTTGAGCCGAGCTCTCTTCACCGCCTAGACCCACTTTTATCTTCAAAACCATCACTGGGAATTTTCTGCCGCTGATTTTGATGCAAAGAACAGAAAAAAGAGAAAAGCAATCCAGATTGCAGTGATGGCTGTAAGGGACGAAACTAGCCATAAAACCCTCCCGGAAGGTAGAGGGAATTCTGAGGAGGTGGAAGCTGCTATGGATACTGCGAAAAATGACACAGTCCAGGAAGAATCGGTCTCCGACAAGCCTAGAAGAACTTTGTTCGTTCGATCTCTGCCCGCCTCTGTGACGACCGAGAAGTTGGTGGAATATTTTTCGCAGTCCTACGTTATCAAACACGCTTTGGTCGTCAATGATTCCGAGACAAAGCAGTCTAAGGGATATGGTTTCGTGACGTTTGCTGATGTTGACGATGCGAAAGCCGCTCTGGACGAATTTAATGGATCCGTTTTCGATGGGAAAAAGATTAAAGTCGACTACGCCCAGCCTCGTCACCGTACAGTCGATGAGAATGCGGGGAAGAGTGTACCATCATCCGCAGCGCTTGAGGCTAAAAAACAGAGAGAGCAAGAGAGAGCTGCCACTCAGCCGCCCAAACTGATTGTTCGCAACTTGCCTTGGAGTATCAAGGAACCAGATGACCTTGCGGTCCACTTCAGAAGTTTCGGGAAAATTAAATATGTTAATCTCCCAAAGAAGGGGAACAAACTTGCAGGATTTGGTTTTGTGGTACTGAGAGGAAAGAAGAACGCCGAGAAGGCACTGGAAGCTGTCAATGGAAAGGAGGTGGATGGGAGAACTTTGGCTGTTGATTGGGCCGTGGACAAGGCTGTCTGGGAGAATATACAGCAGGATAGCCAAGAGCAGGGAAATGGAGAGGAAGAAGAGTCAAGCGACGCTGAGATGGCAGATGACGCCGAGGCCGAATCAGGTGTTGATGATGATGGAGACCTCCCCGAAGATGAAGATATGGATGAAATCGCTCAGAGTGACGAAGATGAAGACGAAGAGGAGGAAGAGGAGGAAGAGGAAGAGAAAGAGGATGAAAGGACGGCCGCCACCGTCTTTATTCGGAACCTACCATTCACCTGTACAGATGAGACGCTCTACGAACATTTTACTCAGTTCGGACCCTTGCGTTATGCACGTATCGTTGTCGACCCGGAAACCGAACGCCCTCGTGGTACAGGCTTCGTTTGCTTCTGGAAGGTTGAGGATGCAGCGGCGTGTGTGCGTGACGCTCCAAAACAACAAGATACTATTGCCCCAGAGAAGGAAAAGGCCAAGAAGGGCTCCATTGCATTCAAACATTCCGTCCTTCAGAACGAGAACGCCGATCCAACTGGGCGTTATACCTTGGACGGCCGGGTGCTGCAGGTTTCCCGTGCTGTGAGTAAGTCACGAGCTACGCAACTCGCAGAGGAAGGTGTCTCACGGCGCCTTGTTCGTGATACTGACAAGCGTCGTCTGTATCTCCTGTCTGAGGGAACTATCCCCTCAGACTCCCCTCTGTACAAGAAGCTCTCACCATCTGAGATTAAAATGAGAGAGGATAGCTTTAAACAGCGACAAAGTTTTATCAAGAAGAACCCAACGCTTCATCTTAGTTTGACGCGACTGTCCGTTCGAAACGTGCCCCGCCATGTCACATCGAAGGATCTAAAGCAACTCGCTCGACAAGCCGTTGTTGGTTTCGCCCAGGATGTCTCGGCTGGCTTGCGCCAGCCCTTGTCCAGGGATGAGCTACAGCGTGCTTCGGAAGAGATGAAGGAAGCCGAGCAGCTCAGAAAGAAGAAAGGTCTTGGGGTTGTGAGACAAGCCAAGATCGTTTTCGAAGGACGGGATGGAAGTAAGGTCGAGGAGAACAGTGGCGCCGGAAGAAGCCGGGGTTATGGTTTCGTCGAGTATTTCACCCACCGGCATGCGTTGATGGGACTCAGGTGGCTCAACTGCCATGCCGTCGAAGCCCCCGCAACCGGCTCCGAAGATGCTAAGGACAAGAAGAAACGACTCATTGTTGAATTCGCTCTTGAGAACGCGAATGTTGTCAAACGCCGCCAAGAGCAACAAGAAAAGATGCGCAATTTCAAGAAAGGAGGTCAGAAAAATGAGGACTCTTCTAAGAATGGCGGCTCCCAGAACAAAACACCACCGAAGGGCAATAAACGAAAGCGCTCCGAGAGCAACGGCGATCAAGGGCAGGGTGGAGCAGATACGGAAGAGCAGAACAAGATCGCCAAACGCAATCGTATCATCGCAAAGAAAAGAATGCAGCGGAGGACTCGGAAGGGAAAGGCGTAGCTGGGGGTTCAAAAGTTATATCTGGCTAATATTGTACACAACATTTGATTTATAATTACTCGTGCTTCAGTTTTAGACATGGTTTACCTTGAAAGAAGCGGAAAGCATCTGTGATGCTCCATAAACATCTGAAATGAAAATAGCTCAAATCCCATGGGTATAGTACTTATTCCAAGGTGTAACGATAACTGATTCCGCATCACCCGCTTGCGACCTCCTCGCTTGCCCTTGATATCAATAGTTTGTAGCGTCTTTCACCTTTCCAACAATATTATACCTTTTGCTGAAGAACGTGAACCACTCATCTAAAACCGTCTTTTCCTTATCTTCGAGATCGTCCCACTTAGGTCTACAGTCCTCCGGTTTCAGAGATGAGCAGGCCAGGGCTCGGGAAGAATCCTTTCCTGCAAAGACTGCAACTTGTCAGAGTAGATCCTGACTGCTGGAGGGACGGAGATAACCTACCACGATACGAACCATTCGGGCCATAAGCTGGGTTTTTGGATACGTCGAAAACGATACCCTTGATGGCTACCCAAGTCGGACGGTTGGGATCCGTACCTAGTGGTGAGATTGTCCTCCGTCAGCTTGGTATCCCGGCGAGAGTGTAGATAAACATTGGCGTACTCGGCCTCGACTGGGAGAGAAAACGTACCGTCGCACTTTGACAATTCCTCCACGGTGATCGGATCATCCTTGGGGTCTTCGAGTTGAACAGGTACCTTGGGCGCGAAGCGTTCAGACATATTGATACAGTTTTCAAGACAAATTCGTATCTTTCAATGTGGATCAAGAATGGATCAGAAGCTGTTATATGTTTTTCGGTGTCGGAAAGTCGTTAGAATTCGGACCGACACAAAACGCGGGGCTGTTCGGCGGGGGGGTAGTAATTCGACGCAAAGACCAAGCCAACCGTGGGTCTGACCGTGATTCAATTCGAATTATGTTCAAGATAGAATTGCGATGTGATTGGCTGACAATAAGGGTTTGTACTGTTATGGATCAGTTTTCAAAGTAGAGTTCGGCAATAGATTGATTTCATCTCGATATGCACGTTCAAAGCTTTTTGGATTTAATTTATTTTTATTTTTAAGAAAAGTCACTGGTCACTGGAACTGTCGCGTGGTCCAACTGACGTCAACCGCCACCAACCCCTGCCCGTCAAACCATATAAGTAAAAGACTGGCTCTAAGCTAACTCTTCTGATCACTCCCAAGATCTAAAATACTTTCAACAACCCTATTTGCAGCTACTATCTAATCAAACCTGCTCTACGGTGAAGATTGGTACGCTGAGAATGTCTTCTTCACTGCAAGAACCTCAAGGGAGCCCGCAAAGCCAAAGCCCTCCCGAAAACACCAGGGGATCCTGTGGAGCGAGCACTATCGAGCGTGATATGTCGCATTATCTTTATTTTGAAGATAACGATTGCTTCTTCCCGCCAACCGAGCTGGGTCAGAAACCACCAAGGCAGGGCGAGGGACGGGAACCAAGGCAATCGCGGATGGATGTGGAACAACCGCGAGTCCCAGAGGAATGAGGGCCGAAGCATTTGTTTCAAAGGTTTGAGGCTTGAAATATCCGGGTAAAATGTAATAGCTAATTCACTGATTAAGGACTGTCGAAGAGTCATTCATACTGCTCTATGGCTCAACCCAAGGATATCTAAATAATTAGGCTGTACCTTTCATAGTCGAAGGCCAATTCATACTACAGTATTACAATTTACGGGTAGTACTTATAGCGGTATGGTGTTCAATTGTCCCAAGATTCCTTAAATTACTACCTAGTAACCCTAACACAACTATGAGCACTTGTCTGCTCTTCATTTTTTGCTTGGCAAGGGAATCCACCAACAAATGTCAACTGTAGGTAAAGGAAGTTTTCAATTCACGATACAGTAGCATGTGAATCCATGATTTAGAAGACGCTACCGGAAGAATCCATAATTGCAAGCCAAGTGGAGCCTCTTCTCTTAGTTAATTGTTAGAGCGTAGCCTGATCAATTCCCTTTATCTTGCAGAATTTCTTCCCAAACAACGACGAAGATTCATCTCTAGGGTAACTTTATAAGTAAGACTAGCTAATACCCCCGCTAGATCTATCAAACGGGCATGTACATTGTACATTGACTGACAAGCAGGGAGTGAGACGTTGAGATGTGCCCCTCCAGTAATGCGCCCCACGCGGGTTGCATTCCAACATACCTAATATGGTTTAAGTTAGTCCGTCACGGTGGGACATAATTTCCACATTGGAATCTGATTTTACTCCGTAGACACTTCCATGACTGCCCCTCCTCCCCCATGGGACATTGGGAGAGGATCCCCTGTATGGATTCCTTTATCCTCTTTGTGTTACTCGAAAGATGGGCGACCACGAAACCATGATCATGATTCCAGGGACTGACGCAAGGGCTGATGATTCAGCCACCTACGGAGTAGATCAGAAAAGAGAGTGTGCGCTTGCTCCCTAGAATCCCATTAACCTCGGATGGTGCGCATCTGTCCGCTCTTGTGGGGATCCCCCCGGTAGGTGAGCTTCTACCGTATTTTCGCCGAACGGTGATTTGCTCACGAGAACCTTTCATACTCACTACTGCACGTCTGGATCTTATTGGTTTTTTGTTCCTTCTTTTTTTTTTTCTTTTTTCTTTTTTTTTTTTTTTTTCTCATTCCCACAAAAGTCGGGTATGATACTACGGTGATACCATGATCATTTGCCCGGCTCAGCTAGTTTGCAAAATTTCTCACTCACGCCTGCTTCTTTAACCGCCTGGTTTTTCTTGCGTCTCCCTATTTTCTCTTCAGTTCTCCTTATATACAACCTATCCCATCTTTAACATTGCAACCCCACTTAAACATTGACAACCCTGAGGGCCAGTAGTAATTGGCTATGGTCAATTCCAATTCAGATCCTGAGCGTGCCCAGGGGCCTGTCGCAACTTCCCTCCACTATGGAGAACTTTCCTCTTTATCGGCGGACAAGCTGACGAGGCGGATGGGCGTTTCAATGGATATCCCTGAAAAGAACCCCGCGATGAACCGCAGTGAAGAGTCACTCGATGCCGGGTTCAACACACTTACCAAAGATGGCACGCATCGATTTCTTAAGTCACGTCATATCCAGTTGATCGGTATCGGAGGCACAATTGGTACAGCGCTTTACGTCCAGATTGGCCAAAGTCTGCTTAATGGTGGTCCCGCCAGTTTATTTCTGGCATTCACAATATGGTTAGTCCTCATAACCCTGCTGATGTACTCTTCTACCTGTCGTCATGGCTTGCATCGATTGGGGTTACTGTGTCTCAAAGAACCTTAAATATTGGTGAGTCTATACGGGCAGCGAAGAACCGAATATTACTTCTCGTTTGAGATTCCAGTTTGCAAATGGAAGAGATGCAGCGCCAATGAATATAAAGCAAAAGCATAAAAAAACCGCTCCACAGATCCTGAAACCATCATGACATGCAGCGCGGTTTTTGAAGAGACAAACAGAGCCCAGACCCTATATTCTTTCCCATACAAGTCCCCTTTGTTCCTTCTATATATGGGGCCGTGGAGTCTTATACATCTCTTTTCTTAGGTGCTCCGTCATTTTAGCTATAACTGTTTGTACGAACTCCCACCCCCCAAAGCTCCGAAATCCTTGCCTTTCTTCGATATTGCCGCCAGCAGCACTTTCCTCCCAATGCAGTCCTCTCGGTGGATGGCTATAGGTCTCCATAAGCGCCAAAAGTCCCCATGTGCCCATGTCCATAGAATCCACCGGTTTTCACATTCCCATCTTTCCGTTGCGGCCATGCTGGTCTACCCTAATGCGATCTCTCTTTTATGCCCTCAGTTATGTAGCTTTTACTGAAAAACAGGAACTCTTAGGTCTGGCTGAGATGGTTGTATACCTTCCCGTCTCCTCTCCTTTCATCCACTTTGCTGGCCGCTATGTCGACGAAGCCTTTGGGGTAGCAGCCGGCTGGAATTTCTTTGTCTTCGAAGCTGTGCAGGTGCCATTCGAAATCACCGCATGTAGTATGATCATCCACTACTGGAGCGATGTGGTACCAACAGTTGCAATCATAGTCATTGTGCTTGTGCTCTATGCGTGCGTCATTCCTCGTGCGATTAGAGGCGGCCCCGTGAAACTTGGATTCTAACCCATCAAATAGATTCCTGAATGTCTTCGCCGTAAACTATTACGGTGAAGCCGAGTTTTGGCTTGCTCTGGGAAAAGTCTTACTCAGTATAGGTCTGATAATTTTCACATTTGTTGCAATGTTGGGTGGCAATCCCCAAAAGGACCGATTTGGGTTTCGCTATTGGCAAGAGCCTGGTTCATTTGCAGAGTATTACAAAACGGGAGACCTTGGGCGATGGTTAGGATTTCTTGCTTGCTTGATCAAGGCGAGTTTTACCATTGCGGGTCCCGACTATGTGTCAATGGCCGCTGGAGAAACGGAGAATCCACGAAAGGTCTTGCCGAAAGCATACAATGGCGTCTTCTACCGACTCACGTCATTCTTCGTTCTAGGAGCCTTGTGCGTGGGTATTTTGGTCCCCTATAATGACCCGACCATGGTCAATGCATTCGAAAAGGACCTACCTGGCGCGGCTGCATCACCCTATGTCATTGCGATGGACAGACTGGGTATTCCGGTTCTACCGCATATTGTCAATGCCATGGTCCTTGGAGCCGCCTTCAGTGCAGGAAACAGCTACGTCTATTGCGCCAGCAGATGCCTGTATGGACTTGCGCTGGACAACAAAGCGCCGAGAATCTTCAGGAAATGCACGAAGAATGGCGTCCCCATCTACTGTGTGGGCCTTGTCCTGCTGATTGCGCTGCTTGCCTTCCTGCAAGTCTCCAACAGCGCATCGGTTGTGCTCAATTGGTTTATCAACCTGGTAGGTCACCCCATAAACTACCTCGAGGCAAGCGGCTAAGTCGTGCATCAGGTTACTGCATCGCAATTGATTAATTTCTCTGTCGTTACATTTTCCTATACCCGCTTCAGGAAGGCGCTCATCACGCAAAACGTTCCCCGCAGTTCTCTCCCGTATCAAAGTCTCGGTCAGCCTTACGTTGCATATGCGGCCCTGGTCTGTACGGTGGTCATGGCGTTTGTGGGTGGGTATGAAGTCTTTTTACCTGGAAAATGGGATATTCCCACCTTTTTCTTCTCATACACCATGATTGGGGTATTCCCAATCATTTTCTTTGGGTGGAAGCTTTGGCACAAAACCCAGATTCGAAAACCTGAAGAAATTGATCTGAAGACCGGACTCGATGAAATTGAGGAGTATGAAAGAAATCATGTGCCGTTGCCTGCGAGGTATGTGCTATCCAGACTTTCTGAAGTATTTCCCTCCCCGCTATGCTTCTTTGCACGGCTAAGCATCCTCATAGCAATATATTCTCGAGGTTTGCCGATTGGATTTTCGGCTAAGGCTGTGTACATGCACCTCTGTTTTTGGGTGGCCTGTTGTCTAGGAACTCCAGCTGTACGGCATTACGAATTGAACGGTGTAACATCAATATATCTGAGCAGCTCTCGTCGTAAAACTCATTAAACCTGTAACTGTATGTGAAACCTAAAATGTGTTGAGTTATTATACATAAGCAATCAATCTATAAATCAGAGAATGGTTCCCCGGCACCAAAAGCATAAGTCCATAACCCCTACTCTTTTAGAACTAGCGACCTTCTCACAGCTCCCTGCGCCTAATTGCTATCTTCCTGCGCACCCTGAGCAGCCTTCAGTGCCTCCATCCGTTGCTTGTTTCTCTTTCCTAGCACCCGCAACGTATTCTTCTTCTCAATCTCCGTCATCTGCGCCCAGTTCGCGATGCGGGATAACGTCCCATCCTGGTTGACCACTAACGGACCCAAGTGATCCAATTTCACCGTCGACCCATCACCGCTGACATCAAGCTGCTGTGTCTGATCGGCGCTGCTGGCGTCGGGAAGAGCGAGGTACTGCTCTGGTTTCTTTTCGGTGGTGGAGTCGGTAGCGACATTCTCGGGTTGTTGATGTTGTTGTTGGGGGGTTTGCTCGGTGGACGATGACATTGTAGAGTAGGATTTTTCTTGATACAGATTGGAGGGACACTGGGGGTAGGCAATCGGTGTACGGGCTAGTCTTTGTGAGAGGATTGCCGTAGGTGCGATTGTGGTTGAAGCGCGCGTCGGGATTGTCAGGAGTGGGTTTAGGATGAGATTTAGTAATGTTGTGCGCGTTAAAATGGATTTGTGCATGTCTTCTATCTAGGCTGGGTTTCCTGTTCCTGGAGGTGGGTAGATTGTGTGTGTCGGTGGATTTGGTGGTGCGGGAGTTCGGTGGGACTGACGGAGGATTCTAGAACGATCATTCGAACTTGCTTGTTGGTGTTTTTGGTGGTTTGACGTTGCCTTGTGATATATCTCCAACTTGTACTTCTCTACCTATTTACATGTGTAGTGATTCTCTAGTTGGTAGAATTGATTGTATTATATGAAGACTATTTACTTTGAATTTATCTAAACCACCAATTGACCTATGGTGTGTCAGAGGACGTATGACATGCAACACATGAATAAAGAAGGGAACCTACCGAAGCAGTGACACCATGCCCTACCCCCTTAATGCTATGCCACCAGCCTTTAGGAATGAACATCCCATCCCCAGCCTCCAGCTGTGCTTCGTACCCAACATACTTGCGTTCCGAGCTGGCCGTGTCCAAACCATCGTCCCAAACCTCCTTCTCCAGCAATGTCCTCTCTCGTCCCTGCATCATTTCTGACCCTCGAAACACAGCAGCTTCACGATTCCCACTTCTCCCCAATTGGCTTCTAACCGATGCGAACAGCACCTGTCCATCGTCGGGAGCAATTAACCGCACGACTTTTCGTCCAGCAAGCTGAACGAACAGGTTCGGATTGGGATCACGATGAAGGGGTGTGTATGTTGGTGGATAACCGATCCACACATTGGTGTCGTAGACATCGCCGTTGCCCGCCTGGGACACAAGCTCGGGAGTCGCAAAGTCCCCACGAAGCGTCCGTGGCAAATCGGATAGCTGGCATTGTGCTAAATACAGTCGAATCGACTGCGGCTGTTCCTCGGCTGTGCGCATCCATTCCAGAAAAAGGCTGAGCGGTGCATGGAATTGTCTGAAACTGATATCATCCTTGTCCGGTTCGGTCGATGGCTGTGTAAGTTCTAGTGGGACAAGAGCGTCTGTGCCATGCTGCTCAAGGTATGCGGTATTCAATCGGGACACGTTGGGCTCGGATGGAGAAGACTGGAACCAGCGACCGAAGGCAGGTAGGTCGCGGAAGTGACGGCGTGGGAGGACAATGGGAAGCTCGGGGATGAAATGCGCCTTGCGAAAATTCTCTATGCTAGCATCGTCAAGGATTTTCAAAGGGTGATACCTGCAAGGAGTTGCGACGGAGGAAATGTTTTGGGTGCTAGATTGAGCATGTCGCCTGTTTGGATTATTGAATTGTGCAACGGCGGATAGAGGGCGGTACCAAGCTCGTGGGTTACCGTTGAAAAGACATCGCTGGATCTTCATTCAGGAGAGATGGGCGTCTTTTGTAAGTTTCGTCTGGCGAGATGTTTCAAGATCTCTCTGTACCTGAAGATCGTAGCTTAACTCGGGCGACAGCCGATCGGGGAATTTTGTCTTCCGGATTCCGAAGTTTAGTTCATATAGGAATTGGCTAAAGAGACCGTTTTGTAACAAAAAGTGTTGGAGCCCCCCAAAGGAAAAGGGATCCGAGTGCGCGTTGATTCGAAGCACATTCTACTACATTCGCTAGGTCAGGTGTCATCTGCATGTGTCCCGTTATGTATGGGACAAACCAATGGTTCCTGACCTCTACCTGGAAGCTTTTCAAATAGTCCTGGCAGCTCATAATGATGCAGTGGCTGGGTCTATTTTCCTAATACGTGACTGGCAAGCAATGACTACCGAGCTAGAGTACTTCGGCTAGCATTCAACATTCACTATTTACTATCTCTTAAGTAAAATTGATTCTACCACTTTTATCAGTGAATCTCACGGAATTGTCCGAGGCCCGCAAATCCTTGCCTATTCAGGGCTGGTGTGGTCTGGGGAAAACGGAAACCCCGCGCACCCAATTGAATGAATGTCGAAAGGAATCTCTCCGCACCGGCTGCTGCCATCGTTCGTTCCCATACCGGCTCATCGCACTCTAAAAGACCGTCAAGATGGCTTCGGAGACCACTCCGGTAGATACGACGACGTCGAAAGCGGCATCTGGCGACCAGGATGCCCCTGTGGAGGGTGATAGTGCGAAGCGGAAAGCGGAACAGACCAACGGAACACATACGCGCACGAAGCGGAATCGTTATATCTCTATCGCCTGGTATGACCCCGGATCTGGATCGTCCGATTCTAACCCCTCTGGAGAACATGCCATATCTGTTGGTGTCTCGTGATATCTTGCGGCAGTGGAGCTGACTAGTCTTGGTACTGTACTTCCAGCAATGAATGCAAGCGACGGAAGATTAAGTGTAACGGTCAGGTACCGTGTCAACGCTGTGGACACCTCAACCTCGAATGTTAGTAGACGGAACAACAGCCGCACCTTGTTCATCCCAAGGGGCAGCGGTCCTCACCCATGTATCATGCGGTTAATCATGTCTTGATAGGTCGATATGCCCCGAATTGCTGCAACAATAACTTTAAGGATTCGGAGTATGTTGGCCGAACTACCCTCTATTCTGCGCCTACCACGGCTAATCTATGTCTACCGTGAATAGTGAATTCCGGTCTATGAAAGATCAGATTACGACTTTGCAAGACCAGGTCAATAGCCTTTTCAGTAGTCTAAATGAGCTCCGCTCGCAGAGATCTTCAATTGAATCGCCGAGCTTCGATAACTTCTCGCGAGATGGATCGCAGCCTGTGTTTACTCCTATGCATGCTGGGCTGGCAAAACCACGTTTGAGACACCCCCGGTTTCATGGCCCCACAAGCTCGACTTTCAATTTCAATGTAGCAAGATCTAGCCTTCAAAACATGGGCATCGCTCCGACAGAAGAAGTGATAACTGACGACCTGACTACGGCTCATGCAACACCTGCTGGCTCACCTCCCCATGTTACACCATTCGCGCCTCCTATCCATCCTACTAAAGATCCCATATGGGCCATCAAACGTGAGGATGCTATACGATTATGTCAAATCTACGAAGAAGAGATTGGGATCATGTATCCACTCTTCGAAATCGAAAAGGTGACGCAACAAATCAACTTACTCTACACATTTATGGAAGCTGCAACCCGCACTGGATTTGCACAAAGAGCGCTGCCCGGCTCAGATGGTCTCCAAGACGACAATACAAACCTTATAAAGATGATCCTTGCAACAACGCTGGTCGTTGAGGGAGGTGGCCAGAGCGAGCTTGGTCAACGTCTTTATCTCAGTGTGAAACCTGTCATTGAGTCCAAGATTTGGGAGCCATTGGACATTAGAACCATTCAGCTCTTCGGTATCGTGGTATGTTATCATGATTCATCGCACAGACCTTTGATACCTAACATCTCATGATAAGGCAACCTACCATTTCCACACGGACGATGATGCCATGGCCTACCGTCTCATCGGGTTATCTGCTCGCATGTGCCTTGAACTAGGGCTGCATCGACGAGATGCGTTGGCGAAGTCATTTCCTAACGAAGATCAATGGCCAGAGATCATCAAGATCTTCTGGGCGATCTATAGCTTGGACAGGCGCTGGAGCCTTGGTACTGGACTACCGTTTGTTATTCAAGATGAAGATATTGATCCGAACTTACCAGAACCGGTAGAATATGCTTACAGCCGACCCATTAAGGCTACATGTTGCTAACAGGCTTTTAGGATGCATCGCTGCCGTACCTAAAGTGTATGATTTCTTATAACCGCATCAGCTCAAAAATTTGGTACTCTGGGCTTGGCTCAGAGGGAACAACGGACATACGTCGAGATGAAATCGGCTATCTGGACTATCAAATTCTCCAGTGGTACAAACACATTCCAGAAGCCCTGAAGTTCTACCCAGTGCAGTCACCAAAGCATGGTGAGCCAGTGAACCGTGGTCTTCGACGACTGCGTGTGCTGTTATATTTGCGCATGAACCAGCTTCGCATTCTTATCTACCGACCGGTCCTTCACTCAGCAGCTAGCATCTCCGAAGATAAGGGCCATGCCCAAACTGTGGTGGATGTAGCCAAAGATACGGTTCGAGTGCTTACACGGTTGAATCAAACTTCCGACATTTACCGCACTCAACAGATTACATTCAACTATTTCCTTGTTGCCGCTCTGGCTGTCCTCTTTCTCGCCGTCTGCCATGCGCCGACGGAGTTCAACCGGCAGGTCCGAGACGAGTTCTACATGGCACTCGATCTAGTCAATGGCTTTAGCACGAAATCTTACGTATCGAAACGGTTATGGAAGGCCATTAAAGGCCTTCGAAAAATTGGTGAAAGGCTAGGCGTGCTCGTGCGTCCCTTTGGGTCTGATTCTAATGACCCTCATTCTACCGCGGCTGTCGCCATGGCCGGTTTGGCTGGCCATCCGATCGAAGATCTATCGGTATATGGACCTATGAATGGGATGAATGAACTAGGAAATAGTCCATTAAATGGGCTCCAGATGAGCCATGAGCTAACAACATTGTTCGAGGCTGTTGGAGGGTTTGGCAACTTCATTGCGTCTAGCACAGCGCAGGACGGGATGGGCGGGTTTGTAGGACCCGATGGAGAAATCCAAAACACGGGGGAAGGCCTTTCAGGAGTTCTGGGAGATGACGGTGAATTATCACGAGCCATCAGGGACTTGTTCTAAGGGATACGTTTGTATGTATATCGATGTGGTGTGTATATAGTGAGATTATTCTTTTAGGGTATTCTTTGTGGGCAAACCTGACCACGGTGGGAACCGCTTTGACACAATGTCGATAAAGTAATCAAACTAAATTTTCTGAGTACTGTTAACAGGTGGTACTGATAATAGCAGCAGCAGCAGCAGCAGTAGTAGTAAGAGGAGGAGGAGGTAGCACTTCAAGTACCCATGGACGGTCGAGACCAGCCCTCACTCCCTGCACGTGACCCCGCATGGCTGCCGTCAATCAGAGGGCTGGAGAGTTAACCCAAGTTCTCTCGCCAACCACCCATCCTCTTGAACCCCTAATCAAGCCAGAAGCCATGCCCAACTGACGACCTACGGTTTGTGAGGCCACACCTTCGACGTTGAGGGAACTCTCCACTTTCATCTAGTTCGCGACGGCCACGGCAACTGGGACCGCTGGCAAACATCTTTTTCCACCGCCCCACGAAACCTAATTTCGGAGAACCCCTCGACTGCGGCGATCAATCACTGCACAATCAAGAAAGGGAAGGAGAGACAGGGACTCCCGGTTTTATTGCTCACTGTGCCCATCAAGGATCGATAATTGCCAATATCCGAACTTTGTCTCCAATTTCCATGATCGTCTGAAGTCGACTCCTTAGTGGGGGGAATTTATCGCTATCACGTCAACGCCGTCTCATCGCACAATAAGTCTCGTTTCGCACATTGTTATGACCCTTGACCCTATCAGACAGACTCGTTCGCTTGTTTTTGGTCTCTAAGGGTGCTCCAGTTGGCGCCATTGAACAAGGACCCCAATCTCCTGAACCCGGGGGTTCCTGAGCGAAAGTGACTTGGGCCGGGACGCAGTGTCAGCTGGTGCAAGTTGTCAGCGCCCTATCTCTTTACGAGATCACCCCAGAACGGTTTTTACCGGTAGCTCGGCAACGTGTCGAGAGAGACAGGTTCGGCGTTGGCCGACGGCCTAGACAGGCTGGATCTGAGTCAACTGTCTGAATCAACGCCCTCATCATCTGCGTCCGATTCGTTCGATATGTCATCTTCGGAAGGTGCCCCGGAGTCATGGATCTCCTCCTTTTGCTCCCTCATGGGTCATGAGTTTTTTGCCGAGGTGTCGGAGGATTTCATCGAGGATGACTTCAATTTGACGGGACTGCAGTCACAGGTGCCCATGTACAAGGAGGCATTGGAGATGATCTTGGATGTGGAACCAGAGGAGGATGAGGACGAGGACGAGGAGGAAGAAGAAGAGGAAGACGAGGATGAACTATTAGGTGATGAGAAGCTCCCCGGGTATCGGCGAGCCGGTGACCGAAGGCATACGCGGGTAGCCAGTGATCTGAGCGTTATAGAGAGCTCTGCTGAGCTGCTCTACGGCTTAATTCATCAGAGATATATCACTTCTCGGCCGGGCATACAGCAGATGCTGGAGAAGTACGAGATGCAGCATTTTGGTGTCTGCCCCCGCGTCTACTGCAATGGTTGCAAGGTTCTGCCTGTTGGTCGATCTGATACTCCAGGCCAAGAGACGGTGAAGCTCTTTTGTCCGAGCTGCCAGGATCTGTATACGCCCCCAAACAGTCGTTTCCACTCTGTTGATGGTGCCTTCTTTGGAACTACTTTTGGATGCTTATTTTTCATGACATTCCCTGACTTGGACATTGGTCCTCGGCTCGATAGCTCTCTTGTATCGCCGGCACGGTCATCCACAGTAAATAACCAGGTCTCTCCCGATGTTCCTCCTGCTCATCAGCCGGTGGAGATTAACGGGGTACGAACGGCCAATTTCTGCCCCGGACTTGGATTGGGCAAGATCTATGAATCACGGATTTATGGATTCCGGGTTTCGGAGCGGTCTCGGACCGGACCACGTATGAAATGGCTACGGATGAAGCCCACGGATGTTGAAGAACTCAATGAGATGGCCCGATATGAGGCAGCTCGTAGGGAAGCCGACAACGACGGCGATACAGAAATGGGCGCCGCTCCTGCAGGAGGAGCGCAGAACTCGGCGATAGCAAAGAGGAAAAAGGCACCTATGCGGAGACGGCGGTACAACCCTGATCAAATGAGCATTAACGGCGCTGAGGCGGGATAAACGGACACAACAGCTATCATTATTAAAACTCTTTTGGGCGATGGGAAAGGAATATTTAGAAGGAAATTAGTGTGGAAGTGATGGAAGCGCGCATGTTGACTTTTTGTGGTTCTTTTCCTTTTTACCACTACCTCTTGGTCCACGGTCCTCTCAAACAACAATTGAACTTTTTCTTCTCTTTTTTGTGTGTCTTCCTTTCGCCTCTCATCCCACAACTCCCCCATTCCCTTCCTTCGTCAACTATTCATGTATGTCTTCTCTATGTTCACTGAATTATGTCTCATTTCTTTGACTGCATCAAGGCGTCTTCGGGTCGACTTTTCCGTCTTCCTGGCGTACAGATTCACGTTCGAGTACAGTACACAGAGCAATCATGGAATTAAAACTTTGAATGTTGATGACCTAAATGATTGTAGTTGATTATCCTCCTGGTAGATTCAAACAATGCAGGCATGACTCCCGTCGCAGACCATCGGACGCAGGGCTCTTTGCGGTATTATACTACACCTAGCATTGCTCGTCGCTTCCGCCTCTCGTATGCAGCCATTAAACACTACTACATAGTTTATACCAAAGTGCTAGTCGAATAAGAAATACAGAGGAAAATGAAGGGAAGGTACATCCAGCCCTACATCAATTTTCGTTTATTAGAAAGATCAACATTGATAATGCTATGGAAATGAACTGTATTCTCACCAGCAAAACATGCAATGACAAGACTGTACGACTTAGCTACATTTCTACCTACCTTACTTACATAAAGGCAGAACGAGACTTCTACCATGTATCAGATTGCTAGTTGGTTGTTTCGTATATATCTCATGTTGGCCTTCATATTATTGGATGTAGGAATAGTCTAGGACTATGTATGTTTATGTGTCTGTGCTGTATTTTATTTAGAAAACGAAGTTCGATCCAGTCTCTTCACGATGATGGTTCTTCACGGGGTGAGAGAGGCAGAGTCAGAGGACATCAACTTTAGGTGCTCTTCTATTCTACATACTATATGCTGGCGATGTCTACAACAGACGTAGTGAAACTAGTCCAGTCAAAAGGGCACAGTTGCAAGCTATCAATATTCGGTTGTTTTTTTTTTCTAGACCGGAGGGTATTTATAGGTTGAAAGGTGCCTGTCCGGGCAATTGAGCAGACAGAATAACGTCTCAGACCTGCGCACGCATTGCTAGGTGAGGCTTGTAGGTATCAACAACAAAGTGAGCCTGAAGGTGCGTTGAGAAAAGAATCGAATATTGAATTTCGAGATCAAGTCTGCCTCCTCCGTCACTCTGTGCAGATACCATAGTCCGTAGTATGATATAAATTAGCACAACTGGAGGTCTTACATACGAACTCTCTCCTCTTCTCCTCCCCTCCTCCCTCTTAGAAAACTAATATTATACCAGTCCAATTTTGGCGCATACAACGTCCTACCTTCCTCTCCGCATCGTATACCTGCTGTTCTCTGGTACGCACTGCAATGGTGAGACATGCTTGAAGCAAGTCTTGCGTATTCACTGAGAGAGCGCTGCGGATATTCAATAGCTGGTGCGCAACTCTGCATCCACTTGCGCTTATCTTCAGCCCAACATTATAGGTACATCTTTGCGGGAACTCTTGTCTATTATGATGCAGGAAAGATGTAGATTCATTCGATAATTGTGTTTTGCTCCGAAGATGAACGATGTACAGTCGCCAGACTGCGTAACACTATGGTTTAGTCCAGGACGTCAGGTAGGATTAGATAGCCGACGGTGGTGCTCGGCAATGATATTTGATATTCTCGGCTCCGTGATATATACCATAGGAGGCGTCAATATTTGCTCTTCCCTGGGAGTGTGAGGTGAGTGTACGGCATATGTAGAATGATCGAGACGCGGCTGAAATTCGTTGATATGAGGTCACTTGATAGAACTGAGCGACCGGACATATTTTTTGAAGTCTCCAATTGAAGCGCTTGGGCTGCTTGAAATAGTGTCATCTTCTTGTATGGAATGGTCCATTCGGTATTACGGTAGGCTGATAGTGTACGTTGAGAGATTGCTACCAAACTCAGGCGTGGGCCCCACGTTAAGACTTAGCATAAAATTGTAGACGGGATCGGATAGCTCATCGAACACTGAGAGGTGTCGCACTTGAGTCAAGGAACATTCGGTTAGTTCGTAACGAGGAACTCAGTATGATTCATGCGCGGCATTTGCGAGATTGTCCCGAGCTAGAGTGATGGTGAATCACACCCACAGCCTGGCCAAGCTTCCATTTGTTGAAGTGGATTGGAATCAAATGATCATCATCGGTTGCTCGCCGGGATTTAAGAATACCATTATGATGCTCTCCAACTTCGCAAGACCCAGAACAGATATATGTGCTACATTCAATACCCTTGGATATGGCCAATAGGTACAGCAGGTAGATGGGAACGAGCTGGTGCAAAGTTTTTCCGGACAAGCATAAGAAATCTCATTTTCCTGATCCATCCTGATTCGGTCTCTGTCGTGCGCAGTTGTTAGCAGTCAAGGAGTATCAAGATGGCAGCCGCTATTTCACTTTGGGTAATGCAAACGAGTCATTGGAAATCCCACCTGCCTGCGTTTTGTTTGGTGATACTCCCCGGGAGTCAGCTGAAGAGCTCGGGGTTTGTCCGAATGGAGAGTCGATCATACAAGGCTTGGCTAGAGATTCCTCAGGTGGGTTCAAATTGTTAGTGATGATATATTACAGATTGATACAAGTTGATTTATGAACTTTTCAGTCCTTAGGGTATTCTTAGTTGGGAAAGTGTAATTTTTCTAATTTTCTTTGAGATATTCTCTCTGTCTTAAAAAAAAAAAAAAAAAAAAAAAAAAAAAAAAAAAAAAAAAAAACATAAATAAACAAATTCAAAGTCTCTCTAACGGTAACGGCTGATATAAAGCATTGTATGTACTCCGTACTCCGTGTCGATTTAGTGGATCCGCGACGATAGAGATAAGGTCTAGAATATATCCCGTAATCTTCATGAAGGGCCACGCGCATGCTAATGATGCACGCTAAGGCATGCACCGTCATAGTCACTCATCATATAGTCAATTTCCCTCTCGTTGAGAATTACCCGAATCGTTAAGACTCCATTATCTCTCAGCAACAGGGATTCTTCGTGTCTTTTGTATTCATGTCGGACAATCCTCTCAAATCTCTCCCGGGGGTCGAATAATGCGATTTGAAATACTCGATCAATTCCCGAGAAATGTTACTCGGGTTTCGCCGGTAACATAGACCTCGATGGACGAATTAATTGGCCTCCTTTGAGCCGCCTTGCGTAACCTTCCTTGACGAATCCCAGGCCAAAATCGAGAGTTTGGATTCCACACTAACGCAAGGACAGGTCGACGGCTTAGCCGGATACGAGTTGACTATTGAGTCAAGTATCACCACCACTTCAGGGATTACATTTGATGGGCATAAAAGTTTCGAGATTAATAATGGCTCCCGACTGCCGGTTTCAAAACCATGTAACGTCGTCGATGCCTAGCGCTGGATAACTCCCTTTTGAGTTAGACTACCGTACCTCCTGTATGGTCGGGTATCTGTCAAAGTGGGGAATTGCCCAACTACTCCACTAGTAATCATTAAACCCACCGGTACCAAAACCTGTGCGGGCTGTCAGCATTCAGTTTGCTCGCTCGCCACGCTGATTGGCTTGCTCGGGTGTTTTGACTTGGACCTTCGCACCAAGAGGCTGATCACCCATTGCTCCGTGTCATGATTTAATGGATATGGCATAAGGCTGACCATCAGGTCAAGTTCCGTGGCGGTTCATGCGAATGGCCCTGTACCACGACAGGCCCGAGTTGAAGTTTATACGGTGAATATTGACGCCGTATTTCACAGACAAGATAAACTGACTGAACAAGAAAGTGGGGAGGTGTAAAAACAGATACGGAAAGAAAGAGAAAAAAAAATTCTTTTCCCCTTTCGACTAATAGTAAGGACGAGATAGATGGGTAATAAATATGCAATGTATTTTCAGGCCACCAATGATACTTCGAGATAACCGGAACAGGTAATTGGTAGCGGTTGCAGTGCTCATTTATCCCTATCGTGTGGCTGCATTGTTGCTGTTGTTGTTGTCTTTCCAGCACATCTGCAACCATGAGGTCCTCAAGGATCAGGTTGCCTTGCTGGTACCAGGGCATGCAGAGCCCGATCTGTTCCCCGAGATTTGACTGGGAGTAGGACGGGACCAAGTCCCGTTGGACGTTGTTAGGCAGAAGAGTGGTGGTTATACGTACTAAAGAGGCTCAAAGTGACGCCGGATTCTATAATATCTTTCTTTATCATACTGGGTGGGAACATCTACTTCATGCATCAACACCAATATATACACCTTCCCAGTAATGGCTCGGGCCATGCAACTGTCCTGCGCCGGACACCACATCCAATCCGGATAAGGGTCTCAGAACGAGTCTTCCTTCAAAAGTATCATGTATCATTGTGCACTCATTGTTCATTCCTCAGATGTAGCAGTAGCACGAGGTCAGAGATTCAAAGTCCAGGGTAAAGCCTGCAAGGCTGAAGCTAGTTCTTCGACACTTTCCACGGAATAATCGAATTAATTAATTCAACTCATGAGAATGGCCCCCATGGATGTGTACATACATTCATACACCGTACCACGTCACCATGGAGTGGTGGAGGCGCAGCATGTTCGTTCCTCGCGCAGAGCCCCACTGCAAGCGATTCCAGAGATCAAATCCTCGCAGTCAATCTAGTCCACGGGCCAAAGCCGGCAGGGCAAATCAAATCAAATAAATAAATTAGAAATAGAAAAATGGAAATGGAAATGAAAAATAAAGGGTACCCGCAAGTTGAGTGTGCAAGGGGTTTTCTGTTCTGGCCCGGGCGTTGAAAGGAGCCTTCGCTTTTACCGCGTGCCGGACGGATGGCGCCGGAATGGGGCCTGTCAAGCGTTATGCCTTGAAGGGTAAATGGGGTTCAATACCAAGGTGCCAATATTCGCCTGGAGCTGCCTGCGTAAGTATGCCAGTGAGTCCCCGCGGGAAATCACTTTATTGAGCAGATTAACTTATGGCATATCGTCCAGGTATGATTCCTTTTGGAACAACCCTGAGGCAACAATACCCGAATCCGGAATTTTTTGCGATCACTCTGTATCATTGTTAGTTTACGGGTGACTCAACGTTGAAGGGAGAGAGTCAGAAAACAGAAAAGAAATGAAGAAGATAATGGAACGCCTCAGGCTCCCGCTGGGGAACTGCGAGGCACATAAGTCAACCAAAGCAAGTAATTAATAAAAAGGAAGATATCCTGAGAAAAAGGTAAACCTAAACATAATAAAGTAAAAAAAAAAAAAAAAAAAAAAAAAAAAAAAAAAAAAAAAAAAAAAAAAAGAGAGAGAGAGAGAAAGAAAAATAAAATAAAATAATACAAATCGAAATTGATCGTAAAAGTAATAGTCAAGAGTCAAAAATATCACCCTGATGAAAGTTCAACAAGAACTCGAGTCTCTCCAGTCTAGCCCCAAATCTAGTGAGCAGGCCTGCTACTTGTTTGGGGGCCAAGCTGTACCGTACAATACATAACCTAAGGCCAACCAACACCCAGAGAGTCACCGATTGGTTGAGACCCCCGTCAATGGTTTTACCTCCAAGAAAAGAGAGGGAGAGAAAAGCACACGCACAAATAAGGAACTTCAAGCTGTATTCTGTAGCAAGGCCGAGAAGACATGAATTGTAGGAGAATATAAATCACAATAATGATAATAATAACAGTAATGAGGAAAGACAACAGGAAGGAGTTTGTAACGTGGCCACCCCAAGATCAAGCTCCCATAACAGCCAGAACGCCAACCGCAGTGTATCAATCAAGCTGTCCCATCGCCCGAACCCAGGACCCTGTAAAGCTGCGCCCTGCCATATGTCTTGTGATGTTTGAAAACAGATGGCATCCCATGCCCACCCAGAGTAGTCGAATGAATGAAATAAAACTCCACGGTATACATAACCCAATTCATCATACCAGTCGTTACAACAAGCCATCGCCGAAAGCAAACCCAATAACGTCATTAAAATAGAGGGTACGAGTGAGGAGAGCACGGGTCCGACTCGGGAGTAAGAGGGCATGCCAGATTGGGCGGCTCCGCCGGTGTCGATGGGGAGGAGTGATCATCGCTGCAAACGTGCGACAGCGGCGGCATCTGAAGGAAGGGAATTAGTCTTGCTGAATATGGGATTTCTTGCAGATCGGCTCAATGAACAGGGAGGGGTATGTACAGGGATATTGGACTCCGAAAGATGTTGCGAACTCGGACACAAATCGATGCCAGCCATGGATGCGTAACTCATGCTAAACGGGCTCACTATATCTTCGTCCGCGTAGACATGCGGCCTCTTGACTGGGCCTGTCGTAGTCATTGTGACGGGGAGAATAGATGGCACTGACCCCCCGTACTCTCCATTATACATATCACTGTAGGTACTCGGGATTGAATGATAGGGATGCGGATGTCCATAGGGGGACTGCCCGTAGGGTTCCAAGTGGGAATATGAAGGATAAGAATACACAGGCGGGGGTGATGCGGAGAGCTGGCGCGTACATTGATGGGAGAACATCGCGCCCCTGTCATCCTGTGCTGCATAACCATCATAGGCCGGGGTCCTCTCTGCTGTAGCCCGTCTAGTGGCATCCCCGTTCGACTTAGAAGCGCGAGAGTTCCTAGCACGAGGCTTGGCGGGATGCGAACTCTTCGGCGCTTCAGTCCTCTCGTTGGACCGTTCTGGGGACTCTGAAGCTGAAGCAGCCCTCTTCTCAAGGTCCTCTAGGCGGCGCTTGAGCTTTTTACCTAATACAATGCCCGAGTCAGAAGATATGCCCATGTTGTTTTCTCGATAACGGCACACTTACGATAATTGCGCTGCGCAATTCGGTTCTGAATACGCCGCCGCTCGGCAAGATCTGATATTTTGGTCCAGTCTTCGTTGGGATTGGCATTCGGACTAAAGGCACTGCTGCTGGCATGACTCGACGAGCCTCTTGAGCTGGTTGTTTGGTAGGTGTGACTGCTTGATCGGTGCATCTTTGGCAGATAAAGGCTGTGAGGGAAGAATAGCAGAGGGAAACGAGCAACTGCCAACTATATATGATGTGATAGTAGAATAGAGTTTCGTCCGTCTGCGATTGGTAGACTTAATGAGATCAAAGTAAAATCGAGGATGAGCGGCACAAGAACAGAGAACGGAAGGAAGATTGACTATATAGATTCAGATTCAAGTGGTCAAAGCCGTCAATGATGATTTACCACCGGAACCTAAAACAGAGAAAGGAATCACGTAGTATTTAAAGAAGAGTTGGAGCCATGGTCAATCCACTAGAGAAACAGCCTACATGTAGCTCATTGCTTGCTAAGCCCCGGTCTCCGAGTCCCAAACAACCCATGACAGCGATTGAGCCGTTGCGATAACAGTGATAATCCCGTGTTCCATTTAATTTTCTCTTTCTTTTTTTTTTCTTTCTTTTTTCCTATGGGTTGATTTAATTTTAGTTTGGTTTTGATTAAACAGATAATAACATTTTTTTAAATAGAATAAATATAATTACTTTTTTTGGGTCCGGTAACATTAGTGTTTCGCAACAGGTGAATGCCTGGGGGCTTGGGGGCAGGGAGCCATTAGTATGCATGGCTTGACCATGTGTTGGTAGGGAACTTTTCCCGAATGGATGCGCGGATGTTCAGGGCTGCATCGCAAAATGGTTGGCGGGCTGATGGAATCCCAGGTTGTGAGGCTGTTGAAGCGGACCCTCCGATGACCGAAAAGACCGAGAAGGAGGGGGGAGGGGAAAATGACAACCAAGGAAAATGAGCAAGATCAGGCTGTGCTGAACCAACCGCCCCCGGGTTTGTCCACCACCATCATCCATGTGGTCCCAGATATTGCATTAGCAGCATGTCGCTAAGGTTGAAGCTGCATTCTCCAAAGAAGGGGGCGGTTTTCCAACTGTATTTATGAATGAGCCTTGCAATTCACGTACTGGCTAGATTCTAAAGGACCTTGATACAGTTGGAGTCGTTACTGCTGTCATCCCCTTATACTCTTCGATTGTTTTTCGAACCCTAATGCCAAGCACGCTAGTCTATTATAGGAAAGGATCCGGATTAATGTGTTTTCATAACGCGGTACTGTATGGTACTTCTGTATTATATCACCGAAGCTCATGTATCTTACATGTATATATTATACAGACACAACCTTGGTTACCCCACCATGATGTTTCCTGCAGATAATCTCCTGACGATCAATCTTACCACAGGGATATGATGGCACCCAACCTGGCGCCTTCGCAACATCAAATTATTTGTGATATGATCAAGTGCGATCCATCACTTACTAATGCCCAGATAGCTGAAGCTGCTAACTGCAGCACACGCGCAATTCCTAGGATTCGGTCAAATCTCCGGCTATTCGGCAGTAGCAAAGCCCCTCCAAATAAAGGTGGACGCCCACGAAGCATCTCACCAATAATGCTGGAGGCTCTTTGTGATCATCTTCTTGAAAAGCCTGATCTATACCTTGACGAAATGGCCATCTTTCTATGGGATGAGTTCCAAATATACGCAACTACATCTAGTATCAGGCGGGCTCTGTCTTCTAAAGGTTGGTCCAAAAAGGCAGCTCGGCAGAAAGCAAAGGAACGGAATTCAGATCTGCGGGATATGTATTTCCATTTAATCTCAGATTTTCATTCCTATCAGCTTGTATACGTGGACGAATCTGGATGCGATAAACGAGCTGGCTTCCGACGAACGGGCTGGTCTCCTCTAGGTACAACTCCTATTCAAGTGTCTAAATTTCATCGTGATCAGCGGTATCAAATATTGCCTGCATATTCTCAAGACGGTATCATTCTGTCCCGTATCTTTCGAGGTGCGACCGATACTTCAGTCTTTGAGGATTTTATTGAGGAGCTGCTTCTTCAATGTGGGAAATGGCCAGAACCGAGGTCTGTCATAGTTATGGACAATGCATCTTTTCATTACTCCGAGCGGATCGACCAAATGTGCTTAGAAGCGGGGGTTAAACTAGTGTATTTGCCGCCATATTCGCCGGACCTAAATCCAATTGAAGAGTTCTTTGCTGAGTTGAAAGCCTTCATTCGGCGGCACTGGAGCGTGTATGAAGATAGCCCAGAACAAGGATTTGACACCTTCCTTGAATGGTGCATTGACGTTGTAGGGGCAAGAAAACAAAGTGCGAAAGGGCACTTCCGGCACGCCGGTCTGACTGTTGAAGAGTCATGATGCAGGGACAATTGTTTGTGAGGCGATCTCGCCATTTTTGTGTACATTCATTGAGTCTCCTCAGAGCTAGCCAAAAGATACTAACTATTAGGGTAGATATATCTGTTTGCTACTAAACAAACATCGAATCGCTTCGATCCGATAGCTATGTACAGTACAGTAGAGTAATTATTATCATTCTGTACTCTCTGATTCCATAATAGTGAATGCCCTCCTCTCCAAAAGGTCCAATAAGTCAAACAATGGTTCCCCCGGTCGTTTCTCAGGTTTTGATTTAGCAATTAGATTAAATGGTCGGCTTTCTGTTTTTCGCAGACTAATCAGATATGCGTAGCAAATCGTTCTTTTAACGGTGGCTAAATCAATCAGTATCGTCATAAAATGCTGTTGAATAATAACAAACCATATCCTTCTTTTTCTTCAACTGTTTTCCTTCCGGTCATGATTTCGAAGCACCTTTCTTCTGGCCATATAATTTTTGCATTCGCTTTAATTCGATCAGTTCTTGGCTTTAAAACACAACGGAGATTCGATAGGACCACCTAGAATTTGCTGGCGGAGTTGCGACACCTGCATTTGATGCAAAAGGATCCCGCGATCCTCGTTGCTAAGGTATGCTGTCACTGAACTCATATTTTCCTACACTCAGTAGTGTTGAGCAAATATTGATGATACGTTCGTCGGGGTTGTCGGTGGTTGGAGAAAGTAGGAAGGGCTCTGCAGACCACTATCAGGTCGGTCCTAATATATATAGCTTGTGCGGGGTAATGTGGACGATGGCTTCTTCCATGACGCCCTGGGTGTTTTGTTGACCAGACTTCTCTATTGTAATCGAAAGAAGTACAGGTCTTAAGAACAATAGCCAGTCCACCATTAATGTCGAAGTTTTTCTATTCTGATTTACAACTGATTGCAAAAACGGCGCAAATGTTTACACACTTCTTCTTTCTGAAACCCTTAAGTCTAAACTGTATTTGGAAAGACCACAGAAGAGCTATATTTTTACGAATAATGGATAAAACGGTGAAAAAAGATATTACTGTAAAGAATATTTGTAACGCCTTATACAGGTGATCCACAGGTGGTGATATTTTTTCGGCTTGTGAGGATTACTGCCCTGGTACGGGACATGTCCTTGGGTGGACTAACAAATGGGACAAGGACCCTCATATTAGGCTTCTCGGCAGCATCCTAAAATAATTCAGCAATCTTCGATGGCTTTATCGATAGAGCCACACCAGTTGACCCAGCCCACATTAGGAACAGTCTCATTTGCAATGGCCGACATAGCTATGCTACAAAAATAAATCCTAGGGTAGAGGATGGCTTATCACCAACTTCCATTTTCCTCTCTTTCTTTTGCTTCTTTTCTACGGCCATCACAATAATCGCTTTCGATTTGAACTCTAATCCCGTCCTAAACCCGTCTGAATCACTTCAGGGCAAAGATGGTGAATAATAAATCCATAACCACGGTACATAGACTGTCACATCTTTCAGTGAAAGGGATGGTTGATATGGAACCACTTTCCGCCGGTCCACTCTGTTTAAACAAATTAGCCACGATGGTTGAAATTTTATGGGTAGATAGCAGTTACTTACTTCCTTGCCGATTCGTGTACCTTTCGCCTCCGACAACGTAGTCTCGTGGGATTTTACGCACAAACAGGGCTTCGTACTTGGCATTGTGGAATGCGTTATCTTGAATCCAAAACCCCAGTTCTCTTTTTAGGTCGTATATTGTTGCCCATTCAAGATCGTCATCCTCATCCAAGCAGATTTTCCAGAGAACGACACTCTTCTTGCCATCGTTCACCCGGCGCAGTGCTTCGGTTTTGGCCGTGTCGAAATCAAGATATGCGGAAATGAACGGTGTCGGGTATCTGTTCTTCCAGTTCAGATGTCGCTGGATATATTCCACGAGCTCTATAGCATCGTCTTGTATAAGGGGATCCAGTGTTACTCGGGAAGAAGTATTCCCTGCGATAAAACCTTGTCCCGGTTCAAATGCAGCAACGGAGTCTTTGTCAGTTACCCGGTAGAAAAACATCGTAGTTGCGCGTACTGATAAGTAGCCGAGAGGAGCAGGGGTCTGATTTCAAAATGCAGCAGGGTGAGAAAGGTCGAAATACGGCGCTTTAAGAATATCAGGACTTCAGGATCCTGAAACTAGTGTAACAAAAGGGACAGAAGAACCAGGAATAATTCGAATATATATAGCGTCGCCTCCCTCGCTGTACAATAAATGTGATGGCATAAGATACAGCAACCACGGTGCCTGTTGGATGCCTCACACCAATTTGGCCTATTGACGAGCTATGTTGGGCACACGCGCCTGAACGGTCCCATTGTGCAGCCCCATGTTGACAAACGGCCGACACTACCCCGCCATAATGTCCATGTGGCATAGGGTAATTGGCTTGCTAAAGAGCCGTCATGTGAAATCGTGTAACCTTCATGGCTATGATTTAAATCAGCAGGGATAAATTGGCAGGGATATAGCCAAGCGTCGCTAGGCGTGCTTACCTTAGTAAATCATATCTTGTATGGACTCTAGTTTCGATGGAGCTAGATCAGGAGCCATTTGTGCTGTGGAGGATGATCAACGAGATCTTCCGGAAAGGATCTTTGGTGGGCTCCTGGGGTATGTTCTCCACGGCAGAAGGATGCGCTTGTATACAAGTTACAGGCCACGTAAAATACGCCGAGTCATTCAAAACACAATTAACTACCATTCAATACAGTGGCCTCTACTGTGGCTTTAGGTGTATCTTAGAGACCTGAAGAGTATGAACAATTGCACCAGTTTTGCAATCAGCTGTACGGGATGCCTAGTATGGATAGAGATATGCGCAACGGGAAAGTAAAAAATTGCATACAGCTGGTTGTAAAAACGGCGCAAATACCCATACTTTTCCTTTTTTTCTGGGCTCTAGTGCTAAGCCTTTTTAGGTTAGGTTTCGGATCAGCTATGATACGCGTAATATACTCGTTATACTGGTATGGGCGTATAAAATTATGCCGTACGGCTCTGTGATGAGCTCAGCGAGAGTGGGGCAAAGAGTGAGTGGGTGAGCACTTCCAGCCTTGGCTTTTGACGGAATAATAACGGCCCGAAGATATGACGCTTCCCTAAACGTCACCTCCCCCCCGCCCCACAGTCAGTGAACCTTCAGCCATCAAGCTCCATTATTTTGTGGATCAGACTGCTCCTGTTCGTTAGCATTCGATCATTATTTACCTGGATTCACGTCAAATTAGCTTTCACATGTCACCCACAAGTGTCGGGCACGACTATTATGAAATTCTCGGAATATCCCACGACGCACAGCCGGCTACTGTCAAGTTAGCATACAAACGTCTGGCTTTAGCCAGACACCCAGATAGACGGAAGAACGAACCTAATGCAACAGCTGATTTTCAACTAGTAAGATTTATCGCTATCTACTACCTACCCTTCTGGCCTCTTAGGGCTCGCGCGCCTTGTTATTGATACAGCTAGAAACAGCTTAGCGAAGCTTACGGGGAGCTGTCTGATATTCATAAACGCCAAGAATACGACAAGCTATATCGCTCAGCGATACTTCCCGGGAAAATCAAGAGTCAAAAGATAGCAGAGCTTGAAGAACGACTTCGGCAGTTTGCTCTTAAACGCGAGGGATCGAAAACATTACTGTACAACACAAAGAAAGACCTTATTAGACTCCGCGCTGAGAAAGACAGTGTCAAAGGAGAAAAAGAACGCCTCCTGAAGGAAAGAGCTACAGAGGAGACATGGTGGTCTTACATCTCGTCCTTAATGATAGGAAACACGGTGGAATTCAACCAGCGGAGACAACGACGAGAGCGTGAGATAACTGACTCGATTGGGAAACAACGGACGAAGGAATGGAATATTGATCTTAAACTGGCGGAGGTTCAATATCTTGAAAGAATGCTCGATTCTATCTCTTCTGCTGAGATTGAAATCAAAGTTGAGATAACGAAAATAGAAGAGCGCTGGCGCGAAAGGCTATCATTGCAGGAAATGGAAAGGGTATTGGCGAAATGGAAAAATCAAAGATAATTAGCGAAGGGAACTCGAGTAGCAACACGGCATAGATCTACGAAGGCAGAAACTATAGCCATCAGTCATATATTCAAAAAATTGTGGTAGAGTATAGCGAAGTGTGCTAAGTGGTGCCAACTGAAGAATAATCAGTGGCAGGAGGAACTTTGGTGGATTTGGGACGAAATACACACGTGGTAAGAAATGTCCTTGTATGAGAGGATACAAGCGACGGAAGCCGCGCTGAGTCACCCCAGTGCATAGTTACGTTTTAATACAGAAGCTGGTAACAGATGTCCGGAGGAATAGTCGTAAAAAAGCTTAGCCTAATCCCGATTAGGGCTTCTCAAACATAGGAAGAGTATAAACATTTGCGCCATTTTTGCAACCTAGTGTAAACGAATGGAATCAAAAAACACATAATGTGTTAAGCCATCCACCAAGTCGTAAACTCATTATATGGCCCAAGTTCGTTGAACCGTCTGCTTTCACATCAACCTCCTCTATGTCTCGAAGAATATTCTCTATGTATTCACCTGCACCGCTAAGTTTCATTATAAGTGCGATAGCACGATGAACATCAAGGAGCCGCCGTGAGGGCGTATCAATTACACGAGTGGGACTAAGGGTTAAAGTCCGCGTGACTGGGAAGAGTGGATCACGTAAAAATGGACTTCGCTCTGTTGAATCAATTTTGTACTGATATGGCACGCCTGTGGGTTCGAAATAAATCTGAAATTCACCGAACATACGATGATAGTCGAGCGTTAAAGTAAGGGCGTTAATGGGGCTGTCAATCTTCGGACCATCAATTAGATGGATGACACCAGGGTCAAACATATCTAAAATCCGAAGCACATTCTTTTTCGAGTCGCTCTATGGAACTATGTTAGCGGAGCGATGAAGCATGTTTTAGATCAGACATACTAGGTCTGCATCTCCAGAGGAAACTGTTGTAAGACAATGTGGTAGAATATGGGCCACTTCCAGGAACTGAAAGCGGTCACTTGATTCGTTTTTCAATTCTATTCCTTCATCGTCCTTGCAATCTTCCCCATACTGCTCGAAACGTTTTCTAGCCTCGCTCTTATCAAATTTTCGAGAAATTACGCAACGATAGCGATCACGCACAAGGCAACTTTTTCGCAAGATAGATACACGGTATGGTGTGCCGGAGGGCGTAGATGTTTGTATTGCGGATAATGATGCAGGCGTCGGTTGCGGAGTCTTGACAGATGAAGCTCGGACTGTGATCATCCAAGTTAAATAGTGCTTCTCACAGTAGAATGGTCAATAGCCAACATACGCGGAAGGAGGAAATTCTCAATGATGTAATCAGCGAATTCTTCGATCGCGCTCTTTGCTTTGTTCTTCTCGTCTGGACTCCAAGACGTAAAGTTATCGAAGAACGTCAAGACAATCGTAATATCAGAATCAATCAAATCAGCAGGCTGTGAACATAGATTTTCGTATATCGACGAGAAAAAGAACGTTAAAAATGTATCCTTAGCTACCACATGCTCATATGTGGCCTTAATAAGTGCCGCTGGCTTGTAACCTTTTCGTGCACTCCTTTCGGGGCCATAACACTGAATTAAGACCTGAAGAAGGTTGGCTGCCGATTGACTTTGGTGGGGTGGTAATGAGAAAGGTTTTGAGAAGTTCAGGACTTTTTCTAAAGATGACTGGTGTCGATGCAAAGGATGTGAAGGCATCATCGATAAGCCCAATCCATTGTGTGAGGTATGCAGAGGAAGCCAACCAAGGATGTTTCTACAACGCGCCTCAGGTCACGTGGTTGGGAGATCGTCGGGTTCTTGTCAAGTCGAGAACTGTTAAAAAGTTAGTTGCTCATGTACCCGCTAGTCCCACTTAAGACTGTATCGTTATCGGTTTATATAATAAATCTTGGATGACTGTAACAATATATATATATATTCCAGTAGTTAATTGGGCTAGTGACGGGTTAAGCTATGGAACAATACGATCGATTCAACGCGCTTTGGTCTCAGTCATGTCTGTATTGGTTGGCCCAATCTCTAATGTCGCTAACGAACCGGCGTGCGACACCAATTATCACCCCTTGCTTGACGAAGAAGTCTGGGTCTTCCTTCGAAACCTGTTGAAGGTCTAATCCATTTTCCAACGCCACATCACGTGCTTTTTTAATATGGTCTCTATAAATCTCACGGCCAACACGCGACAAGTGCCAATTGGCATATTCCTCCACTGCATCATCTAAGAACCCAGGAATATCAACAGAGTCAATACAGTTGGGACTTGAGCTTGACTGCTCAGCCGTAACAGATCTGTCTGTTAGGCTTTGCGATGACTGCGCGGGGAGGACATTGATATTGATTGGTGGACAAATTGATCCACTTGCGGAATGCTTCGGGTTCTTTTGTTTTTCAAGCCGCAGTGCCTCCTCTGCATAGAGTTGTTCACGGACATCGTCAGGAATATCATCATGCGTATCCAAGATGCCTCCACCCTCAACGTATTTGACAAGTCTCCTCAGATGGTGCGTTCTAAGTTTGTAATGCTTCTTTCCAACAGGGTCCAGCCAGCAATACTGCCCTTCATGGCGGCAGGGTGGCCCAGGACAACGCATCGTTTGATACACTTCCCGCCAATATGGACGTTGTCCAGAAGCCTGTTCAGCATCGATCTGGGCGTCTCGTTCTGTAAGCATTCTCCTAGTTACTGATGACTTTCCTCTCTTATCTGTATTCCGTGAAAGAGGAGGGCCACTGTCCTCTATATAGTTTATGGATATAAAAAGTTTGAGCTTCTTGCCAATATGAAACAGATTTCCCCACATTAAGAGCTGTTTCTCTATAGGTTTCCAATCAATATTAGTGCCGTCAAAACGTTTGTTCAGATCAGATTGTCCACGTTCGTTTACAGATACTCTGACTGTAGTATCATCTGATCTCACACGTTGGTTGTGACGTATTTTTCGACGCATAACATTTTCAGCATCCTGTGTTATCTTCGCCCAGTGTGAACTGGGTGCTACAGCCAAGTCCTGTTCAGTGTCCTTTGACACAGTTCGGTTGTTCAGAGTTACCTTCCACTCAATAGTATAATGAATACAAGGCTTTCCTCTATGTTGCCTCGTAGTCCTTTCTTCGGGCTCCTGGAAGAAACCCAGATGATTGGGCTGGGATTGATGCAAGGGAGTATAAGGTTCATCAAGTACATGTTCAGGTGATGGGCAAAATACGGATGGCGTACGATCTCTACCGAAGTCACCAGGGGTGGGGGCATACGATGGAGTTTGTATCCACGGATCAGGTGGCTGAAGCTGAGAGGCATCGTCATCGTAGTAAGGACTAAACGTCATCCCCTCAAGGCAGTAGATGCCACTGAGAAGCCTAGTGTTGGGATCATCATATGTTAGCCTACACCATATGGGTGTCCCAGCAAGAGTGTCCGTGAGGGAAGAGGTGCAGCTAACAAAACCAGTAAAATGATCAGGTTCATGGACAATGAACTAAGACAGGTACAGTATTGTAGCCCTACCCGTCTTGGTTAACCTGGTAAGGTCAAAAAGGATCGAACCGTGGCTCAGTACAAACAAAAGGAATGTTAACAGTTTGCGGGAGATGCAAGGCACATGCTTTGTCATGTTTGACGCGTTTGCAGTGTAGAAGCTTCCAGCTACCGTAGATTACTGATACAAACTCAATACACTATTTCTATAACCTTACTGTTCAATACAGTACGATCAAAATTTCCGGAATATTAATGTTACGGTTACCTTCCATATGTAGACTAGCGCACTTGGCATTAGGGTTCGAAATACGATCAAAGAGTATTGGGGGGGGTGACAGCAGTAATGACTCCAACTGTAATAAATAGCAACATCATGTAGAATGTAGATCTTCACACCTTTTTCCTTTATTGTTCTTTTCACTGTGATGCTGCTGCTGCTGCTGCTGCTCAATGACACGCTCAATTCCTCACCTTGCAGCAGGTTCGGAAACGAGCCAAAAAGAAAAAGTAAAGTAAAGTAAAAAGCCTCGAAACAAGTGTAACAATGAACAATTTTTTCAAGGTCATATATCCATCCTAACCAAATCTTCTTTTACGAGCGAGCCAACAAAGATCAGTAAGGAAAGTGGAAGTTGCACAGTCATGCATTGCTAATGGGGGCCCTTCTGGGTGATTTACTTTCCTTCCATGCATGTTACCCAGGGCACTTTGGGGTCCAACATGGATGCTGCTGCCCTTGTATGTATGTATGTATGTACAGTATATAGGTATTATATTACTAGGTATTTTACAAATAGCAAGAATGTTCCCTGGATTAGGGTAGCGAAAGTGGCTCCCTAAAGAGTGTGTGGCTCTGTCTCCAAAAGGAAATGGAACCTAAAGATGCTGTGTCCCAGGAAGGGGCTAGATTTGACATTGTAACATACCAGTAAGGCATGTATTGACGAAAGAGTATGGTTACACAATGAATCACTAACCTCGTTTTCGATCCTCATTATCTCCATGGTTACCTATTCTTAGACAGAGAGGTGCAGGTTGTACTAACTAAAAGATAATTTTAAGCGTCTTTATTTGACGCCGGTCATCCGATGATTTGCATACTCTGTACGCTGCTATTGTGGCGGACCTCGGATTTCCTGCGTCTATCTATCCTTCTAGTAGTTCGTCGTCATCATTTCAGTGTTCAACTGTCCGATGGGGTTAAGTGCAGAGATATATTTCTCCAATACTACAAATGTATCTGGAATAGATTTCTTAACCTTACCCGCATCCTGACACGGAGATACGTCAATACGCTTTAACTCCATAGTACTGGTGTTTACTCTGTACTTTTGAGTTGGATACCATATTCTCGATATTGATATCTACCCACTTTAATTACGGGCAAATGCGACTACTGGTTGCATTCAGTCAGAATACCACCGTTTTAAACTCCTTCCGGGTTAAAGAAATTAGCCGCCGGCCCCCATCCCACTAATTTAGTTAGACTGCAGGTGTTGCTCCGTATATGCTCCTTTACTAGGGCGTGTTAACGGGAAAGAAGAACAGAGTAGAGAAGAGAGGAGGAAAAGAGGAAGGAAACGAAAAGAACTAACACTGTATTTTTACCGCACACCAGTTCTAACAAATGACAAATTTGTTGTCAATAAGAGTTAGTATGTACTCCGTATAGTACTTTAGTACGATCCAATCATTTACATGACAGGCTACATCTCCCTCCGAAGTTGGGTAACTCTTTTGAATCTTGATGTTTTTTAAGGTAAAATACCTTCTGACCAATCACACCAGGGTGCACCAGTTTCCAGAAAGGGGATTTAGGCAACTTCCGACTGACCTCCTGCATGCTCCTCGACAGTGCGAAACCAGAAGCGGGCAAATTCTGAAGAATGTTGAAGTGGAAGAGTGCACGGCCTCGATTTCTGCCACGTTTTGCAGACCCCTTTGATCTTGGCAACACACTAAGGATAAAGATCTCACCCTCCCCAGTGGATGGCAGCGTGGGTACTCTAATTGTATATCGTTTCTCTTATTCTGAACAACAGTGACACTTGATGAACATGGTGAACTGCATAAGGCTGTGTTAGAGACATGGGTAAGATATTGATCATCTGACAATATGTAAGAACGTGGAACAGCCTTATTTTGCCTATGTCATGAATACGGTGAGTAGTGTTATTATGTACCAATCATTCTCTCTCTCTCGTGTTGTATGTGTGTTCTTCTTCTTTCCATATTCTTTTTTCCCTTTTCTTTCATTCGCTGCTTCTGTTGCTAGAAATGATCTACATCGTCCAATGTCCACTATTAGTCTACACCGCATACAACCCGTGCGAGGCTCAACTGTAAGGCAGATACCCAGCATTCCATCATATTTGGGGGCGGTAAAGTACTGCTAGACGAGTTATCCTATAACATGAAACGAGTTGATGACACACGTAAGGCTCTTGCTAAATTAGGTTTCTGCACATTAATACGTTACTGTGATTGAATTCCAAGCCGCCTTTTCTCTCCCTAGGAGTAAGATGATTGGAAAGGAATTAGTTGAAAGGTAGAGAGTTCTTCCATGGGTGTGGGGGGATGCGTCAATATGATAATGTCTATTTTTGGTTTTACCCCAGTCTGAGGTATTTCGAGGATTGGCAACTATGAGGCTCAACTATTTTCTTTTTTTTTTCTCTCTCTTTCTTTTCCCTTTTCCCTCCCCCTACCTCTCCAAGAAATCTATCCCTTCCGGAGTGATACGATGGGCGCTCGAGTCACATTCAAGGCCCCCCTTGTGTAGGGCTGATGAAACGGTGTCTCATTGGCGAGGGAAGGAAGCCAGGTAGTAATCAGTATCTGTTTCAGGATGTATGCCTCGAGGTGAAGCGCCAATCACATGGTTGGCCCCAATTGGGTTGTCATGCACAGTGATATCTCTGGTCTTAATTTGGTGGTGGTGGGGTCTGGGCCTGCATATAAGCATCCATTCATACTCACCCGCTACCTCATGACCCCTCGCCATCGCATGTAACCTCATCTCTTGCCTTCCCTTACTCCCGGCCCTGGTTAGACCCGTGGACATAGTAAAAAATAGAAAGAAAAGAGCTGTATGTTAATTTATTGTGCATTGGGAGAACATCACATTGCCGATCAATACTATTTAGTTACTTTCGACTAACCTCCCTTCTACCGGCAGATAGGCCATCGCGGAGTTTAATGGTCGGTATGACATCTTTCCAGGGATCAGGGTTCTAAGAAACAAACATTCTCGTTGACGAATAGTTGAACCTTCCAGCAATGATCTTGAAACATCCGGGTAGCGATGGGACTCGTTGGTACATATCGTGCTTTGGCTGCAAGTTCGCAACATACATATGTATAGGTGCACTAACTGGCAGTGATTAGAATGATATTTTCAGGTGTTACCTAATCGGCATGTCTCGGGCATTAAATACCTGTTTTGTATGATTGCTTTACATTCAGTCGCTTTTTTCAATAGCCCCTCTAGCTCTGGGATTCTATCACTGGTTATATACTTTATCACTTTAACGTAGGGTCATTATTACTACTGCTCCTCTTACAATGGTAAACTAAGCCTAAGGATCATCTGTGCCGCCCGAGAAGATTACGAACATCAATTGCTTAGCCAGGTGTGGGTGACCGCACGTGGTGACAGGCTTGACATCTGAGGGGTGGAGTTAAGTAGCATGAACGGCTAGATTATGGAAACTTCCGCTGTATAGAGAGCACTAGTCCCGCCCCAAGTCTATGCAGGTATGGATTCGTTAAAAGAGACGTGGCTGTCGGAAAGATTGCTGTATCAATTACAACTTATAAGTGTCGGGGCCAAGTCATACACCGAGATACAATCAACGTAAAGATTGACTTCATTTGCTGAAGGCGGGGTGGAGGAATCAGTAAAGGATGGCTTTCCTTGTACGGAGTTAAGAAAAAAGGAAAAAGAAAAAAGGCGAGCGGGGTTTACTATTTTTAACTAGTTATCGAGCACTGGGAATGGCCCGAGTGCGTCAGAAGCCCGGTCAATAGTCAATATTGATCATAGAATATATGTACATACCATTCCAACCAAGTAGACGAATCCGATATGATTTTGGTCGCGTGTTCGGGATAAGTACCAGGCATCACTCAAGGAGTTCGTTTAGGATAAATGCGTCCATACCAGTCAGTTTCTGAAGGCCACGGTGAGCTATTATTTCAATATCGTTATACCTGATTTTTAATATACTGGGATCCTATGATCAGCCAGAGCTATCAAATGGAATATACATTACTTCTCCAAGAACATGCATACCTGAAATGTTCACAGAACGAACATACTCGGGTTTAGACATGAGAAATCTTCTGGTTTACGAGTAACGCCCATTGCCGCCAATAGCATGACACCTTTTTGTAAATTCTTAGAAGTTAACACCTGCATTAGCCTAACCGGCAAGTTTCTTAAGAATGAAGGAAATGTTATTGTCTGGTGTCGGCGATCTAAACTAAAACCCGACATTCGGCGGCGCATATCTCCGCGCCTGTCGTCAACAGATTCAGAAAATGGTGAATGAATGCAGTGGAATGGCCTTGCGGCTCGCATCGGCTTCCCTCCTTATCAATCCGCTTTCCCATCAGATTCCCTCTCCACCAGAATGACTCAATATTCCGTGTTCCCCCTCACCATCACATCCGGGTCCCGCTGTACAGCACAGCCTTCGTGGCGGCATGAGAATGCCATGGTGATCGGCCTGGTATGGAGTGTTTAGATGCGTGGTGATCAACTTATTCGCCGTTGTTGTCCCGTCTCGGATGATTGTGGACGGAGTAATGGAACTAATTGGGCGGGAACGGATCCTGCCGACATTCTGGACGTCGTGTAGCATGCGTTGTGGATCTCCTCGTGGCTGCCTGGAGATTCTCCTACCTCAGGCATGACGAGATAGCTTGGGGGGTCCCTTATGCACACCCGCTTTGGGCTTACAGCTACGCCTCGTTCCTGTTTGGGGGCCGTTAGGGACACTGTGCCTCAGGCACTACCCAGAGTGCTCCTCCCCACGCTAATCCATACTCCGGACCAAGCACTTTATGAGTCAGTTGCCTCCTAGGCTAGGTTCGAGTATCACAAATAGAAAATAAAAGAGGTTCGAATTTTCCACGCTGGCAGAGACCGTCCTGTACTATTGTGAGTCATTGACATTGGGTGTGTATCACTCTGTCAATAGTCAAGTGTACTGCTGTACAGTGCTTTACTATCTCACTGGATTGTCGTTTTAACATTGGCATGCTATCTGTTACTATATTTCTATAAACATTTGGGATCGTCGTATTACGCCCGTTTCGAGGCACGCCTGTGGTTGACAAGGTCCGTGGCATAGCTCTTCAAGCGCCCCTTGAACTGGACCGAAAAGGCCGACCGGAAAAGTACCTTGTAGAATGGCAGGACACTGATCAACGATCTAGCCTCATACAGGCTAAGTCGTCATTCGCGATGATATGGCGGCTGAGTGTTGCGGTCTAAGCGCAAGGCGGGCACAGTTGATCATTTCCTTTTCTAAAAAGGTATGATAGGACATTTGCAGAGGACATTCACGGGTTGCTAGAGGCTTGGTTTCGTGGAGGTAGATTCAGCAAGTGTCGACCTACCCAGGATCCTCCCTCACCAGGTACTACAACCAGACTCGCAAGGTAGCTTTCACCTCATGAGTGGTGGTACTCACTCCAGCTGGATAAAAGAGAGGAAGAATTGCAAAGCCGAGGTAGCTAGACTCTCTGCATATTCGTTTTAGAATATGTTATAATGCGAGATAGCGCTTATGCTAGTCGAAAAATGGTCAAACCAAACTATAGCAGTGATATAACCGAAGACTGCGAATCGTCCCTTTTATCGATACCCATAAAGAATCATGTAAAACATTCTAGACAACTCGTAGCCCGTTTTCTACCACCAAAGCTGCATTTACAGGACGTAGCTGGTAAAATCAGTATGAGCACATGAAGAATGCATCCGATAACAGACTTACCTCCACTTGTGATCTTCATCACCATACTGGATCCCCTCGATCCAATTTTTCATCTGGGAAGCAATCTCGCCAGCTTCCTCATCTTCCTTCAAGCCACAATCGACCATCTTGCCTTTGTAGCTGATGTTTCGTACAGGGCTTACGATGGCTGCGGTGCCAGATCCGAACACCTCAATCAACCTACCCTCGTCTGCTGCCTCAGCAACCTCAGACATTCTAATCTTGCGTTCAGACACAGTCCAGCCGTTTGGTGCTAATCTCTCCCGGGCAAGTCCTAAAACAGAGTCACGGGTCACGCCCTCAAGAATGGTTCCATCTAAAGGAGCAGTGACTAGTTCCTTCTGCCCTGTTTCCTTGTTCTTCAGCGCAATAAAGAGGTTCATAGTGCCGACCTCGGTTACGTATTCTTCCTCGCCGAAAAGCCACAAGTTTTGTTGGAAGCCTCGGGAGGCTGCGCTCAACTGAGGAACAATGCACGGAGCGTAGTTAGCACCCAGCTTTTTATCCCCAACACCACCGGGCCAGGCTCGAACAGCATAGTCAGTGGCCTCTAGCGAGATGGCTTTGAAGCCAGTGGGGTAATAAGGCCCAACGGGACTTGCGATGACGAACAAAAGGGCAGATCCTGGTGGTCCAACTCCAAGGGTACTTTGCGTGCCGATCATTGTGGGCCGGAGGTATAGTGAATATCCCCGGGCACTATTGCTATTAGCTGAAGTATGCGGTAGGTCGGCGAAGACCTTACCTAGGGATGAATCTGCTGTCCAGTTTCACGAGCTCCCCAACCAACTGGGTCAGAGCCTCACCGTCAACGGTAGGGAGAGCAATTCGCGACGAAGACTTGTTCAAGCGCTCCATGTTCTTGTCTGGACGGAACAGCCGAATTTGGCCATTGTTGTCTTTGTAGGCTTTCATGCCTTCAAAGCATTCAAATGCATAGTGAAACACACAAGCCGAGGGATCCAAGCTGAGGTTTTGGTAGGGAACAATACGAGGGGCATCCCAGCCATTGGATGCTGACCATTCAATAGCAAGCATATGATCTAACAATAATTCGCGTTACTATAGGATAATGTGGTCAAATCTGTGGATTGCACATACCAGTGAAGGTCTTGCCAAAAACGAGATCCTTTGCAGGTGTCAATTCTTTAGGGGAGCTCGTTTTGGTGACCGTAAGCTTTGAAGGATCAATGCCAGCTAGCCGGGAAGCAACAGCTGGAGTACTGTTGAAATGTCTCTGCCATAATCTAATTGTGCTGAAGCCCTGGCTCGGAGGGACAGCCAGGCTCTGTAGCGCCTTGCGACGAGTGAATTGACGCAGCGAGTTCATGGCTGCGCGCCGCAAACTGAGAACCGCGGTACGAACGGAGATGAATTCGCGGATTGTCTATCAACCGTGTCGCTATTAAGGAGAGTTCGGTAATGGTGAAGACAGGAGTACGGACAGGAAAGCCGGCAGCGGAGCTCAAAGGGCGGAAGGGGCTACCTTTTAAGAGATGACTCTTATCCACGGACCCTAGGTCCAACTCCGGAAGATCCAGCGATAACCGAACTGATACGGAAGCCTACCAAAAGCGCCCCACACGATCTCGAATGGCAAAGTTGTCATATAAGTCTCGTGATGAAAATGTAAAATGCAGCTTGTTAATTGTTGGTTGCCAACAAATTAACCACGAGATTGTTGATAAATAGGCCAAAGTGATTGATCGACAATCCGGGGCTGATGTCCGAGGTCGGAGTTAAAAGTCGCAGATAGCCGGCAATAGCCTTTTCAAGGTACCATTCGAGGGCGGTACGCCACGTGATATCAACATTGAGCTGTGCACCGTTCCATAGTCGCTCATTGGCTACCGTGTATTATCACGTGATAACATCCGCTCAGATGGCAGATCAGGTATGCATACTTAGGCTGAAGGTTTCGAGATGGATAATTAAGCGTAGCGTGTAGGGCTGAGGTGAACCAAACACGCGTTTCTCCCCTTTGCTTTTGCTTTCTTTAATAACATCATTCTCTTCTCGTGCAATGGTCGCCCAAAGTGCATTGTCAATATCCGATTAGTATACGGGAGGACATCTTGCGTGAACCACAGCTTACCGAGGCATTCTGACAACTCCATCGTCACATCGAATCAAGAAAATAAACGCTCTTGGCTACTCAACCCAGGATACTGCTTGGTTCTATGCCCTTAGGCTACCAGCGGGAGAACCATGTTTTCATCAGCTCTGAAATCATTTAGTTCCAATATATCAGCCAATTATCAAATTTCTCCGCAACCCGCAGTGATCTCTGGTCCTTGGAAAGTCCATGATGGAAAGAAAAAGTCCACCGGCACCTCAGCCTCCATTTTCATCTTTGACAAGAAGTCACTCGAGTCACGTCCGAGTGGTCTAGGCGGTCGCTCCTCCTCTTCCTCGGCAAAGAAATTACACGAGGATGTCGTTGAACGACTTAAACGGGAAGCAAGTAGCCTGACACGGCTCAGACATCCCTCTGTGCTCCAGGTTCTAGAGCCCGTGGAGGAAACCCGCGGTGGTGGTCTCATGTTTGTGACTGAGCAAATAACCACATCTCTTGCTAGGCTCCTGCAAGAGAAAGATGCGCAAGAAAGCAACTCGAGGTTAGGCTCGAGGTCTAGCCGTTACATGGTAGAAGAACCTGATGGAACCCGAAGGCGAAGAGATTTGGAGATTGACGAGCTAGAAATCCAAAAGGGACTTTTGCAAGTTGCCAAGGGTCTCGAGTTCCTTCACGAATCTGCGGGTCTTGTACACGGCAATCTTAACCCCGAGGCCATTTTTATCAATGCCAAATCCGACTGGAAGATATCAGGCCTTGGGTTTGCCGGCCCGCCCAACTCCAGTGACTCTCGGTCTTCTCTTCCACCGTTAGCTTTGTCAGAAGTCCTTTACCAGGACCCTCGCCTCCCTCCCTCCGTCCAGTTGAATCTGGACTACACATCACCCGATTTTGCATTGGACTCCAATGTAACTACTTCTGCGGACCTGTTCTCCCTTGGCATCATCATCGTAGCTTTATATAACTCTCCGCACATCTCTCCGCTCCAGGCTCATTCGAATCTGAGCTCATACAGGAAACTGCTCAGCTCTCCATCTACGACGCCATCACAAGGCAACAATTTTCTTTGCTCAGGCACTATTCCGAGGGACCTCGTTACGCACGTATTGCCCCGGCTAATAACTAGGCGACCAGCGCAGCGTTTGAATGCCCGTGAATTCCAGCAATCACAATATTTCGATAACATATTAGTATCAACGATCCGTTTCTTGGAGTCCTTGCCAGCCAAGAATCAGTATGAGAAATCACAATTCATGCGTGGGCTGCAGCGGGTCATCTCAGAATTTCCAGTGTCCGTGTTGGAAAGAAAAGTCTTGGGCATATTGTTGGACGAGCTGAAAGATCGTGAACTCTTACCGCTAATTTTACAAAATATCTTTGCGATCCTCCAGCGCATACCCAATGCACGTCGTACATTTCCAGAGAAGGTAATTCCTCGAATCAAAGAGCTGTTTCCGTCAGAAAAAGCTGCCGTTCATGAACGCGATGCTAAGAAAGATGCGGGCCTCATGGTTGTTCTTGAACACATGAAAATCGTGGCGCAGAACTGCTCTGGAAAGGAGCTAAAGGACGATGTTTTGCCACTAATCCGGCTAGGTCTAGACTCGCCTACTCATTCCTTGGTAGACGGGGCTATCAAGTGCTTGCCTGTCATCCTTCCAATACTTGATTTTAGCACCGTCAAGAATGAGGTCTTCCCTCCAATCGCCTCTACATTTAGTCGAACAAACAGCCTTGCTATTAAAGTACGATGCCTGGAAGCATTCACTGCGCTGTGCGGTGGCTCTCCAAGCGAAGGAGAGCCGGTCGAAGATGACTTGTCTGGGTTGGTCCAGAAAGGCAAACCACAGCCAATCAAGTCATCTATTTTGGACAAGTATACGATCCAGGAAAAACTCGTCCCATCACTTAAAGCGATCAAAACGAAGGAGCCGGCTGTCATGATGGCGGCCTTGCATGTGTTTCAACAGATTGGCACAATTGCTGATACCGAATTCCTTGCTCTGGAGGTTCTCCCAATCCTGTGGAGTTTCGGTCTAGGACCACTTCTCAATTTAAATCAATTTGGAGAATTTATGAACCTGATTAAAAATATAGCCTCGAAGATTGAGCGTGAACAGAGGAAGAAACTTCAGGAGCTCTCTTCGGGAATAGACTCAAGCGGGTTCCAAAACGGCGCGGGGAGTTCCTCGAAGATACCTGATAGCTCAACACAATCCAATGCGGATTCCACGAGAGATAACTTTGAGCGCCTTGTCCTTGGACGGGGTCCTGATGTTTCAAACTCCAAGGATACTGATCCCTGGAGCAGTATGCTCTTGGAGGAGGCGTCTTCTCAAAAGAAACCACCCACAGCATTTTCGTGGTCAACAAATATGGTCGAGTCGGCTAGCAGAGGCAATGCCACGTCGGGTACTTCTGGCCTTAGTATGCGCTCCATTACACCTGATTATAACTTGCACTCGTTTCCCTCGTTGGAGCCTACTGCTAGGCAACCATCCTCTCCAGCGCCCGCATTTCCCACCTTACAAGCAAAGTCACCTGCCACTTGGAATACACCGAGCTCTCCGAATAGCCAGAATTCTTTGTCTGGTCCATCATTAGGGGCTTTAGCTAATATGAAGGCTTCCGGTGCCTCCATGTCTGGACCAAGCGTACAACCAACCCCTGGTTTTGCTGCGTTCTCCATCCCTCCACCTCCGTCTTCTCATATCGCGTTGGGAACCTTCCCAGGCTCTGGTAGTCTAGCAGCTGCAAACAAGTCCCCCTTGGGGATAAATGTTGCCCACGATGCATCCTCAAACAACAGTGTATCACAACCACAAGGCAATGCAAAGCAGGGGCTTGACAAGTACGAGAGTTTATTGTGAGCGGAATGATACCGCAGTACTATAGAGCTCAGTTGGTTAACTTATATGTCTTCTTTTTCTTTTTCCTATTTTAACTACCTTTTTCTTCTTTTCATCTTCTCACGCTTATGTCTCTTCTATGAAGAAACATGACTGGCATGTGCCCTTATCTTTTCTTCTTTTACTTATGTTTCTCGTTGTTATAAGTACATAGTCATGTGCTATCCATACATATATAATTTTAGAGCCAAGGCCTAATCTGAGCCGATGTGTTTTCCATACTTCTGTACTCCGTATAGCCAACAGGTTTCCATAAAGATAGAGAGGGTGGGTCTGGATTCTGATAAGCTGCCGAAGAAACTCCACTTTTGCCAAGAATTGTGTATCCATGAGGCTACCTCCAGTCAGAGAAAGACTAAGAAGACACTTTACTGTGCAAGAATGCTCGCTGTTCGAGGCGCTTTGAAGCGCTTGCCTTCGGAGCATTCTCTCCACCGCCCCTCCGGATCCTTTCTTCTGCCCCTCAATCGTCCCCGTCCTTCACATCACTCTTCGCGTACTTGTTACTCTTTCACAAATAACCTTTCTACAAGCTCTGTATCTCTTCCTCACACACATCACAAAATAGCTATGATGGATGAGAAGGTCAAACAGCACTATCTGGCTGACTCACCTCCCACGGTAGTTCGCCTAGAAATCAAACATCACTTTGATAATCTCAAGGATGCAAAGCTGAGGCGATATGCGCACTACATAAGCAGGTTAGTTTCTTCCGGATCCCTGTTGCACAATTCTTGCTAGTCGCATGCATGATCACCTACTCCATCGGTGCATACAAAGCCGATGACCGAGCTTACTGTTCTAATCTTAGAGCGGCATTTGAAGGCACTCGCGTTACTTTGCGCCAGGTTTCTCCCGAGTCTGAGCCGATCTATGATCTCATAATCGCACTCTACCATGCCTGTGATGGAAACTGGACTGACCTCGCTAAGAGGACCAATGTAAGCGACGAGCATTTGCGCTATTTCTTGGAGTATTCGGCCCAATTTCTTGGAAATTGCGGCAACTACAAAGGTTTTGGTGACTCCAAGTTTATTCCTCGACTGCCTGTAGAAGCCTTTCAGGCGTTAGCCTCATCCACCTCAGAAACAAAAGCAACATTTGAGAAAGCGAATACCACTGGAGGCGGTATTTATGAGACAAAAGAGCAGGCGCTTATGCACCTTGGATATACGGATAATGGCCATATGACTACTTATTACCCTGATTCGCCATCCATAACGAAAGATGAAATCACAGCTATCGGCGACCTCATGGAAAAAAAAGGGTTACCATTGGAAAATACAAGACTTAAGAAGTTGTCATCCGGTGACTTTGAATTACTAATTGCCTCGGGTGTTGCTTCTCCCCCTGTAAGGGACAGAGATCTTGGTGAAGTCGACGCTTTGGACCTGGATGGCAACCTGACAGGGAAGAAGCTGCGCCTGGTTTTTGGCGATCATATAGAGGAAATGGCAAAAATCGCCCATTCGATTAAGCAAGCGGGGCTCAATGCAGCAAACGACAACCAGAAACGGATGTTAGATGCGTATGCCTTGTCGTTTGGTGCCGGTTCAATTGAAGCGTTCAAAGAAAGTCAGCGGATCTGGGTGAAGGATCAAAAGCCGAGTCTGGAGACCAATATAGGGTTTGTAGAGACTTATAGAGACCCGCATGGAGTGCGAGGAGAATGGGAAGGCTTCGTTGCTTTGGTATGCTATAAGCATCATGATTTTTGTCACTTCTTCATTGGCTGATATTCGATACCTGGGCAGGTTAACCTAGAGCGTACCCGAGCATTCGGAAAGCTTGTGGATAGTGCAGAGAGCATGATTCCCAAGCTTCCATGGGGCGAAGACTTTGAAAAGGACAAGTTTCTTAGCCCAGATTTCACTTCGTTGGAAGTCTTGAGCTTTCAATCTTCCGGCATACCTGCTGGCATCAATCTCCCAAATTATGACGATATCCGTCAAAATCTAGGTTTCAAGAACGTTTCTCTTGGAAATGTGCTTAGCGCCAAAGCCCCTAACGAGCCTGTTCCTTTTATTGCCAAGAAGGATTTGGACGTTTATCGCAGATGCCGTGACCCCGCGTTTGAAGTCCAGGTAGGCATCCATGAACTTCTTGGGCACGGAACTGGCAAGCTTCTTCAAGAGACTGCCCCAGGAGAGTATAACTTTGATATTTCCAACCCTCCTGTGAGTCCAGTCACGGGAAAACCTGTATCTACATGGTACAAGCCTGGTCAGACCTGGAGCTCGGTTTTCGGAGCTATCGCCTCTTCTTATGAAGAGTGCCGTGCAGAGTGCGTTGCTATGGTGCTCAGCTGCGACTTTAGCATCCTGAAGATTTTTGGATTCGGAAACGGACAAGAAGATCTCACCAACGAGGCTGGAGATGTCTTGTTCGCAGCATACCTGCAGATGGCTCGTGCAGGCTTGGTCGCCTTGGAGTTCTGGGACCCCAAAACTCAGAAATGGGGGCAAGCCCATATGCAAGCTCGCTATAGTATTCTGCGAACATTCCTTGACGCTGGTGACGATTTCGTCAAACTTTTTTACACCAAAGAAGATCTCTCTGATTTGGAGATACATCTGGACCGATCGAAGATCCTGACGCACGGACGTCCAGCCGTGGAGAAATATCTGCAAAAGCTGCACGTCTACAAGAGTACCGCGGATTATGAAGCAGGTAAGAAGCTCTATGATGATATCACGTCGGTTGATGAGTGGTGGGGGAGCAAAGTTCGCGAGGTTGTTCTTCAGAACAAGGTCCCACGTAAAGTGTTTGTCCAGGGCAACACTATTCTAGATGAGGACCAAGTGACGCTCAAAGAGTATGAACCGACGCTTGAGGGAATGATCCAGAGCTTTGTTGAACGCAATGTCTAGATTCATAGATAGACCTGCATATAACTTGCGCACGTTGGTGATGTAGTTTACCTATATCTGGATACAAGATACCCATTGATGCTGTTCCCCTTAAATTCGAGCTACCTCCTAAAACTACATCGGGCTGTCTAATATTTTAAGCGTGGGTATCTTGTTGGAGGCGTAGTCATGTGACCCGCTGTGAATCCAATTATACGACAGATCATGAAGATATTCCTACTGAAAAATCAAGAAATCCATCGCTAGAAAAGGCTGTTTACCAATGATCCTTGCGTAAACAAAGTGATTGGGGCGGAGGAGGAAGTAGCGTTGTAGCCCCAAGTGCTCCGTAGGCCAACTTCTGCCAATGTTCCCCCTTCACCTCTAAGCGCTTCCCTCCCACACTTCTTCCCATCGTCTTTGCCTCATTCACAGTTGTAGTTTCCGGTTATTCCGTGCTGCCCGTCGTTTATCAATTTTCTCGTTTTCTCTCCCCTAAAGATAGCTCGAGCATAAAGTCTGTCTTTCACGAATACCCGCCGCGTCCCTATGTTTTGCCGACAGCTCTAGAGACACACCACACTCCTGATCGGCGTGAGAAACGGGAGTCTGGATCCTCTTCGATCAACGGGACGCCCCTCACAAGTAGCTTCTCACAATTCGCAACAGGCATACAAGTATAAACACTGTCCCTGTGATCTCGAAACGAATCTCGACAACTTGCCGTGGCAATCAGGTTCTCCTGGCTCGCCTACCACGGCGCGGCCGCATCATCTCCCGGATTCTACAGTGGAGGAAGAAGACGACGACTTCTATACTGCGCCGCCGCCGCATTCCCCGTCTTCACAGGCTTCCTCATCTAGCGTTGTCTCAGCACATCCTCCACCATTCTTGTCTCTTGTGTTCCATCCTAGAGCTGATTCCAATCGTGCCAAGGTTACAGTTCCCGAACCTGGGCCAGCTTTCGTCTCGCCGTTCACACACCCGTCCTCCGAAGAAGAGCAACTGGAACCAGACTCATCATCCGTGACTGCGGAGACCAAGGAAACCTTTTCCAGGGATCACAAGGATTATTCACCAGGAAGGTCGGCGGAAGAGGGAGAGCCTCCTCCCCCGTATACCGAAGGATCTAGCCCCATAAACTCATTCACCTACGTTATGGCTACGGCAGGAGGCGCGTCGAGTATCATCACCCAAGTGCAACAGGCGGGTGGTCCACCGATAAACACTTTAGGAGGTATGGCACTTGATCGGCACTTGTGATCATCTGTTCGAGTCAATAACTCACCTATTCTGGAATATAGACATCGGCGGCGATGAACATATCACTCTCGACCTCAGGTGAGACTTCGCAAACCTTGAATTACTGGCCATTTATCTCTAACTTGGTTCGCAGAGGAACCAGGTTCACACTCTCCCGGGACGAACTGTTGACACTGCCGGAGTTTGTCCTTTTATCGCTGTTTCCGAATGGTTTGCTTCCAGATGGACACATGGGCACCTTTCACGAAGGTGATATTTACCCCGTTGATGTAAGTAAGGCAAAAACACTCTATTGCTTCACACATGGGTCCCTTGGTCAATTGATATACCCTTCTCACATATACACGTTAGTATGATCCAGTGTCTCTCCAGTACATGCTTGACTTCTTCCGCTCCGTCGCTCAATCCATCCCATCGTCACCAACAGCTTCGGCATCGCAAGACCTAGATATATCCCCGGACTCCATGCAAGGGTCGACTAGGGACATGCTCCAGGACCGGGCAGGAATCATCGTGCTGCGGGAAGACCTTGACTTTTATGCAATTCCTCCACGTCCGGATATCGACCACGCGGAAATGATCGAGGTCAAACGTGCAGCTGCAAGAGCACTACTGAAGCAAGATGGGATCTTCTCAGGATTGAGAAAGAGCGACGAAGCCGGTTCAACAGAGCAGCACTTGATCGAGATGCTGACTGCAGGGTAAGCTTCATATCTTTGGGCATCCAGCTCTCTTTAAAACCTTAAGTACTAAGATAAGTATAGTGGTTTTGATCGTGATGACCGGTGGGGCCACCGTGCCCCAGAGCCCAACAAGGCAGTTATCTGTAGCCTCGCATTGGCCAAACTCCGTACTGATATCAGGGGTGACATCCCCAATAACAACGCAGTTGGCATGGCCCAAAAACTCCTCTTATTTTGGAGAAAACCTGCTAGAAGATGCTGGTGGGAGGGTATTGAGTTAGAGAATATTGAAGGCGTTGAAGGGAAGGTGAAAATCTGGATTAGGAGAGTATGGACTTTAGAAATGGTAAGGCTTGTGAACCCTGCCACTGATCTGACGGCTCAACCTAACATGACTGCAGAGTGTAATTGGGCTTCGATAACCAATTCCACCAATCATCTTCGTTTCTCATTCTTCTGATGCACCGTCTTGCATGCTAGAAGCATACCATTTACAGCAATAACTTCCGTTATTGTTTTCCACAACTCTTTTTCTTTTCAAGCCAATATTTGGAGGAGTTCATGATATCCCTATCTACTTCCGCGTCTGCCGTTGCAGCAGGGGAATGGCGTATTCAATTAAAGAATGAGGGTAGTGTCATTCTGTTTATTGTTTCCACCAGCTGGCGGACTCCATGCATTGATATAACCCCTCTTTTTCTTTTTATTCTTTTTGTTTTCTTTGTGCTTGCCGTCTATACTTGACATTTTATCCTCTACATCTTTCTTTTTTTTCCCCTTGTTCAACTAGTGATAACATTCTTGTTTGAGGAAGTCCTAGACATCTACAATACAATCTTAGGACCTAATTCACCACTGTCTCTCTCTATGTCTCTTCTTCTAGTTCAAGTTTTCCCGGTAAAAAAAGACAACGAAAAAAAAAAATGAAAGAATAGAAACCCGATAAGTTTGGAATCGACCTCGCCGGTTTATATAGTAGGGATGAGTATAGAGGCGATAATTCGCTACATACACGTGACTATGATTCCGAAACGGGATTAGTGTGAACAATCCAGTGGGAAAACGCGACGAAGCAGAACAGGCGGAGCTCGACCGCGATCACCGTCAGAGGAGCTTTAGCTTGTACTAAAGATCAACCTGTGTAAGTCGTTGACCCAGGCCGACCCGTCCGCACTGCCAGATTTATCGATCGCCTTTTCAAGTGGAAGCGACTCGCCAATTCACTTGCAACTTTCACATATTCTCCTCCACCCTCTCGTTGACCGCATTTAAGATAAGAATTGCTTGTTCGCAAATCGGAGCGCCCTGGCAGACCAGAAAGGGACATGTTCTTGTCCACATAAATGGCCAACATGTCCCCCCTCAGAGGCTATATTACTTCTTATTCTCCGCGAGTCCGTCAATATGGAAACGCGCTTCTCACACCGGTCATTCCTCCAAGCCAAACTGGTCCGACACCGCGAATGACAAAGCGAGGAACAGCAGCAATAAATTACGCCGAAGATGGGTTTGACGACGATGATTTCGAGGATAGTGAAGGTCCTAGACGACCCACTGGATTGAGAAGCCTTCGACGAGAAGAGTCGACTATTGACAAGGTTCCTTTGGCGGAAAAGTTAGGGAAAGAAGTTCACGCTCCTGTTGAGGTTCAAGGAGTATTTCGGGATTGGATGATTAAGAGGATGCTGAGGCCTGTGTATGCTTTGTTAATCACCACTCCCTTACTCTATCATCTGAAGCTACTCTTTTGCGAAGGATGCTAACTCTTAAGTTTTTGCTACTATGCAGCTGTGCCGACCAACTGCAGATTCAGGCGCAGCTCCCCCTTACCCTAATACCCATTCGCATTGATTTAGAGGTTCCAGCGCATCAACCTCTAGAGCCCTTCCAATTGCCCCGGACTGTTTTGGACCCCGGTATCAACCCTGCTCTCCCCGGCTATAGAAGACCCGAGCCGTTGCCTGCCTACAGGATCAAGGATACATTCCTTTGGAACCTTCACGAAGCGCTAGCGACTCCTGAAGAATTCGCTACCGGCTTTGTTCGTGACTTAGATCTACCCAATCCACAGGCCATGACAATGGCAATCAGCAATCAAATTCGTCAACAATTAGAGGAATATGCTGGTGTTGCGCTACATCCGCTATTTCAAAGCACACTGCCAAAGCCGCCTTCTGCCAGCCAAGCTGGTGTATCGCGCGATGTATCCGCAACTCCCGTTCCTACCCATGCCGCCACGCCTGATAGCAGATCCAACACAGTTACGGTAACCAAAGAGCCATTTGTGAACGACAGTTTCCTGAATCCAGATGATGCATACCGATGCATGATCAATCTCAACATCAACCTGCAAAATAAGTTATACACTGACAAGTTCGAGTGGTCTCTGCTCCATCCTCCGGGCATGGCAGAGGAATTCGCGAAAATTACTTGTGCGGATCTGGGTCTTAGTGGAGAATGGGTCGGGGCTATTGCACATGGTATTTATGAAGCTGTTCTAAAGTTGAAGAAAGAAGTTTGTGAAAGCGGTGGTCTAGTCAGTGGCATTGGCGGCTATGGAAATGAGATAGACAACCAAGCGGCCAATGGCACTGAGGCCGGTTGGCGTTATGACCCGGAGGGACTCGGCGATGAATGGGAACCCAAGGTGGAGACGTTGTCAAAGGAAGAAATTGAGAAGCGGGAAGGCGATCGTGAACGGCAGATTCGTCGTCTACGACGAGAAACCGCTAGGTTCTCTTCTACTGCAGGCATCACTCCAGACGTTTCACGACAAGGTAGCGGGGGCTATTTTGATGTCGACAGCGAGACCCCTCTAGGTAGGGGAGAAAGGAGCAAACGAAAAAGGCGTTTCCGCAGCCTGAGCCCATTGGGAAGAGGAGGTACACCTGGTGGCCGTGGAACCCCAGACACCTCTTCCGGCGCTGGGTATGGCGGTGGCGGCGGTACATTATCCGATTGGTTTGTCCTCTCACGCTGCTACCTTGCTGTTCCTAACCTTCTATGGCTGACTGTTTCTTCTTTGCTTTCAACAGGGAACGGCAAAACTGGCGTTGCAGTAACTGCATGGTATGGGGTACCGCCGTTTGGGCTGTTCGGGATGGCCCTGCTGGTCCAAGGGTAGGAGCAATACAACTGTCAAGTCCGCACTATGCTCGGTTCACTGACTTACTGGATTCCAGACACTCTGCCACAACTGTGGTCTTCTATACGAACGCGATAAAGTTGCACCAGAATGGTCCAGAGATCTACACCGTCATGATATACCGATTGGCCGAGCATAGTCCCAATAGATGGACATTCTTGGCTCGGCTTTTGCCGCCAGTCTATTCATATGGTTTCGGTAAGACGGCAGTCCCGTAGCCTTCACTCAAGAAGGCCAGGAACGTCTAGGTCGAGCGTAGCTGACATTCACCGGTCAATAAGATCAGTTACGCGCTCAACACCTAATCACATTTAGTGGAACGAAAGGCTGCATCCTACATCATTTCAGGATTGGAACATAGTCCCTGTACTTTTTAACAACTTTGGCCATGATATCTTTAATGAACCCTTCATAGTTAGGATTCGGCGTCTTTGATGTGACTGATGTCTTTTTTTCTTTTTATCACTATTATCATCAACTCTTACTTATTACCCTCTGCATTCTTCTTGCAGCTTTCCGGTGCGCCTTGCTTTAGGAGAAAGACTTCATTTCATTTCATTCAGTGTCTTCTTCAATCTTGCTCTTCTTATCTCTTTTCCAGGGTTTTGCTCTGGACTGTTGTATTACCGATATGTATACTGGTTACTCTGACTAGTGGGCGGTTTATGTTTTTGTTATGTTTTATTATTATTATTATTATCACTATTATCTTCTCTTTTTCTTTTTTGGTTCTGATACTTAGCAGTGTAGTACGGAGGACGGGAAAGAAAATCTTAGGCTTAAAACATTGAACGTACTGTGGCTCAAGAAGATGCAAGTAAGTATAGTGGGCTCATCCTCAACAGGGTAAACATTATCTTCTCGGATGTCTTTGGCCAGTCCTTTACGATACAGGTACCTAGCCAGGAGGCAGAAATTACTCACCATTATTAGACGCGGTGCCCGTGTATTGAGTAGCGTATAAGCTTGATACCGATCACCGCCGTAGTGCAAGTTACCACTAAATCTAAGATATGGGTTACTTAGTGACTGTTCACTAGTCGGTAGTTCTATTATCTCCAATAGGATCTTCCTTCATTCAGCACCTAACATGGCTGAGAGAGCGGTGATCAGTTACTAGGGGCTCGTTTTCTCTTTCTTTCTTTTTGTCCCCTATAGCATGGACGACATATGTCGTCTATCCTCTCTTTCCACCTTCCCATTCCTTTTATTCATGTTTAAGGGTAACTCATCCCGTGACTCTTGTTCCATCCGACCACTCTTTGTTGCTCGTAGGGTAGCTTACTTAGACAGGTCTAGGCAGTACTAATCAACAGGATACCTGGCAAATTCGCCAATTGTATATAGAACGACTCTGCTCTCTTCTATGCTGTTATGAATTATATGAGAGTTTGTGGATGCCTATCAGGTTATTTCTGGTGCAAATTGATCTGAGGACCAGCGATCGTCTAAGTATCCCACAGGGCAGGCAGCAACACATGTAAGGCTCATAGATAGAATATCAAAATCTTTTTGAGTGGGGCATCTCTGGTGGCTCCTGTATGTAAAGCGTTAGTAACACCCTGTGCCTCTAATGGATAGAACGCTTCATAATCAAGGTATTCTACTAGTGAGGAAGGACGTACCGAGTCAGCGCGTCTCTTTCTGTCCCTCTCAAATAAGCTCCCCACTCCGCCAATCTGGACATATTGTCGTTTCGCGGGGAAACGACCTGAGGGGAGGCTGTTACCTGTGCAGATGACATTTCGGCTTCCTTCGATCTTTATTCCTGAGTTTATATTGATTTCCACGGGTGAAGATCCGTCTTCAGTCGATGGAAGCAGGCTGGCCCTGCCAAGTGCAGTAATAATCGACGTCGCCATGTCTGTTAGCTTGGTCTGACGATGTCGCTGTGCTGATTGCTGCTGCTGCATCGTAGAACTCGGCAGCGAGGAAGGTGTCGTAGGGCCGTTGCCCTGCTGTGGGCCTGCCACAGACGGTATGATTAAGGTGTTACCGTTCCCTCGCACGTTGATCGATGCGTCGATGTGGATGCTGACGGGGGCGGCGTGGTGACGGCTGCCATTGCTAGGACCAGACCCCCAGGACATGCATTCATCGCCGTCATCAGCATCTTTTAGCTCGTCGCTGTCAATCAAATCGTTCTCGGTGATTGCAAGATCCGGTGCATTTCTCCTTGAATATGGCGGTGGGGGCGACGCTCTCGTTTGATATTGAGCGGTTGCTCTTGCTTCTGCAAGCTTCTGTAGTTGATGGAGCAAGGAATCGGAGGGAGGAAGCATTTTGCGTTGACTGTGATAGCCGGCCGTGATATAGATGATCCGAAGAGTAGAAGTGTGTATGCCATATAGCAATTAGCAGGGAATTGACCACAAAGCACGGATAGGAAGAATCGTAGATCAATAAGGTCCTGGGACAAGGAGTACTAGATATATATATATATCGAGAAAGGAAAAGAAACGGGTGCTGAGATGCTATGTGCTATGAAATATGAGAAAACTAGGAACCCGCTTAAGCTGAACAGCGAAACATGGTGACTCCAAAGCAAGAATATACAGCCAACTTGCCCACAACCACAACATCTGTCTATAAATAACGTTACACGTCGTGTTTCCCTTGATAACCAACACTGCTCACAACACCATGTTGATAGGACAGGACTGTATCCCAGCCAGCCCCCAGTACTAGGGCAGAGAGCCAATCGAGTCAAGCACGTCATTACCGCCAAGGGGACGCAATAACACTACCATAAAATTGCAACAATGGTCCCGGCCTCCTTATTGAGCCGCGGCAGGTTTGGTATTGTTCTCGATCATCAATAGGAGAATAGGATCACGTGAATGCCTGGCCACCAGTAATCTGGTACGGTATTGTACATCCAACTCTTCGTTGACGGGTCAGTGCGGGTCAGATCTCTCGTGAGAACCCCGGCAACCACAAGGATCAGGGGGGCAATGGAGGGGGGAAGAAAAGAAAAAGAAAAAAAAAAAAAAGAAAGAAAAGTGAGAGCCCATGCGACGGACTATGTAACCAAAAGTCACCACCACCCTCCCCGTGTTCTATGCTATGTATATTCCACGAACAAGCTTTTCACCCGCCGATACACCTTCCAAATAAATAAGAACAGACCAGGACGATAAGGCTGGGAAATACATCAAGCCCAACGATCACCGAACATCCAACTTTCATGAAGAGATTGTTCATCAGGCTCTATGCCTAGGTCGTTGATCGTACTTGCTTGAGACGCGTGCTTGGATGTGTCATTCCCTCCAAGCGCAGGTAGTACGATATCCGACAGAATGGACTTTCCATAAACAGAATCTAAGTAGTACATTACCCATTTGGTCAGGTACCGTGTCTCAAATGTCGGCTCTAAGCTGCAAACAGACCGATAGTGCCTTGTGCTCTTTCTACTACTTACTGCCATTGCCGTGATTTTTTGCCATCGTGTACGGGTTTCGCCCTTGCTGCGTACGTGTTTTTCCTTCGGGATAATACTTGCCACCAGGATGTAGAGGCTGTACAGTCTGGGATCTGATTAGCAGGAACAAAGGCCGGCATATATAGACTAAAATATACCAGCGCTCGTGCCACGCCAGCCGAAACTCTAGAGATCACGGACTGGTACTGACTTCACGGAACTCATCTCCTTCGATATGAACCTCGCGGTCTCGGATACGGCGCATCAAAGCAAGGAAGTTGCTTTCCCGAAATTTCTGGCTCTGATCGTGGCTGACACTTTCCAGTAGCTGTCCCGCCGTTCGGGCAAGCTCGTCTGGGTCATTGTAATGTGCTCGAGCGTCATCCTTTTCGGTCTGAGGTATGGTGTCTGAACCAATCCTGATGGCTTCAACTTGAGAAGTAACAGTTGCATCCGGATTAGTGGTCTCATTGGTAAGTTCTTGCGCGTGATCAGCCGTTTGTGAGGCCAAATCCGCCTTGGCTTGTTCAAATGCAGCTTCAAAGGCAGACTCATCGAAGGCTTCAGTGGATGGTAGCTGGGTAGTTGTCAGATCTTGCGCGGGCGAAAGAGTATTTCCTGCAGCCTCGTGTATAGGATAACTAGGCGTAAGAAAAGGTTGAAAACCTTGAGCGAAAGGTTGGTGTTGCTGAGCAGGACGAGGTTGCCGCTGTTGAGCTAGAAAATCGTTTCGCCAACCATGCTGTGCAAGGTTCGACGCTGGGGATGAGGCTGGGCCAGCTTGTTGATGAGCTAGAGGCAACGAGCCGGAAATCTGTAGCCTCTGAAAGTCTGCTGCCCAATTGTGCTTCTCTACTTGATTATGTACCGCAAAATGAGGAGGCGTAGCGAAGTGGGCCGGATGTTGTGAATCGGGGAGTGACGCTCCTGCTATATTGGATTCGAACGCAGCGAACTCGGGATCCAGGGTACCTTCGTTGGGGTTTTGTGACCGAAAGCCCTACGGCGTAAACCAGCTCTTAGTATTGTTGAAGATGCGATCCACACGGATGTAGAGTGAGACTTAGAACTTACCTGAGAATGCGATTGTCGCGAAACTAATCTGTCCTGTTGCAGTGTCCGATCAATAGAGGCATGCTTCTGGAAATTTTGAAGAGCATTGGATGGGCCACAGAGAGCATCACTCATGATGTCGAGAAAGCACAATCTGGGTGCTAGAATATCTTCGGTGAAAATGAGACCCAATATACAATCTAACGCAATCGACAGAGTTTGATATAGGTCTGAATTTGGAGGCAAATATAGTGAGAGCCCTCTACGGAAGGGGGGATCAATTATGAGACTGAAAAAAAGGAAGTCGACATGTAAGTACATACAGAAGAAGGCGTGGGGTAGCCAGCCGAGGAGAGCCGAGGCCGGTCTCACGTGCCAAGGTGGTCTGAGGCGATAAGATAAGATTTGGATGCGGCTCCTCCCACTGCGAAACGGACAAGCTGGCGGTGTCTTGCTACTGTGTCGATTTGCTTGCCTGTTGATTCGACACTCCAACCACCGCCCTCTTCCTCAAAACTTATCGCTAAAAGATCCAACAATTAATATCCTACAAATATAGTCCTATAGGGCTTGCTAAGGCATCGAATTGGACAAAATGGTGCGTTTCCCCCTTTCAGTCCATCCCAATACTGTTTGTTTTTTTCCAAACATTGACGTTCCGACCTGGACTTTTAGGCGGCTGCTCAGATTATCTCCAATTCCGGACACGATGACATGATTGTACGTGCTAAAGACAGAACATATCTAAATCCAGCGCTATGCATTTCCCGAGCTGACCCACCTACGACACGCAGCACGACGCTGGCCTGGACTACTATGGCCGCAGATTAGCGACTTGCTCGTCGGATAAGACAATAAAGATATTCGAGATCGAAGGTGAGACGCATCGCCTAGTGGAAACTCTTAAAGGGTGAGAAACATCTTCTCTGTGATTGAACACGCGATTACTGAAATGAGAAAACACGAATGTAATAGACACGAAGGCGCAGTTTGGTGTATCGCATGGGTGTGTACCAACTTCCCCGAGCATCTCATATGGATCTATATTCATCGTAACTGAGCCCTGAACTGACAAATTTCTTGCTTCTGACTCTAGGCGCACCCTAAATTTGGTACAATTCTGGCCTCTTCATCCTATGATGGAAAGGTCCTCATCTGGCGCGAACAACACCAGAACACAACATCCCCTGTCGCTGTTAACACTTGGACAAAGGTCTTTGATTTCTCCCTCCACACAGCCTCGGTGAACATGGTCTCCTGGGCTCCGCACGAGAGTGGATGCCTTCTTGCTTGCGCTTCTTCCGACGGCCATGTCAGTGTTCTTGAGTTCCAGGATAATAGCTGGACTCATCAGATCTTTCACGCCCATGGAATGGGTGTGAACTCTATTAGCTGGGCCCCTGCGGCATCTCCCGGTAGCCTGATCAGTGCCAACCCTGGACCGGGTCAGCAGCGAAGGTTCGTCACAGGCGGAAGCGATAATCTGCTCAAGATTTGGGATTACAAGTACGTACACATAGCAAATTCCGCATTACTACCTGAATAAGAAACATACTAATTACGCTGTATAAATATGCAGCTCGGAAACTAAGTCCTATAATCTCTCCCAGACACTTGAAGGCCACTCCGATTGGGTCCGAGACGTTGCTTGGTCGCCGAGCATCCTTTCCAAGTCCTACATCGCGTCTGCCTCCCAAGATAAAACTGTTCGCATCTGGACCTCGGATGTGTCGAATCCTGGTCAGTGGGCCAGCCAGCAGCTCGAATTTGATACTGTGCTCTGGAGGGTCAGTTGGAGCCCGAGCGGAAACATCCTCGCTGTGAGTGGAGGAGACAATAAAGTCAGCTTGTGGAAGGAGAATCTCAAGGGACAATGGGAGAAGGTGAAGGATATTGAGGAGTAATTTTCATGCATCCCCTCTTCCTCTTCCTCTCCCCTCCCCTCTCTGTTTTATCATAAGAACCTACCCAATCTTTTTAATTCATATCCTGCTATGGTGGACATATTGGGCTTGCTTAGGTGATGCCCCAGAGAGTTAACAAGATATGCGTGTATGTGTGATCACAAATTCCAAAAAATGAATGGCCCTCTTTCTGTCGTGTCAATCATATCGACCCATTGTCCTAGCATGATCTTACCCCCGGGAAGGATCACTCCCTCATAACCTTGAATCCAAAGAAAATCGGTTTCCAGCTCACCTGGTGGCCACAGCTCGCTTAGTAAACATGCTGCTTCAACGTCACTTGGCTCCGATTCGCCAATCTCGAGAAGCAGCGGGAGTTGCTCACGGTCTGCGGCATAAATGGCAAAGCAGATACGCTGCCAACCGGGAAAGCCGCCTTGCGATCCTCGAATAGGCTCTGTAAAGCCGCGCACTGGATATAGATCGTCGCCAAGTTTTTGGAGCCCACGGAAGTATAAGCGATGAGACTCTGGCCCAACCATCGGGATTATTCTGTTAAACTCAGGTGGCCAGTTCAAGGTGTTCAGGTCTGACCTGATTTGAAAGAACTGGGAGTTGACCAGTGTAAGCATTGTCTTCCCCCCCAAATGTCTTTTGCTATAATACATACCAATGGATCAGTGTCCCCTTGCATCCAGTGTGTGTTCAAGTCAGCGCATGATTGCCGGTTTTCGAGTTTGGTGACTGTTTCCGGGTAGGGATGGACGCATGCTTCAGGGCAAGTTTAGTTGTTTGGAATTATGCTTGATTTGAGCAAGTGCGGTTAGACACTGTGACTTACACCAGTAACCCACCCAGTTGGTGCCCAGCTCCACGTTTTCCTTGATAGTAGACCATACCCTGGGTCTTTGGTCTACAGGTAGCTTTGCGTAAGAAGTGCAGTAAGTAGCTTCATTAGGGCTCAGCAAATGCCGCACCCAGAAATTGCGGATATGCAAAATGGTCGGTAGCTCTAGCTTCTTTATATCAATAAATGGTCTCGTGATCTCAGTTTGGTAAGAGTAGACGTCTGCAATATCGTAGTCTGTTCGGAGGCAACGAACGGACATTTTTGGGTCAAGCGCTAGGCCGGTTAGACACTATTAAGAAAAAGAATATTGTTATTGCTAGCTCTACAGTTCTCACATGCACATATATTGGTTTCCCTACCAGTTGAAGACCGCAAAATAGATCCGACGGACGGTCTGGTTTCGTGTTTCCATAGCCGCTTAGGGGCCTGTTGAGGATGTCTGGAGCAGAAAGCTGAAGTGCCTCGCGGATACGCTCGAATGTCTTTGAATAGACCACTCCGTCAATCTCCGTAACGGTTAGAGCCTCCAGGAGAATGCCTTGCATCACCGTCAACCATAGTAGCTGCTCTTCTTTCTGGCCAAATCTAAAACTGATTTTCTGGGAGAGAACGATCGAACGAGTCTGATACTCGATCTTTAGTTCAGAGGAACTCCGGCCTGGGGGTGTATCATACAATTTCATGAAACGGTATCGCCAGACAGACGATTCCCCAGGTAAGAGATTCTGAGCTAGAATGTCACAGCATGAGGAGAGATGTGCAACATCAGCATCACTTGGCAGTAGACAAGCTATGTATTGGATTATCTGAAGCATGAAAATTTTAGCAGCTGACTTGGTAACACAGAAAAATTCAGAGAATGTACCTCAGCCGGAAGTCGCTGGAACAGGTTGGATTGACTTCGGATAGATATTTGGAAGGCCAGCCGCTCCATTATTGCACGTTGGTGTTTTTCTTCTCAGACGTTAGCGTTGCTGTCTTTCTTGCTGTCACCCGACTAGGTATGCTTCAAAGCTTTTGCAATGTACACTTCGCTCTGAACTTTTAACATTCGGTGACTGGCAAACTGTCACTAGTCAACAGTATCAGCTTCGCGAATTATGTCGGTAGTTAACCGATATTCACATTGAGAGCAGCCCCTCGTTATTCGCTGGGATCGGAGTTTGTTGAATATAGCAAGAAGAAGACGACCAGCAGAAAAAGGCGCAGAATTGTTCGAGAAGCGGAAAAAATATAGCTGATCGCATCGGTGCTGATGCAAAAGGCAAGTGTTGTCCACACTGAGACTCACTTGACAATATCTTTCTTAGGTACACTCACCGTTCAGTTGTGATTGGAGCCTGACCTGAGCCTCTCTGAGGCCAAACCAACCCCTATCTTCCGAAGGATGGTCACAGCATTGTGAGCACTATGTGCGTCATGACGTGCCACTACCGAAGGGAATTATCTTCCTGCATAGTGTAGCCGCATCCCAGGGGGGTTTCCATGACCAGGTTCTAATATGCTCAGGGAATACAGGGTGCCTAAGGATATCAGTATTTTTAGTCTAAAAATTATCTTATACGAAATTCGTACAAACAATTCTAAGGATGTTTCAAACTTCTTGTCTACTATGCCTTTGAGCCTCGAGTCCAGATGTGCTACAACATATGGCTAATGATTACACTCGCTTTAATTCTTTAGCCTCGTTAAATCCATGACAATAATATACAGTAACTATACCCAACCCAGTACCGGTTAGCCTTACGAGGATACTCAAAGTTCAATAACTATCTGGGTCGAGATGAAAGTCTGGTCTACCTGGACGTTATATCGCGGGTGGTATTGAGGTAATAGACATATTGGTTGAATTAAATCATGACTTGCAATGAGGCCTTCAGCGTTCTACCACTTGGTAGGCCTTGAGCCCATTTCAGCTTGCTCAACTTGTCAGGGCGTTTCTTCCAGAATGCCCCATTTTTTTTTAAAAAAAAAGGGGAGGCCATACTCGTGAGAGCTGCCTTTTCATCTACCTATTAAACTTGCATCAATCATCCCCCGGGGCGACTTTACAATGTCTATTTTTGTCCATAACCCATCGATAACCTCGGGGCCAACAGCCCTATGATGGCCAACACACAAGAGGAAGTAAGTAGCCACAGTCCCGGCGTGAATCGTGGATTCACAATTGACGTGCTCAAACATAGCCAGTGGCTTAGTCTCCCAAAAAAAGATGTTACGGAATATAATAGCATCGAGAGGCTACCCGTCTTCAGTCCGAATCTGCTAATGCGGACGTGGCGCATATATTCAACATCTACGACCAATAATCAGAAGGCGACCCCCAAACCGAATTTGAAATGCTTAATATCAATCTCAACAGTATTCTGTGCAGTAGGCATATGACCCTCCACTTCATTCGTCGGTCACCCAAGGGGGATGGGAAGTGCAACCTGATATCACTAGTAGTTGCTATTTTACCCGTGTCATACCCTCTACGTAGCAACCGAATGTGACTCTAACCAAGCTGTTATCTAGGCTTCCCTGGAATAAAGTGCTATTTACCCAACATTCCCCCTCAAAAAATTTTTTGGGCTTTACGCGCTTCATGCGGGAGTATCTGCACCAATACGGTCTGTACAGGCATTGGGCGGACTAACCTCAATGTTCAAGAGTAAGGGAGAAGAACCTGCCAAGGCCATTCATTTCAGTAGAGGTGCTCATATAAGTCATACCTCTCGTTTGGAACCGTAGACTCTGGTGACACCTGGTTTTCTAGTCCGAAATCCTTTGGTCCATGGTGGATACCTCCTGCACAAACTGCCAGAATGGGTGAAAGACTTGACAAGAAATTCTATGACTGCAACGGTGATAGCTCCCTAAATCGTTGCCGGTAGGTATGTCGGTAGGGGAAGTTCGCCTTGCGCCTTAGTCTAAGAATCGTCCTATATCTTTGGTTACTCCTCCTAGGTCTACCCATCAATGACAACATATACATACATGTACATGTGTAAGATCTCTCTATTTCTCTAGTTCTTAACTTCTTTCTTTTTCTTTCTGGCTTTCTAGGAGTCGTTGCGGGTCCTCGCCAGACTTTCCTTGACACCCCAGCCATCTGCGAGGAGTTCCTTGACCTCTTCTAAACCGAGCCCACTCATCTCAGGGTAGATCGCCCACACAGCAAACCAGCTAACTGCACAGACGACCGCATAGGTCCCAAAGGTCCACCCTGGAGACAATAGTTCCATCATGGGAAGAAAAGTGAGCCCGACAACGAAATTTGAGGCCCAGTTCGTTGCTGTAGCGAATGCAGACCCGAGAGACCGTACACTTAAAGGAAACAGCTCGGACTGCTGCCAGGGTACATTGCCAAGCCCGAAGGCGTAAGAAGCCGTGTAAACCGTTAAACACAAGAGAATAGTGATAGGGAGCATTGAATCATCTGGCACGGTGTCACTGGACCCTGCACGTGTCAGTGGAAAAGAGGACAAATCTGATGACACCAAAGAGAAGGTTAGTGCGCAAACGATGAGAGATATTGTCATGATAGGTATAGAATAGAGGAGGATTCGGCGCCGGCCGATCCTATCGATGTAGGTAAATGCAAGCAATGTAAAAAGAAAGTTAGTCGTGGCCACTGACAGCGACGTGAGCGTCGGCGACGAAAAGGAGAGAGATGAAAATATAATGCCAGAGAAGTACATAAGACAGTTGAAGCCCGAGAGCTGCTGCGAACCTTGTAGCATCATCGCTATAATCAACGCTCTTCTATTGCCACCAACGTAGAAGAGCTCTGTGGTACGCTGCAAGACGTAGTGAATCCACTGTTGGCCAGCCCCAGAAGAACCACCAGGATGACCTAACCGTTCTTCTGCTACCTCCTGCTGAATTTCCCGTAAAATTCGTTTAGTGATGCAGTCACTGTCTGGATGACCCTGGTAGACCTTTCCCAGGACAGCTATAGCATTTGTTTCGAATCCTGCTTGTGCCAGCCATCGGGGAGTTTCAGGTAGAGCGGTGAGGATAACAAGCTGAAAGAGTGCCGGAAGTATTCCAAGGCCAACGATCCAGCGCCAGCCTCCGTCAATTAAGGAAAAGAGCCAACCCACGATGTATGCTACAACTTGGCCACCGGTGATGAACAAGGAGAGAATCGTCACCAGTCTGCCCCTCATATTGGATGGTGCCAATTCGGAGATGTATCTGATGAAACAATTAGCTAGGAACGAGAAATCATTCTAAGCAAGCAGCTTGCTTGTTCTCGATCGACTTCTTCTAGGGTTATTGTTTACAAGATATCGACCTACAATGGAGTTACCAAGCTCGCGCCGCCAACAGCTAACCCAACAATACTTCTACCAGCAATCATGCCCCATACTTCATTGGAGATTGCCTGCACAAAAGCACCTAGAGCGAACAGCGCATCTGCAACGAATATAACCTTCCGGCGACCGAACTTGTCAGCCAGAACCCCCGCAAGGGGGCTGGCAACCAAAGCAAACAAGCTTGTGCAAGATGTTATTAGGCTTTTGTCTAGTGTTGTAAGATCGCGATCGGAGAGATCCGTGCCGATTGATACGAGCGTTGAGGAAATCACCCCTGTGCTTCACGATCACAGTTGTCAGTATTTGAATTTAGCACAGGGGCCATTTGCATTCGAGGAGAAGCGAAAGCGGCCACACCGTACTCATAACCAAATAATAGCCCACTAAGACCAGCAGAGAATGTCAATGCCCATATAAATTGAGTTCCCGAGTAGTTTGACTCGCTATCAATGTGCCTATCTTCTTCATTGTTTTGGGGGTCGTGGGTAGTGTGTCCATCTAGAATAAGTAGAGGAGCGTTAGGGTCCAATGTATCGTTTTCATGTCTAGTGCCCATGTTTAAGAAGGATATTCCTAATAATAAACAGTGCCAACCCACGCAGAGACGTTGACTGAGCGGTAGGAACTGGATGCCAAGGGAAGCATGGGAGCTACGGAAGAGGTTTAGCTTTGGCATCTCACGGGACCCACTAATGGCTTAATTCCTGAGGCAAACACATCTTCATGTTGTAGTACCTCGGGCATACATTCATCAAAGCTTGATAAAACTGATCAAATCCGTTCGGCTTACCATCTCGTGGCTTTGAAAAAACTTGCCCAGTTCTACTGCCATTCATTCAAGTGATAGGACTTACTATAAGCCTGATACCACGTAGATGTGGTTAGATATTACTTAGTAGTTATCTTGCTTAGCCACTACCTGTATATAGCCACGCGCTCATATTGGTCGCCTCTCTGAATGATCACAGACAAGAATCATGCTTCTGAAACAAAATGTCCAGACAAGCATAAAACAATCGAAGATGGTCTCAGGGAAGCACATAGCCCCGTAAGCGGATACATAACGCAACCTTCCATTTCCCTTATGTAGCGACAGTTACTAGTAGGTGTTGACTCGTAGGCTGCAGACGAAGTGGGGCAAAGACATATAGATTCACTCTAATATAGTATAGCTTATGTTTTCAGCCCGTTGGGTTTCAAATGCTCCCTATCTAGTGGGCAACTGCTACACCTGCTTCGTTGGCTTGTGAACTGATCATCTTCTTGTAGGCATTGACGGTGCCATCGAACTTGGTTACTGTGCCCTTGTCGCACACCCAAAGACTAGTGCAGACGTTCTGCAGCATTGTCACATCGTGTGATACCATCACGACACCACCTTCGAACCTCTGCAATGCCTCAGACAATGCATCCATACCTTCAATATCCAGGTGGTTGGAAGGTTCGTCAAGGACCAAGATGTGTGGATTTGTCAACGACAAGCAAGCAAATGCGACACGAGATTTTTGTCCTCCAGACAGGAGCTCCATCTTTTGAAGTCCAGTCATTCCAGTGATTCCGAATCTAATTAAGGCAGAAATCGCACATCAGCAATCAAGCGTCAAAACAAGTGAACTTAACAGAGGGTTCAACGTACGCTCCCAGATGCCTGCGGTATTCCTCGTCTGTCTTTCCTGGGTAGGTCTTTGCCATGAAGCTTACCGCACTGGTCGTCAGATCCAGAGCATCAACATGATGTTGGGCAAAGTATCCAATACGTAAGCGAGCATGTTGCGAAAGAAGGCCCGAAGTTGGCTCAAGCTGGCCAGTTAGCAGCTTCAACACTGTGGTTTTACCAGCGCCGTTCGGTCCAACAATTCCTATCCGAGAGTCAAGTTGCACATCGAGATCGACATTTTTTAAAAGGGGCTTATCTTTGGAATAACCAAAGGAAATCTCGGACATCTGTACAATGGGTGGAGAAAGCTTTTCGACATCTGGAAATTTGAAATGCACAACGTAATCACTCTCCGGGGCTTCCAAGACTGGCATTCTCTCAAGCTTCTTGATTCGAGATTGCGCCTCGGATGACTTGGCCGCGTTGTATCTAAATTTATCGATGAATGCTTGAACATGATCAGCCTTGTTTGGCAGGACATACTCGATTGGGTCGGCCACCAACCTTGCAAATGTGCTCTTTCTGCCATTTGTTTCTCGTATTCACGCTTCGCATTCTTCTTCCGTTCCTCCTTGGTAGCATAGAACGAGTCTACAATATATTAGCTAGCGTCACTTGAGCGTCCATATCGCCGATCGACCCACCGAAGTTGGCCCCCTTATAGTAATCCAGCCTTTCAGAGTGTTGATGTATAATATCGGTAGCGACCTCGTTTAAGAAAGCCCGGTCGTGCGAGACCACAAGAACAGTACTAGGGTATCCCTGGAGGTAGTTGGATAAGAATGTAATGGACGGAACGTCCAGCATATTGGAGGGTTCTGTATCATGTTAGACTCATATTCCTTCACAATGGGTGGGGGGACGATAAGAGCTTACCATCTAGAAGAAGCAAGTCTGGTTCGCAGAATAAAGCTCGCGCTAGAGCTAATCTCATTCGCCAACCACCAGAGAAGGTTTTTGTTGCAAACTGCTGTCTTTCAGGTGAAAAACCAAGACCAGCCAAGATACTGGCAGCGCGCGATTCGGCCTTGTCCGATTCCATTTCTGAAAGTTTGGAATGGATATCACTTAAGGTTATGTCTAGGCCCTCCCTTTCGTGATCAAGCCTGGCAGCATCTGTAGAGGTGTCTGCCATCGAAGATCGTTCGGCTTCTAGCGCAGCCAACTGTTTCGTAATTCTCTGCAAAATAAGTCAGAGGGACGGACTTGTTGAGGACAAAGATTGTCGAGACAAGTAATACTGACATCTTGGTCTGCGAGAAGACGCTTTCGCCATACATCTGCGTCTAGAACCGCTTGCAGAGCAGGAGTGTCGTCACCCATGATCTAGTTAAAATCGTCAGAAGGGCACGGCAAATCGGGCCAGAGAATGATAATAAAGGGTGGTGGTGAGGAAAAAGAAAAAAACCTGAAAGCATACTTCCTGTTCAACGTGCAAAATCGATATATGGCTTGGGATAGCGACTTCTCTACGGCTCAAGGCCCGCAGAAGAGTGGACTTTCCTATACCGTTCTGACCAACAAGACCGTACCGTCGACCGTACGCCAAGGTAAGAGAAGCGTCGGTCAGGATTCGATGACCACCAACAGAGGTGTCAATGCTATCAATCTTAATGTCCTTGCTCTTTGCTGCAGAATCCGAGCCCAGCTGGAGCGGGTTAACAGCCATGAAGAACTCCTCGTAAGACATGGTGCTATCTGGCTGGTCGAGGAGACGGGACGATTCGTATTGCACCATCTTCATTTGCTTTTTCTCCTGTTTGGCACGGATCTTTCGCTCTGCCTTTTCAAGTTTCTTGCGGTCTACGCGAGACTCTACTTTCCTGCTGTTGGCAGATTCCAAGTCGACATTTCCACCAGCAAGTCCCAAAGTCGAGGACATGTTTCTCTGGGACCCAACATTGATGGCCTGGTCTAGCTTCTTAGCAGTGAACGGCATTTGCCTCCGCTCCGCATCGACACCATCCGCAGAACTCAAAGAAGAAATGAATTTTTCCACTAAGTTCCGAATAGCTTTTTCATTATTGTCGGAGAAGTCTCCGGAAGCAGAAACCAGAAGTTCAGTGACCATGTCAGCGGCTTCCGCCAATGGTGACGGGGCATTTGCGTCCTCAACATATGCCCTTGAAGCATGTGTCAGGTAGCCCTATAATTCATTAGTTCACCATTTCCAGCGCGTATCGTAAGATCCATAGAAACAATTACCACAGAGTATTCTGAGATCACATGGTCGAGACCTGGAATCTGTGACTGAAGTTCTGCCTCCATCTTGGTTTCACTACTACCCAAGAACAAAGCTTCTTTAAGATGGCGAAGAGACTCAAAGTGTAGAGAAGAAAAAATGACACTAGTTCAGCTGCAGCACCGAACAATTATGTGAGTCTATAGAATATCATGGAGTGTTTTCTCTTTTTCTTCCCTTTTTTTCCCGCTCTGGTTGAATGACTTTGGCGGAGTGGCGGAAGTGGAGTCGACGCCGTTCTGGATTGGTTGGTCTTTCGCAGAAGGGAACCCCCGCTCAGTCCCTCAGCCTCTCCATACTCCGTAGAGGTCCCGGGCGGACATGCCTATCCCAAGTGTCGGGTTTACGTACATGCTGTATATATATGCTATCACCTGATACTAGTAGGCTTCATCTGAAGATCTTGCTTCTCTCCCCCTTTATTCCCTTAACCACCGATGTCAATTCTTTTCACATCATGGGGCCTGTTAGAAGAGAGGTCTATTTTCCTTTCACCAAGAAGATACCGGCCTATCTACTGAGGATAAGTCAAGTTGAGAGAAAGAAGATCAGCATTGTCCTAGAAAATTGCATGTAACTGGCAAGGGAGATGGAAGAAAGAAAGGGATATAAAGGTATCCCTAGATTTTGGATGATGTTAGATTCTCGACTAGTAGTACTAGTAGTCATCCCAAGCAATTAGCCACACAACGCGCATGTATCACTAAAATCGTTGGGCAATTAAGCGGTCCTTGCGAGGACATACTTGTACGCTGCCTAGCAGTGGGCCTAGGCAAGGGATACGAGTGTACCATTGTACCTGCTTTTGGTAGTTTCAAGAAGGATCCGACAGTACGGGGTAGTAGAGACCAGCAGCAAGGGATTTGAACAAGGGATCGAACTGAAACACGCGGCGGCGAAGAGTTGAAGAAATAACGAGTGGGAAACACCAGAAAGGAGTTACATCATGGATACTACTTTCACTAGAGTACAGGAGCACGGGTCCTGGATGCATGGTAGCAAATAAGCGCTGGTCCTATCAAGAAGACGGAGTGGTACGGAGCACTACTAGTACTTGCTTGGAACTTACTAAGGTTCAACCGACTTACTCCGTGGTAATTGGAAAAACCGCGGGAGGCACTTCCTGATTACTAACGAAGAGAAATCTGCAACGACGAGGGATTGTAAATGGATTAATACTTAAGATAGTGGCAGTCAATGTACATAAATATATTCATAATCCCATAAAATATTTATCAAATCTCTCTCGCTTTGCCTTTTGCCGAAATGAATTTGTTTTTATTTTATTAATTACACTTTTTTTAGGGGGCCCCACTTCGTCCACGGAGTAGACCGACAGTTCAGGTCGGAATTATTGCCATTCAAGAAACTCGCAGGCCACGTTCCCTTCCAAGAAAATAGATCTATCATTTCCGATCTGCTTCTGGTCCTACCAAATAAGCTTACCACACGTACCGTTGGCCCGGCATTTTGACACTTGAGAGACACAAAGCCCCGTCATGGTCTCCCTCTCTATTTCTATTAGGCATATGGAGTAGGTTCACCTTTACGGAGTAGTCGAAGCTTCTTCCATAGGTGTTCATTTCTCGGTCTTCGCTAAAGCTATAAACAGTAATTAATCAGAAAAGCGACAAGGACCGGTGGGTATGAAATCATTTTCGCTTTCTGCCGCCATATTTTGGAAAGAGCGGGAAATGTTTGTTCTTTTACCGTAATTATTCATTTTAATCTTTATTTTTATTTACCCTTATTTTATTCTTATTCTTATTTTTTAAAACTTGATCTAGTAGTCCAGAATGTTCCATCTACTCAGAGCAGTTCCCTTCAGTATTAACGAGTGGTTCCGACCGAAGTAGTCCGTAGCGTTCGATCACCCGATCTAAGGTACGATCTCGTTTAAAGGACATATAACTTCTTAAGAACTGGCTATTCGGCAAACTAGGGAGGCAATGAGCTCCGAACCTACCTTTCTTACTAACCTTCCGCCCATATTCCAAGTGGGACTGGCCTCGTCGTGTTGGTGTTACCGTCCTGGCCATATACTCTTCTCATTTTTCTGTATATGAGTTCATTCTACCCAGTGCTGTAATATCCATAGCGACTCACAATTAGGAACTATGGACGAGGACAATGTTAATGTTCTATTCTTATCTCCTCAGAGCAGGTCTAACTTAGTAGGTTAGTTAATCTTTCATCAAAGCGCCTAGCTAGCTTTAGTAGGTTAGATGTTCTGGACCAATAGTCAAGGCGTAAGGGATGATGACGATAACAGGGGAAGGGCAAGAAGCTGAAAATCCCTGGTTTCGTTAATAAACCCTCCAGCAGGGCTTCCTGGATCTAGTGTATTCCCTGTTATTCATGGAGATTTGAATTTATAACTTTGTTTGCTTTCTCTGGTGACTGTGCCCCTCTTCCTGCAGCTAATGACGGACAGTCACAATTCACTATTGTTTTCCTGATAATAGATTCCTTTTGGCTGACGCTGCGGCTATTGCTATAGCTCATTAGAAATATTCTATAGTTATGCATTGTTGATTGGCACTGCAGCTTTCATAAAGGGGGCGGGTGGCTATGAGGACTAGTATTATTTGGTATTTGACAACTACAGTATACTACTAATTGACTTGACATTTGTGTTCATCTCTATAATCAATTTACCAGGCTGATAGCAGGCTTATGAGGTTTATGGCGATGTCTTGTTTCTGGGATGAGGGAGAAAGAGAACGTGAAAAAAGATTACATATCAATACCTAGTCCAGGCTGTAGAAATTCATACCCCGTCTGGGGTCTTTTTTTCTTCTTCTTTTCCCACCCTTCCTTTTTTCACAAGATCGAAAGGCTTAAAGTTGAATAGTACGCCTAACTATTGTTATTCTTGTAAAGTGAAAAATATCTCTCCTCCCTTCATAAATATTTCTCACTATGGTGATATATTGAATGAATTTACCTTGCCGGGTGGTGTGGGTGTTGTGCTGGGGGTGGACACTCTCCTAGCGTGATCCATTCCTTTAAACTAGAACCAGAAGAACATCGCCCGTGGGTGGGCAAAAAGAGTGACCGTGTGTCCCACTCTTCAGGCCTTTGTTGATCAATAGCCTCTTGTTATTGTTGTTTTTATTTTATTATTATTATTATTATTATAATTATTCCTGCTCTTTCTCATCTACTTTCTTCCTCTTTTTAGCTACCTTTGGATAGTTGTTTTTCTTTTTCTTTTCTTTTCTCTTTTTTTACTGCGGCTTTACTATAGAGATTTGACCACAGCTCTGATGTTCTCTTACTCCCCATTCCTTTACTATATTCTTTTTTGGTCTCCTCGCATTCCTTTCTCCCAACAGCCACGCGCCGTTCCCCTCACTCTAAAAGCACATCGACTTTACTGTGCTTGACATCCAAAACAACCTCCAACCGTTCCCGGTGATAATATCCCTATCCACAACTCCGGGCTAGAATTTTCAACCCACGTCTTTTTCCTGAGATGCTCCCAATCTAGACGTGCTAAGCCAGCTGGTCCTCCTCGTGCATAATAATGCAGATGGGTCGTCAACTACATGTAATATCGATGTTGCCACTTTGAGCTTCATGGTGCTTGACACTATTCTCGGCGCATTTAAGGATGGAGCATATATCAACTGTGAGCTCTTTTCCTTCAATTTATTTCTTCTTTCTCCCCTTTGGACTCCTCTCCCATCTTATAACCTACTTCCTTTCTTGCGAAGCAGTTACACCAATAACCCATCATGGACCTTGTGTCTTGCGAATATTCTTGGCTAATGAATAATCACCCAGCTTTGTGCAATCAGCACTGTTGGTATTGCAGCAACCGGCTTTGCTCTCGGTCGCGTAGATCGAGATTCACCCAAGCCGGCGCGCTTCCGAAAAAAGACCTTCCCTCTGCATGATCAGCACGCGCGCGCGACAGACCCTCCTCGATCGCCGCTAGACGACGCCGTACAAGCAGGCCCTTCCATCCCATTCACGACAGTAGAAATAAAATCTACCTCGCAGTTCAAACCTTTCCATGCGAGTGGGGGCGATTCTACCACTGGGAACCACCCACAATGTCCAAACCACAGGAGAAAATCATCCCTTGCAGGGATTATACTGCGGCGTCGTGGTCAGACTCTATCAACCCCTCCACTGCGAGTCGAGGAAGACTCCTCAATTGCTTTGCATAGCCGAAGGCCGTCTTCCTCTTGGGTGCGACGGCTGTCGTTTCAGCCAGGAAACCGGGGCTCATGCCAAAGTCCTACCTCTCCGATGTTGAACGGACCCACAAGCCCTACCCATTCGCGCCCCTCCAGTCAGCGCCGAGCACCCAACAAACTCGTCAAGCGGCCTCCATCACAATCTTCAAGCGCTCATTTTCAATTTGCGCACGCGCCTTCGCCCCCTTCAACAACTTTATTCCGTAGACCAGCCACAAGCCATCAACGGTCCGAACACTTGAGACACAAAGCAACCCATAGCTTAAACTTTGAGCCCAGTCTTACGAATACACCATTGCTTCCTCCTAACAGAGAATCCTCTGTGGTTGATATATCTTGGCAGCCTTATTTAACTGCTACCTACGATGGGGCATCGGACAGGCTGGCACGCAGGCTGTCAACTGCAACCAAGCCAAAAGAGCATGGGCTGCGGCGAATTCTCCCGTCTACGGGTACTATTCCAGCTCTTCTTCTAGCAAATTCAATTACAAACAAGGAGTCTTCGACAGGGATTAGTTCGCCGGAGACCGCGCCTACCTCTCCAGTGCAGTTCCGCGATCCATTCAAACCAAGTGATACTTCACGAGAGTTAGAAACATCCCTTGCACCAGAGGAAAACCATCGCCAGCCATCGATATCAGTTTCAAATGATTCCAAGTCAGCAATACCGGCCTCAGGCAATGCTGATGCTCACAAGCCCCTCAGTACTGCACTTGCCCGTCCTAAAATGAGAGCAATCTCAGCCCCTCTTCCTACTTTTGCAAACTCGGAAGGAGCCATTTTGCTGTCCCCACGATCGCGTGCAAGGCGTAATATTACAGACCCAAACGTCTTCCGCCGGCCCCCAATTGCCTCGCGGGCGGATGGATTTACAGCGCCTGGGTTTATGGGTTCCAGCTGCAAAAGGGCCACCTCATCCTCGCGCCTCGATATTGGTTATCTGCGAGAGACCGGGCAACGTCCACTTACTTCAGACGGTGTGGCCTTGTCTGTCTTGCAGGGCCCAATCCGCCAGCGGCGTAAACGACATTCAATTGCCGCATCTGATCCTGCCTCAACTGTTATTGGCTCTGATGATACTCGTATTTTCACTTCGGGTGAGGAGGACGAGACCGATTTCTTGAGCGACACCGCTTTCGATTCGATCCGCACACATATCACCACTAGCAGCAATTCGGGTCTGCATTCTCCTCGGGTGGAGACCATTTTTGACAGAGATCTACCGCTCAGCAATGCGGGCGAAGAATCCTTACGTGTCACGCAATTCGCCTCGCATTACGCTTTCGCTTCTCGGCGGTTTGACGACAGTCACAATCATTCCGACCTGAAGCTAACCCCCATTTCTATCTCTCTCCCTGACCCTCAGGAAAAAAATATGCATGAAGAGGCGAGTAGAATATCGTTTCCTTCCGATTTGACAGATGATGAAGACGCCCACAGCCTGGTAGCTGCTTTACCTGGTGAAATAGTCAAATTGGACGAACAGTCGAAATATCCGAGAATATCTTTGAATAACTACGAGAGGAATTATGCTGGCCGTGATATCTTGTTCGCCCATGGCCGGTCAGATATTCCTCTCGAGTTGACTAAGTCCAATTCGCGCAGCGTTACCAATGAGATGTTTGAATTTTGCCCTAGGATGAATATCTTTGACTGGTCTGAACAACCCAGAAATGACCGCGAAGCTTCTGGGCCCGATGGACGCCCCCGCACAGTCCATGGAAAACATGGACCTGAGCTTCGGGGTAGTAGAGCTCCGGGCCGCAAAGCACCAAATACCTTACATCTTCGGAGCCAAAGCGTCCCAGTATCGAGAGAGTATCCAGCTACCAACGAGACACGACAAACATCAGGCAAATTTGGCACTTGGGGGTTGGGCAGCAAGGGTGTTAGTGAAGACTGGGATAGTGACTTCGACTTTGAGGATGCAGACGAAAGTATAATCAGCGAGAACATGCGCACGAACAAGAACGTTGCCCGGCGCAGCATGATAGTTCCTCAGGCTATCATGGAACGTCAAGCCAGTCTCCATGGACAGTTTGGACAGGTTCAAGAACTGACCCTTTTAGTTGAAGAGCTCAAACGCCTTCGCCACCAAGCTAGTTTCTTGGGCATTGTGCGTGGGCCATCTAATGAGCTGTGGAAAGAAGCAGAGGGTATTGTCAATTTGGCCACTCTTGATGATGAAGAACATAGCCATTCCCCCCCGGGCTCCCCGTCCTCTCTCACCTTCAGTTTCGACGATTCTGAGGAAGAATCGGCCAACACGAACGATCCCTTCAAACGAGTCAGCGGAGAGTCCTGGAGAGCTTCATTCTCAGAACCGTTAAGTCCAAACCAAACCACTGCCGATTCTGATCACACGGAACCCCCTACCAAAGCAAATTCTGTGCTAGATCTGATCTACCAGCAACGAATATCTCGCGATTCATCCTTCATGAATCGTCAATCCCCGAAGTCAAAAAAGCTCCCCTTCGATACACAATCCCTTCGTGACCTCGTTATCCGAGCCGGCGTTGTAACCCGTGCTCTTAAGGAAGTAATTCGCAGAGCAGAGGGGGTCGCACCTGAGTCCAATGAGAACATGCATCATTCTGTCCCTCCGTTCAGCCGGATATTCAACCAATCCACTAATGATGATGTTTCGACCTTTGAGACGCACTGCATTGGTTAACGTGCATACATCGAGTTTCCTGCTTATCATGATCTACTCCACCTCAAGCCTCCCCACAAGATCTCTTTGTTTCGATTTTAAAAGTTTCAAGTCTTTAGGCATACGACTAACGTGCAAGAGGACACCTAGTGCAGTGTCAACTTTAACAATTCCTTTCTAAATAACCTTTCCCTTTTTTTTGTGCGTGTGTGTGTGTGTCTTCTTGGCCATTCTTCATCGAGAAAGTTCGTCATTCAAGAGACTGTTTATCTTTTTAGATAGATCTCTTTTGTACAAGTGTGCCCATTGGTGTATATTTTCCCTGGAAACGTTGCGTTGTGTGCCTTGGCGACCCTTGTAAGAGCATTGCAATGTTGGGTTCTTATTCTCTTTTTTTGAAAATGTTTTACCGATCCCCTAGTTTAGATCCATGACTCACATTTGTTAATTTGGCGGTCTACCACTGGTCTGTTTTTTGCGTTTCCATTATTTTTTCAAACTTTGTCACTTCCTTCTTTCCTTTCTCCCCCTCTTATTCCCTTTTCTTTTACATACAGCTAGGAAAGTGTATGGATAGGTTGTTGAACGTTGTGGGGGTGGGTGGAAAGGAGAGATGGATAAGGGCGTGTATGACACATCATGAGGACCATGTCAATTCTAGATGAAGACTTGGGAAAGATTAACTAATGTCAACAGTCAAATATTCCAACTGTTATTATACAAATACTCAATCCAGCATAGACACAGTTTGCCGGACTAGACAGATTCACAAGTGAGAACAAGTCCCTTATAGAATCAATCCCTTGAAGTCTCAATCAGTATCTCAACTTTTCCCTCTTATCTCTCGGCATATACAAGTCAGTTTCTTAGTTCATCAACGTAGTTCCGAGGCTTTCCGGACAAGAACAACAGATAGATAGGGTTCATCTCCAAGCTACTATTTGACACCAGAATCATAAGTACATACATAATACCGGCAGACCCCCCCTGGACTAGCGTTAATTTAAGTAGGTCTTCTAAGGAAATATTAACCAAATGAAAATATACTCCGGAGTAGAGAGAAACCTCATCAGCTCCATCTGGGCATCTGAAATAATAATTATAGGGCCGTTGCCATATTCCATAGACTTTATCAAACACCCGGCGGCCAATTAAACAGTAACAGATATATCTTTCTCCCTTGGCAGATATGGAGACTATAAGACTCAGAACAGACTGAGCAGGGAACAAAAAATTTTTACCACCTCATATATAGATAGATAGACAGATAATAAAACAATAGAGCGACTTAATCAACTACTATATGATTGCCAGATCCTGACGTATAAATGTTAATCAGAGAATGAAGGTAGACTATAAAATATAACCAATAAAGCCTCTAGGGGCATTTCGCAGCGCGGAATACCCAGAAAATCTGGAACAGAACAATTCTTGAGACACAATCGGATACTTAAATAACAAAAGGAGGCTATCCCATTATCAAAGCTATTTTACGATAAAAGTCAGCTCAGTTCCACCCTAATATAATACTAGATATAGCAGATAGGGTAGCAGCTCTCTCATCAATATTAACTCATTGGCAGAGGATTCTGCAAGCTCATGAAAGTCATTCTAAAGCCATTAGTTGTTTCTAAAACAGTCGGACCTCATAAAATACAAACAAGCCCAGGATAGACAGTAGCTTGGTTCACATTTCATCCATAGGGTGAAGGATGTCGAAGAAGCTGAAGAAGGGAAAGGCAGTTGAGCAGCTGAAGCGACAGCTCAAGAACTATAAACCTACATACCTTTCAAGTAGCAGTAGGGCGCGCCGTTGACTCGTTCTAATTAATACTGGACTATATGAGGTTGAGACTGAGAGACAGCTATAGACGGATGCCCTTCACCTAATGTGCACTACTTGGAGGGCAATGGAAGGCTGGTGATCGATGCTATTCATCCTGAGTGGGTAGCAGGCGATGGGGGCACCTTAAACGTTAGCAACGATAAGCACAGAGCAGGCAATTTGGTTGGGCAAAGAGAGTAATCGGAGTCATTGGTTAGTCAGGTACGGAGTACAGCCTAGGTACTACTAGTAAGGTATGACTGGGTAAGATGTACCGAGTGTATGTAATTGTACAATGTACATACTACGGAGTACATACCAGGCACCTCGTACCACTCAAACAAGCCAGGGAAGTACGGAGTAAACATGATAAGGTGGAGCAAAGGCCGAAAGGGGGCTGGTTTCAAATAAATTTATTGGTCACAAGCAGAGCGGGTTCCTGACGCTAGAGGATCTTGGCATCCCCACTTCGTCCGAATTTTCTACTCAGGGGATCGCTTATTTTAGATACTTAGCACCTCAGTGTTCAACACCAACGCGTGGAGCGATGTAGATACATCGGTTCTCCAGGAACAGCATATATAGCGGAGAACCTTTAAAACTGATAATCGGAGCGTAGTAGCCTCATTCAGGCAGGTATATAACCGCAAGAGAACACTATCGAGAGACGGGAGTTCTATTAAGGGGTTTGAGCTATATACACTGTTGCCCTACGGAGTATGGCTCTTGACTCCGCTTTTCATTACTTACGATGGTCCGGGCCACTATGATTCAGGGGGACCCGATAAGACAGATGTACTGCAGCGGTACGGAGTGGTATCAGTATTAGCCCCATTTACAGTCAGATCCTGTACCTTTTAGTAGGGCACTACTCCGTATGTACCGCTCTACGTAGTCCAGCGATGGGGCTTAACCTGACTTAGACTTAGTGCCTAGTACTAGTAGTTAGTACCTATGTTCCAAGTGACAGTACATACAGTACCATTTGTCGCTTGTTCTATTCGATGATACGCCCCAATAGTGTCTCCCCACACCTACTGTAGGTACACAACGAAACAGGCCATCTAGACCGCTGCTAACTATTCTTTACTCCGTACGCTCACCCTCTCACCCTCTCCTCTTTCTTTCCCCTTTGTCCTTTTGCCCTTTCTTTCCTGCATCTCCTTCTTTCTTTTTGCGATTTATTGTTTTCCTCCCCTCACTTCTCCTTCGCTCTCTATTGTTGTTTCCCAAATTGCGATCTCCTCACTGAGATCATAGACATTCATTATTGCTCTTGCTGGCAACTGGCCGCCATTCGTTTAAGGGAGCGTACCCGCTCCTGTTCACTCATTTTGCAGCAAGTGTATTCTCGGCGTTGGCTCCATTGTTCTCTATCAGCCACTCTATCAAGAACTGTCATCTCTTGACATACGCGACTGATCATATCCTTTACTGGCTGGCATCTTATCTTGTGCATTTTTTTTTATCATTCACGTGTACCAATATTCAGGTGATTTTGCTGTATATTTGTCTAGTCTCCAAGAGCACATGAAAAGCGATCGAGGGTAGTACCGACGGTCCGGTGTTATTGTACCCTATTAGTCCGCCTGTCGCCCCAGTCGCACTCCCTTGGGCTTCAGGCGACCATGCATTATCACCACCGACACCAGACTCACCAGGACATTCATATGGTTGTTCGATCCCCCCCACGCCGCCCGGATATAGTACCTCGTCATCGACTGCCATACCTTGTGCCAGAACCGCCAACATTTGTGAAAAGGGATTCCGACCCTAGTCAGACCTGTTCAGCTGGAGACACCTCAAGTAAATGCGAGAAACCTACTAGCACAACTACGACGACAACTCTACCTGTCGTGCTGGGAGCAGTGTATGTCGGGATTCCCCTCTGATTCCACAAGTCCCCTCCCCGACACCAAAAAGAAAGAAGAAAAATAACCCTTCCTCATTGAGAAGGCGTGTGTATCTGTATATGGGATAGTAGTTGATTGAAATATAGGGTTCCGATACTATGTGCTGTAATCGTCCTAATTTATCTGCATCGACGAAACGTGAGGAAGCTCCGGAGCGAAGATGCCAATGACAAGCATAGATCGCTTGATTTCGGCTTGGACCTGGAGCCAACGGGTGGAGGAAATGCGATGCGACAGACTGAAAAGTCCAATGGAAGTTATAATCACAACAAGGGAATCTCATTGGATATAGGCCCGAGTCCTTACCTACTACCCCCAGGTCTACACGGCTCCCGGGATTCGCTGCATTCCTTGTCCAGATCTATAGGCGGCGATGATAAATACCGGCACGCAACTTCATTTTTAGGTGACAATGCATCTGTCAGATCACAGTCAAGAGGGGCTCAAGATGATGCACCAAGCTTTACAGGATCAGCTAGAAAGGCCGCTCTGGGCGATGATATGAAGCAAGGTTTATTGGGAAACGCTCAAAGGATGTCACGATCCAGTCCACCACTATATATATCTCCCGGCGAAGATGGCGCACACGTGCAAGTTGATCCTATTGCACAACCGGATCATGGCTTCCAATTCGAGTTGCCCAGAAGCCCTAGCCCTGTACTCATCCCGGGAGCTCCTAGTACTAAAGAGTCGATCACGCCGACGAACAACGTTGACAAAGACGCCGGTGATTTTGGCAATAGCGATGACCGCCCGGGAGGACGTCTAAACCTTGCTTTACAAGATCCTATAACGACACCTAGAATATCGCTTCCTCTGAGCGATGCAGCGAGCGACTACGATAATGGAAACCCAGAGCCTGCCATTCCGGCTGTGAATATCCATCGGATAGAGAACAGCCCAAGATATGGCAAGGGCCCCGACCACCCAGCTATTCCTGACACTCCCCCAGATGAGTCTTCACAAGCGCCAGGGTTGACTGTTGATCCTCGTCGCGATACGCGTCGGTTGACATTAGGGTTGCGTCCTCTGCCGCCAGAGGATCCGTCAGACAACCCAGAGCAACGGGCTAACCGTATCCGATCGTTCTATAAGGAATATTTCGACGAGAACAAGAATGGGAGGGAGACTTACTATGGTCCCGAATCTTATCACGACGTTGACTATATCTACGATTCGGCTACTGGAGATTACTACGACAGTGTCCCAGCACCGTTTGCTGAGCCAATACACCGTCGGGCTATGACCCCTCCTCCGCGCCTCCCCCCGCGGTTTCAAGGGGGAGGTAGACATATGCCTTCGGGCTCTATCGGTGGCTTTAGCGATCGAATCAACTCCCCAGGCCCACGTGCCTTCTCATCAGCTTCTGGCAGGCTGCCAGGTGCCCCGAAAATCCGCAAGCCTGCACCTCCACCAGCCCCACTCCAGCTCCTACCTACACCCCACATGTTGAAGGATGACTCTATAATGGGAGCTATCGACTACGCCCCCGGGAAAAGTTATAGAGACCAGAGGGAAGGCCGTCCGGAGACACCTCTTGGAGGGTTGCAACCGTTCAGTCCAACGATGCGAGCCCACACTCCACTTGTCTCATCTTTCAATGAACTTGCTGTCATACCGAGCCCGTAAGCCCTCTTTTCTCTTTTCCCTTTTCTTTTTCTTCCTTTTCCTTTCCCCCCCCCCCCCCCCCCCCCCCCCCCTTTCTTTTTTTTTTTTTTTTTTTTCTTTTCTTTTCTATATCTAACCCAAGTATATCACTGGGACCATAACTTTGAACTAACCCTGTCCCAGGCATGCATTGCGGAAGTCGGGTACATATGACAATTTGGACTTTGTTCCACCACCTCGCTTCAAGAACCTCGAGACTGCAAGCGACTCTGGTAGCATTCGCAGTAACCGGACTGGAATCTCGACGACTCATCTACAGAATATACGCACTGGTGCGTACCGTGTCAGCCGCCTTCCCCCTGAAACTGTGGGTACCAAGGACGACCTGGTTACTAACCTTCGTCCAACGTGGGATATGCGGAAGTAAACATATATTGGTTCAGTCTGACCTGATTATTGACTTTTGCTGTAATGATATCGCCCAATGCTCACCAGTTTCAGGTGGCTGCATACTATGTAACGATCTATCGCTTGTTTATTTCCTCATACATTGTACTCTTTTGAGAGAGCTGGGTCAATTAGCAAATCATTTGACGTCAATGGCGTACATAACATACAAAGGGTTGATTATTTATCTATTTATTCGTTTATATCCTTAAACGAATTCTTCTGAGAGTTGGAGCTCCGACCGCTACGTCCCTATAGTTCATAAGCTGCTTATCGTTGATTTACTGGCAACAACTAAATGAAGGAGTTTGACCCCTTTGATCACTTCTAATGTCTTCACTTATTGCTTGCCAGTGAGATACTAAGAGAACACAATATTGATACACTTCCCTGTTTGCCTTGGTAGTTTCCTCTCCTACCGTCCTCATTACCATTCATGATAATTGTTCCACTTACCTACTAGGACGGAGATTTTACTTTAACAAGAACACGCCGTCGACTGACGTATCTGTGGCAGAAGATAAGTATCAAATGTTTCACATCTAAACTACTTATACTGCACATATAGTACGGACTGAGCAGATATAGACTCCACACTTTGTATACCAAAGCACCTTGGGCTAGGTGTCGCTAGTTCTTCAAAGAAGCGACTAGCGCTTATGTTGATTTTGACTCAGATTCCTATATCATAGGCGAAGCAAGCATGGGCAGCGTATCCTCCATGACTCTGCCAGGACGAAGAGGTAACAGTAATCGATAGCTTTAAATGAGAGTGAAATGCTACTATTATTCTCTGCTTGCTGTTGTCGGAATATCGATTAGTAATATATAGTATTACACGAGATTAACAGAAAACCCACAGTTTGCCTCGAACTGAGCATTTGGTTGCCAGCCAGAAGCCAATGATCATAATGCACGGTACAGGTAAGGTGTTACAAAATTGGAAGAGCAGTGAGCGGTATTGCCCAGGTGCCTTAGCGGCAAAATTGACACATGCATCTTATCTTGAGCGCCACAGGCTAAAGGAGGTACAACACTATAGATAATTTTGGATGCTGAATCGGCGGAGTTGGATTTTGGTTGACCAATGCTATTTGACCATTGCCAAGTACCCTCTACTCCTACTACCGTGCAGTGTGTACTGTATATGTGGGTCGAATGTAGTATGTACAGAGGGAAAAACTTTTCGTTTCCGTCTCGCTTTCCACCTACTAGTAGTATTTACATGGCACAGTCAGCACATACTTAAAAAACCTACAACCTACTGGTAAAGTACATCACGAGTTAATTTAAGAGATTAAGAGATGAATCCCGCCATCGATACTAATAGCAGAGATTGAAAGGGACCACAAACAAGTTCAAGCCTTGTAAGATCAAAGTGCATTATTCCAAGTGTCTTTACAAGCGAATAAAAGACATGTGCCCTCTTTTGGAAACTTGTATTATCATTACTGAAACATCACACAGGTTGGCTCTACTACATCTGATCTTCATGGAAATTGGTACCTGTAGTTTTTGGTAATTAAGGTGCCTAAGGCTTCCTAGATCTAGCCCATGCAAGTCCGGTTCAGGAACAACCACTTATCAGTAGTAGTAATACTTAATACTAGTAGACTCTTTAGTATGTAGTACAGTGCTTCGTACGTACAGGCTACATAACTGCAAGCAGCACTATGCGGGCCTCCAATCCCCATATTCTCCGACCAAAACCCCAACTGTTGCTGAAGAAGACGAAATTTACTGTTAGCATGAGCGACCAGAGTATTACTCGCTCTTCTGGAAGTGGAGAATTGCCGATCGCAGCCAGTGGAACCGTAAACGTTGCCGAATTTACCTACTCTGTTCGCACCCGTGACTCGTCGAAGACTGTGTAATTACTTATTTCCCTTGGCAGTAACCATACGGAGTACAGAAAACATACTAGTATTTGGTAGTAGCTCGGTATGGTACACATACTAGGCAAATTTTCATCTCACGCATTAGAACCTCAGGTATCCGAAAGTCTGTAATCACTAAGAATAATAATACGAACGGTGCGGTGCCACTCCCATCCGGTTGCAGTTGTGATTCAGCATTCGACGTTTCTATCTCCACTTTCTATCCTGACTCTGATCTCTTCAGTTCATTCATACCCCTTCTGACTTTGTTTTAGTCTCATTCCATTCCCTCATCTTCCTACTATCCCATGGCACCCTATTTATCGGCTTGGGTAAGTCAATGTTATTTCCATTTCACTTTTTCTTAGTTTAAAAATTTTTTGATAATAATAATAATAAAAAAAAAACCCTTTTCTTCCCCCTCCCTTGGTGCCTCTACTCTTTTTCCGCCGCACTAGTTTGATCTGCTTCCCCTGACCAAAGTCCAGGCAGATAGACCATCACGATTGCTTCTTTCTACGTGACCTCTCCATCTTACTTTAGCGCCCCCCCTCATTTAATTTTTTCCGCACGCGAACCATCTATCTACAATATTGCGACTGCTATATATCTGTGACTTAAATTACGGCGTTGTCCTGAGCAGTCCCGTCCGCTACTGAAGGTTGCCTCTTGGGAATCTTTCAGGGATACCCCGGGTACACACGCACTTTCAGATTCAAGGAAAATCATCAATCTACCCAGTCAACATTCAGTCATCTGAGTTTCAAGGAGCCCTTTGTGCAAAACTTGCGACCATAGGCCAATTTTTAGTCATATAACGAGTGACAACTTTCGTCAATTGGCTCGGAAAAGACTCTTCAGTTCAGACCTTGAGATGTCCGCATCATCAGCAGGTATGATGGAACCTTTTTCCATATGTTAGATCTACTCTATAGCATTTTTTCTGCACTTTCCGTATCCGTGAAATACGCTGAACCTCTTGCAGCGGCGCCGCCGGCGCCAGCGGCAACCACTGCCGAAGCCGCTACACCGACAGCAGAAACGCCAACTACAACACCATCGGAAACGTCCACCACATCCGAGCCAACAACGTCCTCTTCCACAACATCTTCTTCGTCCTCTTCGTCCTCGACCTCCACATCATCGACCTCGTTGTCAACGCCTTCTACAACTACCGCGACGCAGCCACCGACGACTAGCACTACCAGTATCCCTTCTACGAGCTCAGAAACCTCGACCATAAGCAGCGACACCAATACTACCCCAGTTGTTACATCAATTATCACGAAATCTGCGACTGATGGTACCACAGGGCCACAGACTGTTGTTGTTACCTCCACCGATACCTCTCTACCCACTCATTCCACAGGAAATTCAGCCAATAGCATATCCGCTACCGCAACTGGATCATCGGCGACAACATCGGCTACAAGCGGAAGCGCAAGTGGTGGATCTGGGCTTTCAGCTGGTGGAACAATAGCAGTTGCAGTGGTTGTACCGGTCGCTTCCGTAGCAATCATTATTTTAGCTGCTTTATATTTCTGGAGGAAATGGAAAGCAAAGAAAGCAGCAGAAGAGGAACGAAGGAAGGAAGTGGAGGAGTACGGTTTCAATCCGAATAATGACCCAACTCTTCCACCTATAATGGGAGGTGGTGCTTTCGAGCCCAAGGATGATACTTCAGGTTATCGGGGATGGGGGACCACGTCGGCTGGTCGCAAAGCATCCACTAATCTGTCAAGTGGTGCTGGGGTTGGACTGGCCATGTCCGAGGCAGGAAGTGCCCCTGGCTATCATCATGTCACTACCCCCAGCGATGGTACTATTCAATATTCCGAGGGCCCGGCAGCGGGGGAGACAGAACCGATCGGGGTTCTAGGAGCTGCTCCGATTGCTACAACAAACAACAGAACCACAGATATTCATCGTGGTCCGTCTAACGCTTCGTCCGCATATTCTGCCGCCAACCGCTCGGAGGCCTCAGATGAAAGTCACATGTCTGCTACCCATCCTACCGGTCCTTTCTATGATGATAACCCATACTACAATGAGATGCAACCGCAGTATGGGGCGTATGGTGATGGCCCCTATGGTGGAAGTCCACCTGTGATTCGAGACGTTCAGGCGCGGCGCAATACTCGCATCGAGAATCCTGCTGTCTTCCCAAGACAAGGAAATGCTGGAATCGCCCAAAACTTCTGAGAAAAGCCCTGAATACGCCCTAATTTTACTGTACATTTGTTGGCGTTTTCAAAACCGGTAGATTTGATCAGGAGAAGCAGTGTCTCCTGTAAATTTAACGGTGGCCGTTGAGATGTAGAGGAATCGCAAGTGTCTGCAACCTGTGCATCACTTCATGATGACCCGCATGCCTACTCTTGATGAAGTCTCGGCTATACTGGAAGACTTCTAGTAAGATCTTATTTCTTATCTTATCATATCTATTACTTCGTCTATGTTTCGCATGCCAATGGCGGTCGTCTATCGTTTTCTCCCACTTTGTTTTCCTTTTGTGGCTCTTGTGATATCTTTGGGTTTGGTGGCTCCTCTGTTTCATTCGAACTGTTCTTGTGCTGTTAGTTTCCCATTGTTACCAGCTATATCCCGAGTCTTCAGTGCGGTCTTTCTTTTCTCTTTGCCTCTCTTTGCTATGTTGTGTTTCTATTCTTGTATCTGTATATTTATGACGCTCGGAAGTGCCAGTCATGTGTGTCAAACCGTGCCTGCTATCTCTTTACGTGGCTGGCATGGGTCAAGGTCACGTACTACCTTTCTTTTCTCTGTGATATCTTCTACCACTTATCCTTCTGCTCCACTATCCACTGATTGATCCGAAGTTTATCTGGGTTGGGTATATTATGGTATAATGTACATCGCGTGCATCTCTGTCTATATTCGGATGCAATAGCCTTGGTGGAATTATTCTTTTTCTTGTTTACTTTCAGCCCCTTTAGCCTCTAATTAGAGCAGGGTGATTGATTACATAATACCGTTCTTCCAAAGACGTCAACCTCAATTCGCTATCCGCGTAGACTTTCTACTAATGCGTGGGAGTATATGTACTCTATCAAGTTCAAGCTAATCATTGTCGGATCCGCCATCCTTAGACCACAGAGGAGACTTTTCTTGCTGTATAAATTTGATAAAATGATTGCAATAAAGGGAGGAGAGGGGGGGTGAGAAGAAGTAGAAGAAAGCAAAGCGAAGAAAACTACTACATTTTTAGCTGTCGCGATTAGGTAGCTAAAGTGCTATTTAATAATGAGGGTGACTCTCAATAGCAAGAACCTGTTTAACCCCATACAGTAGTTCAGCACTACTGAGGTGCAGTGGGTTAGAACTTCCAATTCACGACAGTTATGGTTAATGTTGTGCATGGTTGGTGCGCCGAATTAAAAGGGAACGTGGGCGCATGGCCATCAGTGATTGGCCCGGGACCAGCTCTCCAGAGCTCCCCACTCGCCCTCCTCCGACCTCTAACCTGACGTGATTTTTCCCGAGACGAGTCCTTATTGTTCATGCTACCCTTCTGATATTCCATTCTAATTCGTTGCTTGCATTATTGCTCCTGCTACTATAACGACGGCATTGGCTGGGGGTTTTTGGCTTTCTTTCCCTCTTTTCCTCATTCGTCTCCCATCGTTTAACACCTCCTACGCTGTCCGCTGGAATTGAGTGCCCCGCACTGGTCTCTCCTCCAGTGACTGACTCCAGTTGAATGAACAAGTACAGACGGCGTGCAGCTATAACCTGAGAGTTATACTAAGTACCAGCTGGCTACAAGGCGAGCATCCCTCCGTACGAACCACCAATATCCATAGAGACAAGGGCGCCCTGGAGTGGTATTCGTGCTGCTTCTTGTCCTATGTTTTGGCCAGGTCTTGTGGCTAGCTATTGTGTACAAGACAGTATATGCCCATTTACTACAACAAAAAATTAAAGCACTACAACGACTGTTACTTGCTTGTCTACTCCCCTTTCGCCCCACTTCGGGTTACGTCCCTTTTTCACTTGCCCACCCCCTCCCCTACTACATTCTGTTGAAGCAATCGAGAGAGGCAATTGCTGCTACTTTCCTTCTTTTCCCTCCCTCCCTTCCCCTTTCGCCTCTCTGTTACCTTGCCCTATAAACATTGCAATTGGAACATCCTGGGTACCCGCCCCGACTCCCGTCCTTGTCCAACCTTTAGGCCTTCTTCGCCTTAACAGGTGTGAGTTCATCAAGGGACCGGGAGAGCGTCGGCTTCCGCAAAAAAGCTTTCCAAGATGTAAGTGAATATAATCCCCCTGTGAGAGCCGAACTGTGTCACAATACAACCAGTCCTTAGCGATCTACAGTCTGTAACCTACAAAGCTGATCGCTCCGCTCATAGGAAGTTCGGCAAACAAATCCAGCGCAGACAACTTGACCTTCCTGAATATGCCGCAAGCTTCGTAAATTACAAGGCTCTGAAGAAGGTTAGTGCCCGGAGAGGGATCGCAGTGCTTAGGGTTCTGCGGCTAAGGTCTAGATGACAGCTCATAAAACAATTAAGTGCTACGCCGACTATCCCTGCTCAAAGCTCCGGGGGCGCAGCTCAAAATGTGCCCGAAGCACAAGCCGCCCTTCGCGCAAACAAGGAGGTGTTCTTCTTTCGGTTGGTATGGACTCATTAATCGATGTGTTGAGGGGGGTTCATGTTGATTGACAACCTATTCAGGAGAGAGAAATCGAGAAAGTCAACACATTCTACCTACAAAAAGAAGCCGAGGTTTGTTTTTGTATTAGACCCCTTTTGGTTCACAGGGTGTACTTATCTGGTCTCATAGTTCTCTCTGCGATTAAAAACGCTAGTCGATAAGAAAAGGGTCATTCAATCACGAACAGTACCGAGTTCCAAGGCACCAGCTAATTTTGTTGCCTTATTCGAGGGGTTCCAACAATTCGATGGCGATCTGAACAAGTTGCAAGTAAGCATGTCGCTTCCGAACATTTGGGCGCACAGGAAAGTCTAATTATACCATTTTCAACGAAGCAATTCGTTGAGATCAACGAGACTGCTATGTCAAAGATCCTCAAAAAGGTTCGTGGGTACCTTGACTTCCTAGGTTCGGGATGGCTAACATGTTAGTTAGTGGGATAAAACTTCAAAGGTTCGAGTTACTCATGAACATCTACTCCCATCCAGGTTGTTCTTTTCGTCTCACTGACCTCTGATTTAGTCGCGTATGAAGGAATTATATCTCCACCGCGCCGTTGAAGTACAGCCCTGTTTCAATCGGGACGTTTTGCGTGATCTATCAGACCGGGCGACCACCGCTCGGCTGGAACTCGAGGCATGGGCGGAAGGCGAGAACATCCATTTCGACGCTGCTCGTCCGGTAGACCGCGCTGTAACTGTTCAACCTTTTGGAGCCGATGAGGAAGATCTTGACTTGCAAATCCTACAATCAGCCACTGCTGGTAATCTTCAGACATTGCGTGAGTGGACTGCGAAACTGCAATCATCTCCTGATGCTCGTGAACGGGCGACTCGCACCTTCCTTGCCGCTATCAATGAGTTTTCAGACGATGTGTTGGCAGTTCTTCTTGAAAGCGGGTTGGTTGACATCTACGCCGAAGACGACATCAATGAACGTAACTGTTTGCATGAAGCAGCCATCTCGGGCCGAGGGTTCGTTTTCAAGTCCGGCCTTGTGGCAGGTGTCGACATCTCAAGGTCCGATGTTTACGGCAGACTTCCTCTACATTATGCGTGTATACACGGTCGGGTAGAAATGGTGAAAGATCTATTAGCTGCAGGTCCTCACACTGTTGACGCGATGGACCATGACAATTTCACCCCGCTGATTCACAGCATTGTCAAGGGTCAGCTGGCGTGTGCTGAGCAACTTCTTCACAACAATGCTCGCATTGATCCAGCTTCTGAATCAGACCACATTCCACTGAACCTGGCATGCCAGCATGGATCGCTTCCAATTGTGGAGATGCTTCTCGAACGACGTGCACAATTACTCCCAGATGCAGAAGGCCTCTATCCTCAACATATGGTCGCAAGAGCTTCTCAGTCTCCGCAATTGCTGATGATGCTGAAACAACATGGGGCTGATCTGAACCAGAAAGACAAACTGTACCAATGGACGCCGCTGTTTCATGCTGCTAGTGAAGGGTGCGTTGACTGTCTGCGCGCTCTTCTTGAATTGGGTGTTGACGCCGATGTTGTAGACGAGAAGGGCCTCGCTGCAATGTATTATGCAGCGTGGGAAGGTCACTTAGAGTGCATGCTTCTTCTTTGGTCGCATCGTAACAATTCTCACCCACCACAAAAGCCGTTTGATATTCTGAACGGCCTGAGGCTACAAGAAGCAGGTCACTTATCTGGCTCGCATATGGAAGATGCCACGACGACTCTCGAAAGTACTGAAATAGTGGATGGTATACCCGACCTTTCTCTCCCGCCACCAATCATACCTTTGCGGCGTTATGGCCATAACTTTCTGGACAAGAAAGTGTTCATACAAATACTTTTTGATACCGGAAACTCCGGTTCGATTATCTTTGACCAGGCGGGCCGTCACCCTGCGGCTCGATTAACCATTTCCTCGAAACTCTCCGACTTGATTCCACGCACCATCATGCTTCCCATCCAAGAGGATTCACGATTGATCTCATTTCAGGTAGATAACCTGGAGACATTTGCGGTGGATTTTGAGATATTCCCCACTTTCGGCTCGAAAGTGATTGCGAAGACAGTTGCACTTCCGACTGTATTCAGAGCCGAGATCTCTAGTACTGGCTCGTGTTGCCTGCCGTTATTTGATCCTAGGCTACGGTCAATAGGGCAGCTACGCTTTGGGTTTCAAGTGATAAAACCGTACCATGGCGATCCCCTGGAAATCACGCACTTTGCTACCTATTGGAAGGCTACAAGTGCCATCGACTCGGAACACAATGGCCTGGTAACAGGGTCGAGCTTGTCGGGAGATCATGTTCAGCTTTTCGTGCAACTCACCAGAGACAGAATACCTGTGGTCTATCCCTGTTTTACAATCCTGCACCATGGCATTGAATTACCTATTTGTCATCTCACATACTCTCAGTTCCAAGTCATTGGTGTTGAGAAAGGCGTGAATCGCTTGGACTTGTTCCAGCATCTTCAGACGCGTGCTGTTGATGATTTAGCTCAAGCGCACCGCATGCTCGCATCATCATTCCTGTCCCTGAAGGAGGTGCTCCAGCACCTGCCTATTGGTGTCAATGTCAATCTCTCGATACTCTATCCCTCGGCTGCTGAAGAGCAAGCGCTCAATATGGTATCTTTAGCTGATGTAAACAGCTTTGCTGATGCCATTCTCACGGTGGTTTTCGATCATGCCCGTGTGTCACGGGATCAGAACCCCGAGTTTATGCGTTCAGTAGTATTTACCTCGTACAATCCTAATATTTGTGTTGCTCTGAACTGGAAACAACCAAATTGTGAGTCTAAAGGTCCCCCTAAATCCCATTACCTATTTTACTAACTTGCATTTCTAAGATCCTGTTCTTCTTTGTAATGATCTAGGTCAAATTCGTGATTTGACCCGAGGTGTTGGATCACTTCCACACATTGATAGTAGTGGTCGTGCATCGATGTCAATAAAAGAATCGGCAAGGATAGCGCAAAGCAACAATTTCATGGGTTTGATATGCCGGTCCAGTCTATTGGTACGTGTCTCTACCCCTATGTGCTTGCTCCCTACCCTTTTCCCATTCTTGGCACACTATGCATTATGGTCTTCTACTAATACGGAGCTTTTGTGGCTGCTTCAGAACGTTGTACCGGCTCTTGTAGAGACTATTAAGGAACTTGGTCTCGTTCTTGTAGCAGATACGTCCGACGAAGTTGAACCTTCAGGCTATAAAGAAGCTCTAGGAGCAGCGAATGCGATGGGTGTGGCTGAATGGGCATACCGAATGCCTGATGGTGTGAACGGTGCGATGAAAGCCAATGGCATTTTGAGATTTAACGATATGATTGACATGTGAGACATCTTTATATACATATTTTCATTGTCTCATTCAACTCTGGTTTTGTTAACTTAGGTATATATTAAGATCTTTATGGCGGGGAAGATAATGGGTCTCTATTGCATTTTCCAACTGTCCTTTGCATTTTGGTTTGGGTCGGCCGCTGCTTTGCACATTCACGCCCACCTGTTAAGCACCCTTAAGTCATCCTCCTGCTAGTTTTATCGAGGTTTCGTGCAAACTCACACAGAGAAAAAAAGAAAAGAAAACCATCCGTTTTCACCGGAACAATTCCTTGCCTACTCTGTGCTCTTTTTTTTCTGAGATATTTTCTTCTTCTTGTGGGTCATTGCCATTACTTGATGCATCTGTGTTATACGAATACCCATTTGGAAAACATATGATTGGAGATGAACACCAAGGTCATGCAACACGGGAATCTAGATATAACAGCTAATGTACAATTAAACCGCGAAAAGGATCTCTAGTTGACCTTCTCTATGCCACAAATCCCTTACAACCAAAGAAGGATGGCTAGGCATGCCTTTTATGTCCTTGAAAAGAGAGACGCCGAATCACATACCCTTCGGTTTGCCTTTGACAATATCCCAGCCCCATTGCCGTAAGACCTTAACAACTTTGGGAGTTATAGCAGCAGTCAGAGGCACACGGATGAATATAAGACTCTTGTGGATTGCATAGGCGAGAGCAACCTGTGTCCATAGGCCTGCACAGATAGTAGTTAGTGAACACTCCAGACAACGCGCGTACTAGAGAAGTCATGCAAGAATAACATACTCGCCCCTTCATCTAGCTTTTTCTCCACTGTACTCCCGTCCACATTATCCTTTGAAGAATCGGTCGTAGAATTTGTCTCGTCCTTGAATTGCTCCTCTTGCACACTGGGAAGCACAGTACCGACTGCACCCTTAAACGCCTCAATGACTACATGCTCATAATGGCCGACTTTCTCCGCCCCAAGGAAGCGAACGGCGGCAAAACAGAACGGGAAGTCCATTGCGGATAAGAGTAAATACACTCCCAAGGCCGACCAGCCGTACTCCCGTGAAAGCGCCTTTAACCGCTGCGAGAGCGAACTGGATTGCTCCGACTGCGGCGAACTCTTTGACCTGGATGAACTAAAGAGTCGACGGAAGACCGAAGCCTCTTGGGCACGAGAGAAGCTCCGTATATTGCAAGACCGGGGTCTTATTTGACTAGAAAGAAAGCTGTTTTTATCGGCTGAAAGGGTAAAGGCGCGGCGGAATGTATTATAGGAAGCTGGTGACTGGACGAAGTGGACATTTGTCCTGGTGATTCTTGACGGGAGTACATGCGACTCAAGACTGGAAGCTTGGGAAAGCCAGCGTGATATAGTGAGATGCCTCAAAGACATAACTGGTGGGTTAGAAGACACCGAGGTTTCTATTCAGAGGCAAGAGTATGGATGGGTGCTTGCAGGATTCGTATGCTGCTTTTTCTTGCCAAAGCGAGAGAAGGCACCCACGAATTCAAGCGTGCTCTATCTGCAAGTCTATACGGTTGACAAGGAGCTAATAATGCGACGCTAAAATTTGAAAAACGAGGAAGGCGGCGCCAGGACAATTGTAGTGGTGACGTTTCAGCAAGCAAACAGATCGCAGAATTATTCATGTTTCGGCGGTCGGCGTGCCGGTATGTCCGGTACGTGCAGTGTACGGGATGTCTAGTATGGCTGGCATAGTAGTATCACCTTTAGGGCTACATATCACCGAATACCAGGAAATTGGTTGAATGCGGTTGTCAAATTCCACACTATGTACTGTTTAGATTGAATGCTATTTTCCAGCGGTAGAGCATACGCGGACAGACGTGGTCGAGGTGACTCTACACCGTACATATGAGGCACTAATGATGAGTGCTCACCGCCCTGGATACCGTTCTCTCCGCGTAGTAAAAATCTCGGATACGGACGAGTTCATCGGTTTCATTCAAGAAGTGCCCCTTTAGGCAATCTTGCTCCGCCATGGCACCTCGTCTACCAGGTTGGCTATTACAGTCCCCTCTATTTCTTCGGGCTTCCCATTCAATAATTCGCAGCAATGTCACGACCCGGCCGTTCGGCATCAGGTCGTTGAACCCTCCCAACACCTCCCGGTTCAATGTCGGGTCCGATCTCCCAGTGCTCAAGTCGACACCAACAGCAGCCTTAGAACGCAAAGCAAACACGCTGCCCCCCAGAACTGGAGCCATTGCTATCAAGAAAGGGATGACCGCTCTCTACGATACAGAGACAGGGAAGCGAATCGCATGCACCGTCCTTCAGCTGGACCGAGTGGAAGTCATCTCGCATAAGACACGGCAGCAGCATGGTTACTTTGCTGTCCAAGTTGGTTCTGGCTGGAAACACCCTAATAATCTCACCAAATCACTCCTCGGGCACTTCTCTGTTAACGGTATCTCTCCGAAACGGCACATCTTCGAGTTCCGAGTGCGGGACGAAAATGGCCTCCTGCCCGTTGGTCAGGCAATCAATGCAGACTGGTTCCAGGAAGGCCAATATGTCGATGCTCGATCAAACACAAAGGGAAAGGGATTTGCTGGTGTTATGAAAAGACACGGGTTTGGTGGTCAGGACCGAAGCCATGGCGTCAGTTTAACACATCGCTCTCTTGGTTCTGCGGGTCCCAGTCAAGGTGGTGGATCCAGAGTGTATCCTGGGAAGAAGATGGCAGGAAATATGGGTAATGAGCAGAATACGGTACAAAACCTGAAGATTCTCAAAGTTGACTCGCAAAATGGGATTGTTGTTGTCAACGGTAGGTTTTCTTTACTCCTTGGTGCATTGGACTATGCTAATTGAGGCATTCCTCGTCAGGCGCTGTCAGTGGGCCGAAAGGCTGCATCGTCAGGATCCAAGATGCCATCAAGAAACCATGGCCTGAAATCGTATTTCCATCTGAACCAGTTCCATAACCTATTAAATGGTTGCCTTGCTTCTGAGAATGTACTATTACAATATATTGTTTCACAAAGCGGCGTCTGTATATGGTACATAAATGATATCCTTTTATCGTTCTCTCTCTTCCCATTCTTTTCCATCGATGAAACTTCCCTCAGGTTTGTCTCTGCGGCCTCTCTGTACTCTGAAGTACCGTCGCTTCGTACCGGAATAGAATGAAGGAGCCAAAAAGTGCCATGGTCCCGGCGCTTACATGCCTAGGTTAGTGCACGGGGAGCTTCAAGATGTACGAGGATGAAAGTGCTGCACAATACCACGCATATGCAGGGATCCAGCTTCCAGGAAAACTTGACAGTATTTAGTCATGTTGACGAAACGGGTCAGTAGCGTTGTCAAGGAGCTGAACGACCGTGCCATCCTCCGTCTCCAGACTCCATTCCTCCGTACGAAACTGGGCAAAACTGTTAGAAGAGCACTTCCGGACAAAAAAGGGTATAGTGTGTTTGTTTATAACGAACATAGCTCATTCGGTCTGGCCTGATGCTGCGGAACCTCATTGTACCCTGCGACTTTGTTCCTTTGACCCTGAAGGATATGTCGATACGTCCATGTAGCTGATTCATTTCCCCACTAATCCAGGGTATCTTTTGAGCAAAGTAAATCTCATCACCCAAGATTTCGCGAGCACGAGGGGAGGTGCGAAGAGCATAAAGGGTACTGCTGACCACGCTTGAAGAAGACTTCTGGTAGTTGAATATCCCTAGCATCGCAGCTCCGACAGCAATGGCAAATATGGGTAAGGTCCGCATCCACCGTCGGTCCTTGTTTACAGAAGGCAGTTCGCGGTCTGCCCGTCGTTCCAGCAAAGGGCCTGAGTTGGCGTGCGGGGCGGGAATGAGATTGCGACGAAGAAAAGTTCGGCCAGGAGAAAATGGGATTCGCACAACGCTAATGCGCCGCTGTGCAATATTCAGAGCCATTTTAGGGTAAATGCAAGTCTAGATGGCTAGCTAAATGATATGGTACAGAGGCGAGCTTAGTCATATGTCGATAGCATGGGCACGACAATAGTAGATATGTTAGCAACTTGGCAGTTCCTTCCCAGGCAGATGTAGCTTGTGTGGCGGAGAGGAACAACCAAACAAGACAAACTGCGGAGGTAGAGATGACCCAGCAATATATGGATGCAACGTCATCTTCCGCTGTACGAATGACACTTTGTCACTGTGCAACTTAAAGAGATACAACACCACCTGAACTCATGGCAGCTGCACGGCTGCGCAAGGCGTTTCGTTATACTGACAATTTGGGTGATGGCGAGCATGAACGTGAAGAGCTAGACGAGGAGGGTATGTCACGGACATGTCAGACTTAGTACAATTTTCCACTAACAATTCTGCAGAGCAAGAGTTAGTAATAGAACACTTGCGAGCGCAAAATGATAAGCGCGATGCAGAATATACTGTAAATGACTCCCCTCAGAAGTTGTCACTTTGAGCATTGCTAAACGTGAAACTCAAACTCGGTACTATCCATCAATTAGGTTACCTTCGCTGCCATCCCACTATTATCAGTCTCAATATTCATTCCGTCAGTGTTTCAGCAGGACTCGGGTTTACAGGAGCGTTTCCTTTCATTCTTGGGCATTCTTTCATTGATATCCACGGCATACATCATGAAGCACTTCCGCTCGGATCCGAAGGGCAAAGGATCTATGCGAAGTTCAGGTATTCTAACCCACATTCGAAAGTTCCTTCTCCCTATAAATACCGCAATATGTGGCCTGTTACTAGTAGTGTGGCTCTTCTCTTTGGTGGAACCACCTAGCGATAGACAACCAAAAGCATATATTGTGCCCGGAGGTGAGTATTTCCCGTAGCTGCGCCTCTTTGAGTTTGATCGCAGGCGTTCCTTCAGGAAAATGGGATTAACTTTATATCTTGCAGGGATGCTTGCAATCATCATGTTGGCGCGGAAAGTGATGCTCTCTGTTGACCTTAAACATCTTGAGGATCTACGATACGGGTATAAAGGAGTTTAGGGCTTATGACATCGCTACTGACTGCACTAATCATGTATAACCAGCACTCGTTTTTGTCTCTTCTTCATACCTTCCGCCCTCCCTTGCCGCTCTTGTTTGCCTGGTACAATTGTAACTGACTGGATATTCACAAGGCTTTGTTCATTGTCTAAGACCACTGCTTCGTGGATGCTTGAGGTCACGCGTGTCTCACTCTCCTTCAAATGGTATCAGTATTGGATTATCATGCTAAATAGCCCAATGGTTCCAGTTAGTCCCTCCGTCGATAACAAGATAATGGGGAAGAGAGACGGAAGGGGTAAGAATAGATAGATCTTTCCTAATACAAAAATTATCAGACCCATATCAGCATTCCAGGTGTAGTTTCTTGTCGTGTCTGCGGCGCCTCCTGCCCTTCTCAAGCAATTCTGCACATGTCACTGACTGATGGATTCCGGCGGAGTGAGGAAAGATCCATCTAATTTCTCCAGTGCAGGATCCACGGGTATGTCTCTATAGTCCTTAAAGTACCCAGCTGCAGGGGAGGTCAATTGAACACTCTCTGAATATTCATCCACTACCTGGGGGAACTCTAGCTCAATACGGCTATCAACCAAGGCTTTGTTGCGCTTCTCATCTGCCTCTTTCTGGTGTTTTTTCAGTCGACCTACTTCATCGTCACCAGCCTTCTTCAGCCATCGAAGGTTGGACTGACGGAAATCCACCAAACTTTCCACGCTGCGCGGATCTGCTACCTTCCTAGTGTCGTGGCCCAATAAAGTGTACCTTGGTTCGTAAGGATTCATGGTCGGATCTCGACGGCATGCAGCGCAACTGCAAATCTTTTGACATCTAGGACACATCCAGTGATACATCTCCATGGTATCCTGTGGTTGGATATTAAAGGCTCTGAAGAGACTACCATAGCAGTAACTCAAGTTGCAGTATGAGCATGAGGCGAGCTTCCACATAGGTTCAGCACATTTGCAAATATGGCATCGGCCACCTTTTGTGCATGCATCGCTTTTGTGAGTTTTCCTTCGCTTCCGAGTAGGGGTAGCATTCTCCGAACCACTGTTCTTTTCCTCTATTCGCTGACAGACCGGATTTGTGACATCGACCCAGGGGCGACGTTTCATCTGCTCATGGCATATCTCGGCTAGAGTTTTCTTGCCCAGTTGGGCCCTCTTCGCGGGGAGACATAGGTATTTATCACTCTTAGCTTCGGCGAACCTTAGTAATTGCTGCCTCCACTTCTCATGCTTCCCAGTCAGTTCATTCCAACGGAACTGCTCAACCCACTTTAACTTTGATATACAAGCACAGCTTCTGCCCATAGTATAACACTCCATGCAAATGTCGTAGGTGTCATCTCCCTCACCAATGCACCAGGGGCAAGTCAAAAATCTATTGAAAATGTTGCCTCGACAATAGGAGCAAGTAATATTGCTATCGAAAGGAACGTATTCAAAATCCTTCTCTTTCGGTGGATCATGCGAAAAGCTCTCGGAAAGCAGGATCTCGGTATAAAGTTCATATAAAAGCTCGAAATCCTCTAGCAGCAACTGCACCCGAAGGCCCCAAGCGCCGCTGTCGCCCACTTCACAAAGAAGATCAGAATAGTGGTCGAGTGAGTAAAAGACAATGGCCTTGTTTTTGTACTGCTCGTCGCGACATACCATTCTAGCATGTGGGAGAGCTTCAAACAAGGCCAATTCTAATGTTTTTGCAATAGTTCGATTCCATGCTACTTTCATCGTTCTCGTTCCCCGGTTCCACACCTGATGTGCGGCTAGTGGAGGAACCAAGAGAAAATCCCCCGGTCTTTGTTCGACAACATAAGTCTTGAACGGGGCCGCTTTCCATGCATTAATCTGGGCGAAGTGATCCTCGATATCAATATCATGCCCCAGCGTAGACATCCAGTACTCAGCTACGACGTGACGATCTTTGCTTTCAGTCATGAACCAAATGGAAGACCCTGGCTTGGTTGCTTGCCCGTATTCAACAGAACCATCTGAGGCTTCAACCATGATGTTTTGTCCAAGGCTGGCGCACATCTCCTGGTGGGCTGGCGTGTAGGTCCCTTCGTGACCAATATAGCACATCAAGTTTTCAGCACGCATGAAGGGCGGAAGACAACTCATGAGGTCCCCGGCTTTAGCAATAGACCTCCCTGAAGCTGATCGTGCTAATAGTTCGTCATTTGACGATGATGTCTTCGCTCCGGGGCCTTCAAACATCTCTGGTGACTTGTTTAAATAGAACAACGGAGGAGGGATAAGCTGTTTGAGGTGGTCATGCCATTGTTGGGGGCAGTCGATATCTTTAAGATAAATCCTTTGACGATTTGGTTCTTTGTAGTTATGAGGAGTCCATTGATTCGTAAGGATATGCATATTCTTTAAATAATGCCCAATAGTAAGTGGAAGGTCGGTTTGTGTCGTGAGATTCCGAGCAAATTCCGCTTCATAAAAATCACGGTCAGACAAAAGGCTGCGCGCGCGGACTGAAAGTGTTACTCACTCTTCATTGAATAGTGACTCCTCAGCCATTTCTCAGAGAATATAGAACTATCAAGCCTCTGGTTAAACCCTTCGACAACCAGAGGCTTTCCACCCAAAACCACATGAAGCCAAACAAGTTTCTCGAAGTTCTCCAGGCCATTCGCATCAATTGCATCGCAGTGTATCCTAGCTACATATTCGAAATTTGGCGTCGAGTCTACTAAATGCGCAATATCCAGGTCTGGAGAAATGGGCTCAAAGGCCGCCCGTGGCCGTTGAGCAGGCATCCTAGTAACTACTGAGAAAATCAAAAGTTGGAACAATGAAGTAGCAAGAGGTTTGGCGCCTCTGCATGTGGTACCCAGTAAAAATCACAGTAAATCGCTATAAGGTCTGGCCGTAACGCATTTTCTAAGATTGGAAAGCCTTGAATCGTTCAAGTCAACACAATGTGGGCTCTCGTGCAGTGATCGGAGCAGCAAAGCGGAGCAACAGCAGAGGCTAACTGGCAATCGTCTTCCGCATCGTAGTTCAAAGAAATATTTGCCATATCAAACTCCACGAATGATTGGAGGCGCAGAAGTTGAGGACCATGACAGAACAATGTGATAGATAGTTGATTGGAAGACGGAATAGAAAGCAAGATTTGAAGCAAATGGTTCAACTTTCCCGCGGTCGTGGTACACAAGAACTTCTGGCCTGGTAGGTACCCGCCGCGCCTTCCTGCATTCGGTTAGGTTTGAACATTACCTTATTACTGTGGATCTTCCATTATTGAAAAGAAAAGATCCTGGATCCTAATGACTACATAGAAGGCTTATATTACAAAAGTCGCACACAACTCTTGAAAAGACATTGAAACCCTATACAGCTAAAGGGCCATTGGCTTACAGGCTAACATCTGTGAGGGCGTTCCTGCACTAGCCATCAAAGCGATTGCAGCTCAGCATTCTGACTCTGCTTACTTCGCTCACCAAGATGAACTTCAATTGGCCTACCCACTAAAGCATCGAAGAAAAGTTTTTGGTACTTCGCTGCAGGTGATTTCTAGATACCGCCTGATAGCCTTGAAGAATGGGCTTTACTACTCGTGTGGCCATGTATTGGAGTATGCAATCACGCAGTTGCTTGGAATCAAGAGCAATTCGTCCCAACCGGCGTGAAATGGCGCACCTTCGATATAGTCTCTCCCCTCGCTTTATTTCGGGATGTTATACTAGGCAGAGATCTACCCTTTTTGTTACACCCAGGCCCACAACACGCGCAGGATTGGCATTAAGAAGGTTCAATTTGCACCTACCATACTCATCCCCATCAACTACGAAGTCACCCCACACAGCAGAACCGACCTCAGTAACTCGTTACTCTCCACCAAAGACAGGACTTGTTGCCTCTCTTCCTCAGTCTTGGATACCGTATGCCGAACTGATACGCCTTGACAAACCTACTGGCACATACTATCTTTTCTTCCCATGCGCATTCTCGACACTTCTCGCGGCACCTATGACATCGTCAACCCCTTTCCAAGTCCTTGGGACGATGGGACTGTTTTTAGCGGGAGCTTTGGTCATGCGAGGCGCCGGTTGTACAATCAATGATTTGTGGGATAGAAATCTGGATCCACATGTCGAACGCACCAAGTTCCGGCCAATCGCTAGAAGGGCAGTATCCCCGCGCAAAGCTGTAGTGTTCACTGGGATGCAGTTGCTGGCGGGATTGGGCATTCTTCTCCAATTCCCAACGCTGTGTCTTTGGTACGGGATACCTAGTCTGCTTCTTGTGACGACTTACCCTCTCGCAAAGCGCATCACGTACTACCCGCAAGCCGTTCTGGGCCTAACATTTTCATGGGGTGCGATGATGGGGTTTCCTGCGTTAGGCATAGATCTTCTCAGCAACCATTCTGCCTTGGAGTCAGCAGCAGCACTCTATTCTAGCTGTGTTGCTTGGACAATCCTGTACGATATGATCTACGCCCATATGGACATAAAGGATGATGTAGCGGCAGGTATCAAGTCCATCGCTCTTCGTCATGAACACAATACAAAAACCGTTCTTTCTGGTCTAGCAGTTGTCCAAGTAGCGTTGCTTGCTGCAGCGGGCGTGTCGGCTGGCGCTGGCCCCGTCTTCTTTATTGGCAGCTGTGGCAGCGCGGTTCTTTCTCTTGGAATCATGATATGGAAAGTTCAGCTGAAAAATGTCCAGAACTGCTGGTGGTGGTTCAAGAATGGTTGTTTGCTCACTGGAGGTGGCATTACCTTGGGGATGTTCTTTGACTATATAGCGCGTGCGACTGGTTTGGACGGGAAGAATACAAGATCACCACAAGTGATCACAGACGTAACTTCCGAATCCAATGGAGAACTCAACTGATCGGTCAATAATGTAGCATTATATCATCGTGTTTAGAATGTCTAGGATCTTGATCTCATTGCCGCAAGGGGAAAAAATCTCGAATTAAGTTTGTATTGACATTCGGTGTTAGTATATTGCTTGCATCACTTAATTGTCGGTCCCACGGCATACTTCGTGAGTCTCCAATAACCTAGTAATCGAGTCTTGCAGTATCCCTAAAGTGAAGAGACTCCTTGCAGTGAACGGTCTACCACCTAGCCATGATATCATTTCTATCACCATCGAAATTAGATTTACCCTATGGACTTAGCCATCGTGAGAGGGCTAGACAGCCGCAGGCTCGGGCAGGGTACCACTACCGTAGACCATTAGCTGCCCGGACTAAATTGCGCTAGGCACTCCAAGAGTACATAGTATCACCGAAAGTGAACCAGAGATAGACTGCAGGGTACTTTCTGGTACCTGGAACTGGTTGCTGACAAAAGCGGAATACTCTAACTGGGCGGTGACGTTGACCGCATTATTGGCTGCTGCTTAGTGAGCCACGTCTTTACGTGTAGTATGACGGATACTGCCCGGCATTTGTAATTTCACTAGTAGACCAAGTCAGTATCTGCTGTGCTAGTGCCTCCAACAATGTTCTCAAGAGTGGCTTTCTCGTCGGTAAGTTCAACCCATGTTTTATGTTTTACTCATTGAATATTACGCTCAGTTGATTACCCTTGACCTTTCATAAGCTCACGCAGACTAAAACAGGCATTCCGACCGCTTTCGCGGCCACAGTCGCTGCCGCTACGACCCTATGGTTTTCAGTTACCATCTGCCCTTTACGCTCGACTACTCTCATCTGAGACGAAATCGGCCATTGATAAAGCCATTGCATCTGCCCCGGTTGTCCTTTTCATGAAGGGTACCCCCGAGACTCCTCAGTGTGGCTTCTCGCGAGCAAGTATCCAGATCTTGGGCTTGCAAGGGGTGGATCCCAAGAAGTTTGTCGCATTCAACGTGCTGGAGGATGCTGAATTGCGTCAGGGTATGTCCTGACATTGAAATTAGCAGGGCGGTTGACGCTTCAATTGAGTTCACGTCCATTAACCAGTGTTTCTTTTTAGGTATCAAAGAATACTCCGACTGGCCAACCATCCCACAGTTATACTTGGATAAGGAGTTTGTTGGTGGCTGTGATATTCTAATGTCTATGCATCAGAATGGGGAACTTGCAAAATTGCTTGAAGACAAGAATGTTCTGGTGGCGGCTGACTAACTCGGAGCATAGATGCTCAGGTCAAAAAAATAAAGAGAGAGAGAGAGAGACTGTGTGTACTAGATTTGTTTATGCAAAGCAGTACGATAGCTTGTGAGCGTCAACTGTTCCATCAGCCTTGTCACTTTATCTGCGTTAAATCCAGCTAGAGCTGAAGATATACTGTCCAACAAAGCACGAGTAATATAAGTCAAGCCTCTTCCCTTACAGGTTCAGTCTCTATTATGTGAATCAAGGCATACAAATCAGTCAACAAGTGTTAGCAATGCTTACATCCAGCTCGTCCCGTAGTGTGGACCAGAGTCGCTTGCCTAATTTATTGAGTCTTCCTTAGCCTTCGTCAGCTCTTCAATGACACCCTTCTGCAACTTCGCCCGCTGTCTCTCTTCATAAGCTTCACGGCTTTTTAGGATCCTCCCAACTATTTCGCCAGCATTCACATGCTGGAAATCATGGCTACCTGTTTCTCTGAAAATGCTCATTCTTTTGGGGGCAGTGTAGGGATCATATGTAAGTGGAATAAATGTGGTGGGTCCATGATAAACAGCATCCGGGACACCTAGGGGCATGGCTCTTAGGTAGGGCTCACTTGGTGAAAAAGGAGCGGAGAATATAACGGCATGGATATACTAAAGGCAGTCAATAAGACGACAGGGATGGTCACCAGCATTGGCAGAGGGTAGCATGGCTTACACGGCACTGAAGAACACAAAGTCCGCGCTCAAATATGTTCATAATAGGGTAATTGAAGCCCTTCCAATGATTGATTACACCATCGTCGTGGATGCCCGCAACGACATAAGCAGGGCCGTAATCTTCTCCATATTCCCTGAGTCTTCTCTCTCTCACTTCAGGGTCGTACCAGCCACGCTGACGACCTTCCATTTCCTCGTGTGCCAAAACCTGTCTAAGAAATTCAATATGTCCAGAAGAGAATAGATCAAAGCCTCCGTCGACGTAAACAATTCGCTGTCCTGGTCTGGACGGCTTCCCACCTGAAATTGTCTCGAATAATCCAGGCTCTTCCATAGTATTGTCAAGCTTGGCAGAACTCGAGCCAGTCCAGATCCATACAGGAGAACCAGGCTGCAAACCAGTCTCATCAGTGGCATAATCTCGAATTCTTTGCATAAGGTTAGCGGCAGCCAACTGCCGTTCCTCTTGATTCCCAGATCCTTCCTCGCCGGCAAGTGTGCCTTTCACATTTTTGACAAAATGCCCCTTTGTGCATAAGAGCATACGACCGACTAAGTCAGTAGTGGAGATTCCAGGGGTCCTTTTGACCACACGAAATCGCCCTGCAGCCTTCACAAATCGATAGCAATCGTCGCCGTTGCTATCAGATGTAATATCATCCCCATGGACAACATATTTGCAGCCATAATGAGACACCCATGGTAATTGTGTCACATATGGAGCATGGGGAACACAGCAAGTTACCCACCGACATGCTTCAACAGCAGATACACTGAATTTACAAGGAATCAGGGTCAGCAAGCCAGGCCGCGAACGAGATGGGAAGCTAAGCTACTCACCGCTCAGTCAAAGTCATCACAGTTGGGCCTTTGTTCTTGAGTATCGCCTTATCGGAATGCACACCAACGTAGAGTTCCTTTCCCAGTCTACGTGCCTGAAGCATGGCACCCGCGTGCCCTTCAATTTTGTCTTAAATTAGAATCCAGTATCAGACCTGTAAGAAGATTTCGCTTCTCACCGTGATGACTGAAGTCAAAGCATCCATCCACCCATATACGGTCTTCGTCAATCGGTACATCATATTGAGGGTCAACTGGCCATTGCCCTGGCAGGGGGACAGGATCTTCGTTGGAAGAACTCATTTATTTCTTTTTCTAGTGCGGGGTACCAGAAAGACGAGAGAAACACTTGCTGTCAGCAATTGATGATTAGCATGATGATTATAATTTTATTATAATTGTCCTCCTTCCATTTCTTGAGAATGCCCTTACACCAGGAGGAATGCAGAATATGTAGATAAGTGGGGTGAATACAATGTCAGTTCAGCGCTGGTAATAGACCCAAGGGGGAACTATCAACCATACGGAGTAAAGTGATGAACAAGGGGGAGGGGCTGAGATTGGAGTGCTCATAGGAAGGCCCAAGTGCCATGCGGCTGCGGAGAATGTCCGTAATACTAGTAATAATAAGCAGGAACATAATTGGTAACTACGTAACATGTGTGCTCTTTTGTAAATACCCACTAGGAGTGATTGATGTCACGCGTACGATACCTAGCTCACTACTCTATTATACTCTACAAAAACAGAGTGTACATATATCTATACCAATTAATCCCAATTGATCGCTGGCTATATGTCTGATAATAAAATGATTCAAGTAGTTTAATCTTCACCAGTTTGTTCCACCGGCCACGAACCAGGGAGTTAGTTGGTTAAATAGTGGAGCATAGTAATCTTATCGGGTGCAATTAAATCACATTTATCGATGAAAGTCTTGGTACACTCTACGGGAGGTTATCACTCCAACTTTCTATCCCTGGAGGTCAGCAAACTACTAAGCCTGCTTTGTCCGCCAACAGAGGGCAGACATCTGCCTGCATTGATCTTCCCCCTTCTGTCTTTATTAATCCTTCGGTTGAAACATGTCGAATATGATCTCGTCCACCTTTGCTCCAACCTTGACTCGTAGAGACACCGGCAAGTCGAGCATAGGCCACGAGACCACAGTTGGTTCTCTTCCTCCACCGCTAACCAGTGGAGGGGGGTCATTCGGGCCACAGAGCGCTGCAGCCATCTATCAGCATATTCATGATATGGCTACGAAGCGAATATCAACTTTGGATTACTTGAGAAAAGCGTCAGTCCATTATGAACCCGAGAGAAACGTAAACCAGGCACGAATCGCTGACGGCATTTCAGACACGAAGGCCGCATTTACTGGTTCAATACTGTACACTTTTCTCGGGCTGATATCGGCCGAATTCCTTACTTCGAAGCCCGCAAGCTTTCTCGCCGTGCGATAAATTACCTTCTCTTGGGCTTATCACTTCCGCCAATTCTAGACGTCAGCTCGACTCCTGTGGAATATCTGCGGGCACTCAATGCACTTTTGATTGAATTCGAAGCATTTCAGCAAGTGCACCCTCCTGATGGAAGCTCCTCATCAACACTTGCTAGGGCACGGATACCGCAGATGTTAAAGAGAGCGGCGCATGCGGGAACCAAAACTAGAAGAGCTAGTTCTGCCACCGAGATTGGTCTACCCATGCAGTCTAGCGACCCATCTGAACTAAAGGTTATGACAGGTAATTTAACCTCGTCTGCTTCAGCAGCAGCCGCTGCCATCTCTTTTCCTCACACTGAAGCGTCGGAGCTCCTCCCTGGCGAGGAGTATTCCTATCTCCTGACGCCATCCTTACCGTTTGAACCAGATTATTTTGAAACGTTCGTAACTTTGTGCGACGTGCTGATAGACTGCTATACTCGACTTATATCTTTGGTTCCGACTCCTTCCGTTTGTACTGTTGCTCTGGGTGAGATGTTCTCCAAGGCCGATGCTAAGCTTCGAAAGATCATGGTAGCAGGGGTTGTACGGGAATTTGAGGATGCGAGCCGGATGAATGCAAAGAATGAAGTCTCGGGTGTAAGCCGCGTTGTCCTCGGGGGTCTTCTAGGTTAATTACGGGCACGTCTCAAACACTTAAACGATATGATTTATAAATTAGCGCTCCTACCTAATACTACCCTGCGGCGGCTTCATTCTGTTGCTTTCAGCCACCTTCAGTAACGGTAAAAGAGAGGTATCACAATCAATTGCCACTCTTCAAGTAATCATGTAATATATACGTTTCACGATCCCAGAGCAGTTCAAACCAATAAAGAAACTTTTGAGGGACGTATGTCTCGTGAGAAACAGTGCGTTATAACCATACAGTCAATCATCGCTAGTCAAACACTTGATAAGGATTGAACAAAGTCAAGTCATGCTCACCAACAAGGGAAAAGAGAGAAACCATTAGGAACAGAAAACGACTAGGAACGCCAACTTGCACCCTGCGCTTGGAAACAACCAGAACTGACGCCGCTATATGCAAATGCCCGATTTTATGGTGCTGAATTCCAGTCTTGCACGGATATAGAACACTGGACAAGTCATGACTGAAGTCTATCGTTCTCACGCTCGCGTTGTTCACCGAATACCCGTCGACTCATCTCAAGCACGGCCTCAAACCCTTCTCGACCCCTTTTAGCGTTTTGACTGAATCTCTCCACACTTGCCTCTTCTACCTTGTTCTTGATCTTTTGCCACCCGCCGCAGAGAGCAGTGATCTTGGCTTCCTGGTTGAAATTCGTGGTACAAGCCGGCTTCGCTGAGGATGGTTGATAGGTGACAGTCTCTTGGACATTCAAAACATTGGACCATGTGAGGTTGGTCGAGCACATTGTAACTTTCTTCGATTTTGGGTCAACGTAGGAGACCTCGTAAACATGCGAGGTAGCGCTTCCTCCGAAAAGAGAAAGAACCCATTGCGGCACGGATTGATCACATGTAATAAGACGCTCTGTGCGCAACTGCAATTATACGGAAGTTAGTTACCCTACCGTACTTTTTGGTTGCAGTGATTAAGCAGGACAAGCACATACGATACCAGTTTCTGAGTCAATAGTCCGGGATAACGTGTCTACCGCCACAACATGTGTGGACTTGTCATTCCACGGGCAGTACTTGCGCCAGTTCGCCGTTGATACCTCCTCCCAAGAGTAATCGAAAGTACAAGTAGAGGAGAAGACCTTCATTTCGATCGATGAGGTTGATGTAAGATTTCCGCTGCTGCTTCTGAACTGGGCCGGGGAGGGCTAGTATTATTGTGAATGGATGAAACGGCGATATAGAAAGCGCAGGAAATCGATGGACAGTAATGACAATGAATGACTGATACCAAGCCTCTTTGGCAACGACACAGGGTAAGAGCAAGGGCTAAGAGAGTGTGACAGCAAAGGAATTATAATGGAGTAAAAGACTACGCAGGCCAAAAAAGGAAGTGAAAATCTGATTCTACAAGATGACGAATGAACCAGCTTGAAGAACAGGCTATCCAGTCTGGAAGATGAAAGTAAGTGGCGATCGCAACTCTCCAGTGAGCAATGACAAAATGGGATAGCCTTTTTTCTTTTTCTTTTTTTTTTTCTTCCTTCTTGCCATGGATCGGGAGTTCTCGGCAGAAAACCCACATCGGCGGTAATACGACAAACTTCTTCAAAAACTATGGGGTAAGACAGTGAACAATGAACTACGTACTATGCACTAATTACCTACCTACCCACTTCATACTGATCAAGAAGATGATTAGTATTCAATGACAACAGATAACTCCACAGCTGATATGTTTATGCATAATGTATTAAACTTGCTCCAGCAGTATAAGTCATATTTGGTTTCGTCCACCATATTAAGCACATATTGATTACATTACCGGTAGATGCTGCTCTGTATTATTGGGCTCCCATTGTAGCAAATACAGCTGTCAATCCTTTTAGTGTGACTTTGCTGTCCTAAATGCTGATAGGAGACCAGGTTAACTGTGAAAACACCTGCAGTAGGTAATTTGCGGAGAGTGCGTACAGTCACCGGCTCCCGACCACGTTGGATATTAAACATATGCGACACTGTCTTATTCCTTTCCCACACGACCATTACTCAACGGTAAACATCACGAAATATGGTTGAGCTTCGAAAGCGCAAAGCGCCAACTCAATTGCCTGTGGCAGAGAAAAGGACCAGAAAAGGCCAACGGTCAACCACTGTACCAGAAGGTGTGCCCCAGGAGAACGAATCGTCCACGGTCTCGGGAGGGTTCCTCGAAGTCGGCAACAAAATCATTTTGGATGGATTTGGTGGAGAGATTGAAACAAATGATGGCATAAAGACAACACTCTATAAGTTGGTTAATGAGAGCAAATCAGGTGTTGTGCTCTTTACATACCCTAGAGCCTCCACCCCCGGCTGTAAGTCAAACGATCGTTTGGTTGTAATCACGTTTATATCATGTAAATTAATTTTCTATTTCTTCCTCTTCCGCGTTTTCATGCTCCCGTCTCTCCTTCATTCGCTCTCTCATCCTAGTCCTTGTTATGGTTGTTATAGTCTCGTTATTTTGACCCCTCCTCTAGAAAACAAGGCTTATATTCTTCTAGGTACAAAGCAGGCCTGCATGTTTCGCGACAACTATGACTATTTGACTTCGACTGGCTTCTCCATCTATGGACTGTCTGCGGATTCGCCAAGAGCAAACACCACCTTCAAAGCCAAACAGAGTTTACCCTATCCTCTTCTCTGCGATACTGCATCTTCACTGATTGCGGCTCTGGGGTTCAAAAAGGCACCTAAAGGAACAACTAGGGGCATTTTCGCTGTAGATAAGGAAGGTACTGTTCTGCTGCTGCAGCCTGGTGGCCCGGATGCCACGGTGGAGGCTATGCGGCAATTGATTGCAAGGAAATCTAGTAGTAGCAGTTCAGAATCGGGTATCTGACAGCTTCAGTCACCAGTCAAAGCAACCAGAAGGACAGCAACCATAGGCGAACCCAGAATTAACCGCACCTACGCAAGTAGGACTACTTGTGATTTTTGTTTCCTTCGAAGTGACTCTCTACCAAATGACCACAGTTACGACTGAGTCTATATCATTCTGTTCTAGAGACAATGTATGTAAAATTGTGTGTTTGTCAAGAACTCCGGAGTACTATACTCCTCAATGTTAGCCCGTTTAGAAATGCTTGACGAGCCGCCCAAATAACCCAATTAGCGGTATCAATCACTCTTACAATGCCTCTTTCTTTTACTCTTTTCTAAGTTTAGTCATTTCTAAGCAATGTTCCCTGAACTTTGTTCTCATGATCATTGTTTGATTTACATCTATAGTACTCTCCGTATTCACGTTATACTCAGCAATAGCCCTCGCGCCATTGGCTCAGCCGTACTTCAACAGTTGGCGGAAATACAGTTGTTCCGTTCACGGCGACGTTTCTAGCCCGACAGCTTGATTTCACCACAGGACGACAATTGACTCAATTCATCCAGATTCTATTTCTATCTTGGAAAAGGTATAAAGCAGCAAAACAGCAATGTCCTGTTTCTTTTCCCCCTATCCTACCTCATTGATTACCTATTCTGAGAAGTTCTTCAAACTAATTCATTTAGCACAGAGTGCATTTTATTATGGCTCGCGAGATTCTCAAGGCGGCAAAGTCCGCATCGAATGTCATCGCTGTTCATAAGGTAAAGAGCTCTAATATACATTCCAGATCGGGGTATTATCTAAAGTTCCATTCCCGCCAGAAATACACACTTCAATCCACCGGCATCTGGGAGCGTGTTCGCCGCTTTCTTTCGATTGATCCCAATCGCTCAACAGGTGTTCCATTGAACGCCCAATATCGTCTACCGACCCCCGGAGCTCTCCCTCCTCTTTCCTATGACGATCCGGTTACCGTTCCGGCTGGTGATATTGCCGACAACCCTTATTGGAAGCGTGATATTCGGAGGAGTTACCCTAAGCTTAGCACTGTGAGCCAAGCAGATTCTGTCGGTCTTCTCACCGTAGGCAGCCAGGCAGCACCAAAGGATGATATTCTACAGATTGGTGAAGCAGGAGAAAAGCAACTTATCTCTATCAAGCAGCAGGGAGAAGAACGCGGTCTGGCTGGCCTTTTTGAGAAGGATAAGAAGGGCATTCAGGGTGTCTTAAAGGCCAATGGTTTGCCGCCGAAGCCTTGCAATATGAACCCGTCAGGTTCCAAGTATCAGCTTGATCATGACCATGGCTACCCCAATGCGTACGTTGACCTGTTTCCTCGTAATGTGTCCTAAACTAATCACCTGGAAAAGATATCCCTGCCGCACATTTGTTTGATGATGCATTCGAGTTAGAGATTGAATATATCGCATTCTTCTTTACCTTCCACACTCCATCCCACTTACTGCTATTCAATTTCATCATATTATTATAATATTTTTTATTTTTTATTTTTTATTTTTTATTTTTATCTCACAACGTACTTGGGGCGGAAAAATTTATATGAGACTCCGTAAGCAGGAAACGCTAATGGTCCGCGCTTCTGAGAGTATTTGTTTCTATTTTTCTGGGCGTCGGATATATGTATATTTGCATAATATTAGGAGGCAACGAACTGCTAGGTGGAGGGGATACAGGAAACTATTAGTTACTTAGTAGCCAGACTAAGAAGTGTAATTTCGCAGTACCAGGTACCTCAAGATTACTTCGTCCCGGTCTTTAGAATATCTTAGATTCTTCAAGCTATGGATCCCATTGCAATCTTTTCATCGTCCTTTGTAGTTTGAAATTACTTGGTTCCATGTACCTTTTCTTCCACATTACAGCATGAGCACCAGAACATGTACTGAGCACGCCTATGAACCGTGTCCACAAAGTTGGATAGCCTCTCAAGCAAATATCATATTCAAAGCATAACAGAGGTATACTTAATCGAAAGGATTCGTACGCGTACCCCACCAAGTAAGGAATAAACTAAGCCCGACTGTCTCGAAGACTCGGCTCACTGCACCTACAGCAACTGTATCCAGAGGCCGCTTCTCGGTAAAAATTTGGCTGATGAACTATCAACTGATGTCAGCACAGCAATCCTTCTTTGTGAACCAAGACTATAATTAACACATACACTTGGTGCAGAGCTAGCCATGAAAATCAGACTTCCCAGATACGCCGCGCCCTTGTAACTCAGCGTCCCGGTTGCGTTAATCAGAGCAGCCACTCCATAAGTTTGCATGGCACTACCGACCAAAGAGCTTCCCCAGGCTGCGGCAGCCCCGGCAGCCTCTTTGGACTTGATGAATTCCTCTTTCGTGTTGGCTGCCTGCGCACGATGGTAAGTGTCACCGAAGACAGGAGCCAGTATTCCCAAGGACGCGGTGTGTGTGAAAAACGTGCCCAGAGCAATAGCAGAGGGCTTCACCGGAGGTAAATCTAGTGATTGTCGGTTAGCATTCAACAGTAGAGAATAAGAGACGATGGTCATCAATACTCACAGTGAAGAGTCGTCATGGTGTCAAAGTGCGAGTAGGAGCCTAGTCTACAGTCGAAATCAAATAAAGGTCTGATTGATGTTGGAGGCGATCTGAGCTGATAGTAAAACTCAATCAAATCTGAGTGTTCTTTTGAACAAGTTGGTTTGTGGAACAGGACGGGCCTTTTCTAAAGCTCAGGAAACAGGTCACATGTTGTTGCCGTCACTTAGTGCAAGGGAAAGACAAGGCGTTAGGTGACGTCGTCATGATCCAAGGACATAGGAAGAACTTGGATTCAATGGCTCATAGTTTGGCGGGCCAATGACCCGACGATGCTGAATCGGCGGGTACTACTAGTTACTACCACTAGTAGTACTTTAGGGTAAGTAAATACTACTACAGTTGTGTTAAAGTGGGGGAGGGGCTAACACCATGACGTCAGCCGACAGATTAGTAGTTCTAGAACGCTTTCAAAATTCAAAGTGACCTAAGCTTGGGCTATTTTGAACAAGATACACTAAGGTGAGAGTTCCATTGCTGGATATTCCTTTGACTATGTGACTGTATTATAAAATAATGCTTTTTATTGAATTGGTTAGAATACATCCTGTCAATATTGGCATTTGGTTTCAGGCTATGTAAAGTACAGTAGGAGGTCTAGGCTGACGGAAGTGGAGATGCTCACTCACCTATAACCTATTAGACACAGACATGGAATACTTCCATAGATACTCTGTATGTTTCTTGAATTCAAAGAACCTGTCAATTATTAATAATCATGAACTATTTAACGTAACCCACAAACAAGCAGGCTATATAATCAAGCGGGCCACCACACCGCTATACTAAAATTAAAATTAATTAAAATATTATTAATTTATATTTATATAGAAAAATAAGTAATTTTATTAATTTAGATAGTTTATAATTTTATAGTTCTATATATTATATCTAGAATATCTAGAAAATACATATCTAGATTCTAATTTAATATACTAAGTTCTATCTATTTAAATAGCTTTATCTATCTAAGCTCTATACTTTATATAGATTTAGATATTAAATATTAATATATTTTTTTAAAACTAATCTATTTAATAGAGTATTTTTACTTTTTAAATTACTTTTTATATAAAGTTTTATATTATTTATAGCTTATTTAGCGCCTTTAATTATTTAATTTAAATAGATATTAATAGATAAATTAGAACTGTAAAACTAATTTTTAAATAATTTTTTAAATATAAATTCTAATTTTTTTAATTATTTAACTATATAAGACGTTTTAGACACTAAACTATCTTAACTATTTAATTTACTATTTAAAAATATAGATATATTAAACTAAACTATTAACTAAAATAAAATAGATTTAGAATTTAAAGAAACTAGACTAATAGCTTTAAAAATATTATAAATATTATTTCTAGTAAATATCTATATATAAATTTTAGAATAAATATAAGTACTCTACTAGTGTATTACTATCTATTAGCAGTAGATCTACAGTATATGATTAGTTAATAGACTTTAGAAATATAGTATTAAAAGATTTAAAATTATTTCGAATTATATAGTAATTTTTATATCTAGTATAATAAAATAAATTATTTAAAAATTAAAATTCTCTATATAATTTTAATATAAATATATTTATATATTATATAAATTAGCAGTCCTCTAGTAGCTTGCTTACGCGGGATCTAGTTGTCTAAGACAACCACTATTACAATAAATATTTAAAAAATTAAATTTATTAATATAATAAAATTTATAATATATTTTAGATTTAATAAGACTATTATATATATATATTAAAGATAAAAAAATAATAATATTAAATAATTAAAATCTATAAAAAATATATATAGATATATAGATTAATATAATATTATTTTTTAAATATATTTAATTAAATTAAAATATTAGATAACTATTATAATTTTTAAAGTAAATAATTAATATTATTTAGTAGATTAGTCTATAGTAATTAATATAAAATAATTCTATAATTAATATAGATTTATTTTATTATTTATTTAATTATTAGAATTAATCTTAATTCTTTATTTAAATAAAATTTTTTAATTGTTATACTAAATTTTTATATATATTTTATTTTTAAATATAATATAAAGAAATAAAGTCTATTTATTAAAATTAATATATTCTATAGAAATAATCTATTTTTAGTTATTTAGCTATAATAAAAATAACTTATTTAATATATTAGATCTAGTAATTATTTTAGTAGTAGTAATTAAATCTATTATAAATCTAGTTTTATTAAAATTATAGATATTAAATAAAACTATACTATATTTTTAAATAGTTTTATTTATTTATTAAAATTAGATATTTAAAATCTTTAAATCTTTTATTTTAATATATTAATAGTTATAATAGTATATAAAGTAGATTTTAAGCTTAGATATATATTTAATAAAGTTAAATATTTAATTTATTTTTATAGTAATAGAGAAAGATATAATATTATATTTTAAAAATAGACTATTAACTATTTTTTCTATATATATAGATTAAAAAGATATTTTATATAGATTTAATAATAGAATCTATTTTTTAAGTAATTTTTTTTATTAATAGTTAATTTATAATTATTTATATATAAATCTAATTAAAATATATATTTTACTAGATATTTTTATAATATTATATAAGATATATTAAAAATACGCGCAGCTTTATAAATATTATTAATATTATTATTTTTAATAGTTAATATAGCTAATAAAATTCTTTTCTTTTATTCTATCTTTTTTTTTAATAATTTAGATATTTTTGGTGGTATGGCTAGTAATTAAATAGTTTTAAAAAAAATAGACGCGTAGAAATAACGCGTGGTGGCCCGCTTGATTGTGTAGCCCGCTTGTTTGTGGGTTACGTTAGTTACTTTAGTTAGTTATACTTGCTTAAAGTGGATGAGAGACAATACCCCTCTAACTGGTACTAGGTAGAATGATTTATACAATACCAATACCACTAGTGAAAACTAGTAAAAATTGAATTACTATGCAGTTGCTATACTTACTACTACTATCCATTAATCTATAAACTATCTAATTAGAGCTAGGTGTAACGGCGGGAAGCTATATAGGTCTGACCAGGGCATTCTGAATCGTTGATTCAGAATTATTTGACCTTTTGGCCTTGTGGAATATCGGGCCCTGGCGATATCTCTTACACTAGGCTAATCACCAACAATCATACCAAGGTAGTATAAATAATTATATCTTTTAAGAATTATATTCACTATACTCTGTAATTGTTAGATATAGTATTATTATTCTGGACATCTAGATATGCTATGTACATACAGACTACAGTAGTACTTTGCACTGCAAGGTAGTTTACTGTTACAGACCCTTGTCTAGCGCACCTTATCGAAGGCGGACACACAAGGCAGAATAACGATAGGATGACGATGGCCGATTCCTGAGTGGAAGGCACCCGACGAATCGTTTATCTAGTAGTTATTCGGAAAGGGCTACGGACGCCGATACCAGCTACCACAACAAAGTCACGTGCATCGTAGCAGTGACACGACCAAACGTATCAGCGACACGACAAGCTCGTAGCACTGACAAGATACATCGTATCACTGACACGAAGAGTCGTAGCAGTGACACGACGGGCAAGGATATATAAGGACACTCATTTATGTACTTAAGTTTAGTTCTTCGTGATCAATACACATGGTTACTACAGAGTTACCTTTAGTAGCAAGACCAGTCTCAACTCGTTCGCACTCTTCTAACTATTAAGTATACGTACTTAATAGGCCTGGCCCTTTGGACTCGAGTCTAGTATCGACGGCAGTCTTGTGTCGACTGCATCCCTGTGACGACGGCAGTCTAGTATCGACGGCAGTCTAGTGTCGACGGCAGTCTAGTGTCGACGGAAGCCTCATAACGACTCCCGTCTTCCCCAGACCGCAACCCAACAGCGACGGAGGTCAAAGAACGACTTCAGGTTAGTAACCCTCGAAACGTGGTCCGCTAACTGGTCTCAGACTTGACGACGAAGCCCCGGGCGTAACAATAATCTAATAAAATTAAAAATTAATTTTTAAAATACATTTTTAAATTTAATATTTTTAATAAATAATATTATTATATTATTTTTTTAAATTATTTTAATTAATAATATTTATTATAATATTTTATTAATAATTTAATTAATTTTTATTAATATTCTTTTTAAGTTCTATAAATTTTTAATAATTATTTAATATATATTTATATTATTAAAATTCATTTTAAAAAAATAATATTTTTAATATATAAATAAAAATTAAATAAATAATTAAATAAAATTTTAAATAATAAAAATTTTGTTATTATATTTTATATATTATTATAAATAAATTTTCTTATAAATAATAAATTTAATTAATTAATTTATTATTTATTAATAAAATAATAAAGATAGTTATTTAAAACCTAGTTTATATATTTTATTCATTTATTAATTTATAAATAAAATATTATAAATAATTTAAATTTAATATAGTTTCAATAATAAAATTTATACTAAAATTATATTATTAATTTTAATTTATTATAAAATTATTATAGTATAAAAATAAAAGCTTTTATTTTAGATTTCTTTTATAAAAATATAGAATTATTTTTTAATATTAATAAATTTATTAAATTTAAGTATTTAATTTTTATTTTCTATAAAATCTTATTTTATAATAATTTTTTATTAGTTTATTTTTAAATCTTTAAATTATATTTATTAAATTAAAATTTTTAAATACTAATTTATTTTAATAATATATATTTTTTTAGTAATATAAATATTTTATATAAAAAATTAAAAAATATATTAATTATAATTTAATTTTTTTTATAATTTAATTAACTATTTCTATATTAATTTTTTTAAAATTTAACATTATATAAATATTAAATTTTAAAATTTTTTATAAGAATATTTTACTAGATTTAAATTAAAATTTTTTTTATTATTTAAAAAAGTTTATTAATTAGATTTTATTTTCTAGTTCTATATTTAATTATAAAATTAAAAAAAATAAAAATATAAATTAATAAATTTATTATTTATTTAATTTAAACTATTTTATAAAGATTTATAGATTAAAATAATTAAAAATAATTCTAATAATATATAATAAATTTTTAATATATTATTATTAATATTTAAATAAATAAAAAATAATAAAAACTTTTTAATTAAATATATTATAATTTAATTTAATTTTATTAAATTTTTATAATTATATTATTCTTAAATAATAAATATTTTTATTTAATTTAATAATTTAAAATTAAAATATTAAAAAAATAATATAGATTAAAAAATATTAATAAATTATTAAAATATTAGTTTTTTAATAAATATAAAATAAATTAATTTTAGTTTTTATTTATATTCTAATTTTTTTAATAGAAAGATTAAAAATAAAATAATTTATAAAAAACTTTAAATAAATTATTAATAAAAATTATAAAATTTAATATATAAATTAATTTTTAAAAATATTTTAATATTTTTTTATAGAATATTATTAAAATTAATTATATAAAATATATTAAAAATATTGTATAAAATAATATATATATAATTTTAAAAACTATAAATATATTAATATAATTAAATAATATAATTATATATAGAGTGGTACGGGTAACCCGAGAAACCCGACCCGAACCCGCCCCAACCCGGCTCCCGGTTCGAGTCGTTTCTAGAGCCAAAACCCGACCCTAAATCTAGAAAAACGCCCCGACCCGAAAAAGGTCATGTGATCTAAAAATCTAGAAAATCTAGATTTTTTTACATTTCTATATAGATCTAGATTATATATATATATATAAAATATCAATTCAATATATATAGAAATGGTAGAGATATAGAGCTTTTAAAATTATTATACTAGGCCTAATTAGGTAAGGCACCTGATTAATAAGCGACGCCTTACCTAACTAGGTTTAGCCTGTGGCTTGGCGGGGCCCCAACGAGTCGGGTTGATCTAGATTGGCCCGGGTTCGGGGTCGGGGCGGGTCCTAGATCTCGAACCCGGAACCGGAGCCGGGTCGGGGGCGGTTTCTAGATCTAGGACCCGAACCCGGCCCGAATACCACTCTAATTATATATTTATAATAATTATATTAAATATAAAATATAATTTTTTATTTATTTATTTTTAATTTAAATTTAAAAATAAATATTATATAAATTAATTTTTATAAAATATTTTAAATTAACTAATTAATTAAAATTCTTTAAAATTAAAAATAAAAAATAATAATTTTTTATTATTATTTTATTAAATTTTTAATAATTTATATATAATTATAGATCTCTATTTTTTTAAAAAAAAATAAAATAAATATTTTTATAAAACTTTTTAAATACTAAATCTAATTATAAATAAGATTTTTATTTAAATATTAATATAAAACATAAAATTTTATTTTTAATAAAAAAATATATTAATCTATATAGTAAGATTTTACTAGTAATTATATTAATGATATACTTAATTATTTTATATAAAAATAGAATCTTTATATTTTTTAATAAAAAAATATTTTTCTATTTAATAAATTATATAAATATTTTAATAATAATAAAAATATAGATATAATTTCTATAGATTTTTATAAATTTTTTTAAAATAATAATTTTAATAATAAAAAATTTAAATTATTAATAATAATTTTATATTAATAAATAAATATATAGATTTTATAGTATAGTTATAAAAATAAATATTAAATATTTTTTTAATTTAAAATTTTTATTAATAATAATATAAAATTTAATAAATATTTAAATAATCTTTTTTAAATTTATATTAGTAATAAAATTTTTCTAAATTTTATAAATAAATATAATAATTTAACTAATTTTTTTTATTAAAAATATAAAAATATAGATTCTTTATACTTTATAATTTTAATATAATTATTTATATTTATGAAGATTTTAATAATATTTTAAATATAAATAAAAATATAAAAATAAACTATAATTTTTATAATAAAATATAAAATTATATATATAGAGTCTATATTAATCTTTTATTATTTTTTATTTTAAAAATTTTTTTATTTAAATTAATTATACTAAGACTTTTTTTTATAAATATTTATTAATAAAATAAAATTTATTTTTATAAATAAAATATTATAATTTTTTTTAAATTAATATTATTTTATTA